>NC_132859.1:28080222-28436472 GCF_048164855.1 Canis lupus baileyi | reverse complement strand
CTCTTTTTCCTATATCATGGCAACTGGCCCACTTTATGTGCTAGCTCTTTCTTTGGGGTTAGCCCATGAGTATAATGAATGCAACATTTCTGATGATCCCTAAGGACATGCTGGACATTGACCATGAGTAGGAAGTAAATGCGTGTTGAAATAAAACACTGATTTTTGAGAGGCTCTTTGTTACCTCAGCATAACCTAACCTTTCCTGACTGTTAAACTAGTTCACTGGAACTGCAATACATGTGGTGTGGAAAAAAGGGGGTACCAGATGGGACAAGTTTGGGAAGAGCTAGTTTGAACAAGATGAAATAGGTTATGTAGGCTGTTTCAGATTCATTAGTGGCCTGTGAATCTTCATAAGTCTATTGTAAAGACAAAGCATCCTAATACAGTACTTTCTATTTGATGATCATCCCAAAACAGCTCACATGCCAAGGAATGCATGCCAACTCTCCACCACCTCACTGGCCTTTGTCCTCCTGTGACAGCATCGGGAGAGTCTTCCTCAATCCTTGGTAATGCTAGCTTATGGCATAGTGCGGGTTTCACTGCCATTCCACGTTCCTTGTAATCCATTGGCTTGAAGAAATCTATAAATTCATTCTCCTCCTGAATGTTAGCTAATTTCAAAGGCAAGCGTATAATATTTTGCACGTGAAGGAGAGAGCGGTGCTATTCTCTAGGAGATATATATTTTTTTTAAAAAAATGTAGACTTTGACATTTTTCTGGCTCACTAATTTCTTTTCTTTTTCTGATTAAAAAAATACACCTCGTTTATGAGGAAAAAAAAAAATATTACCATACGTGCTACAAATAGAAGCCAACACACCAAAGAAAGTAACTGCTGCTAAAAGCTGGCTAATTGAAATGTAATTCATTAGTTTCAAACAGAACTGGCTCTGCGTGCGCGTGCGCGCGTGCGTACGCACAAGCACACATACACACACACTCACACATACACATAGAATTTTTGGCCTCACAACCCTTTCCAAGGTTGCATTTATGTTTCTTTATCTGGCAATGTTTTTGCTGCACTTGAGAAACTGGAAAAATCTATTGTATTGAAAAAACTAAAGGTGGCCACTCACATGCAAAGTCAGTAGCTATGTTTTTTTTTTTTTTTCCATGACTATTTTCCTCTGGGGGATGATTGTATAGACGCCAGCCTAACAAAGCATTCTGTCTGTCAGTGGTGTACTGAATTTGGAGAGAGTGATCAGAACTTAATTCTCAAAATGTTACTCTGATGCAAATCGAGGCCATTCTATTTCAAGAGACTCTAGTTTCTTTATTCAAAGTCACCCTGCATTTCTGGAGCTAATTTGGTCTGAAAAGTAACCGGTTAGGTGAAGAACCAAAGTGTTTCCAAGCCTTAGGCTGCAGGTGGCTGAGATAAAAGTAAATCCCAAGCTGTTAGAAGAAGAAAAGGAAGCGGAGGAGGAGGGAAAAAAAATAAAATAATGAAAAAAAGGAAATGAAAAGGAAGAAGGAAGGAAGGATGGAAGGCAAGAGGGATGGAAAGAAAGTAATTCTGCTCCTGCGCTCATTTACTTTCTGAATTGACACACGAGCAGCCCAGATCTTATCAGATAATACACACATTTAGAAATCCGTCTGCACGTGTCTATGTTCCTACAGCCCATTCTGCCTAGCTAAAACAACATCTTTTTTTTTCCCGAAAAATCTGTTTCCTTCTTACATAGTCCAAATGTTAGAATGTGGTTTGAATTCTTTTTTGAACATTAATTTAAACAGTATGGGAATAGATCAGCCCTTATAAGTCTAAATAAAACTTCCTTCGACATATATAATATGGTGTGCTTATTTGGAGGCTAATGGAGCTGGAAAGGAAAAGTGGGAAAGAGTTAAGCACAGAAAAGAGTAAGCTTCATGGGAGTTTTTTTCTTATAAAAATTTAATTGCTGCGTATTTTTTTTCCATCCAACCTATTTAGCAGAAATTTACAGCAAAGCTTTAAACTGGTTTTCATACCAGCATTCCAAATGTTCGGATATTTTGACCTGAACAGAAAAATGCAAATAACACAGTGCCACTTAGTGGAAAGGGGAAAAAAAAATCATGTGGATGAGGAAGAAAGTCAACAGGCATCCAAATCATTGCCTGGAATTATAGATACAAGTCATGTTTGACATTCAGATGCTACGCCTTTTGATGGCTTTCAATCACATTAAATTTCTACTGCCACAATAATAAGTAAATTGTGTCACATGCTATCACAACAAACATTTCCAAAAAGAGCATGGAGGAATCCATTCAATGCTAGTAGTATAGAAATGTTATAGACTCTACTTGCTCAAGGAGAGAAATTTTAGTAACTTCTTAAGGTGAGGCAGTCTTGTAAATTGATAGAACCATATAATTTTTGTAGCTATATATGAATTATAATCAGACACTTAGACTGTGCTCAGCAGAGCAACTTTCTTCTCTGCGTTAAGAAAAGCTGGAGGATCATTGACATCCATAGTACTTTGAGGACCTTGAAAAAGTCACAACTGGGGTGGGGCCATATCTCTCCAGCTTTTGGTGAGTCAGGGGTCAGGGCCACCAATTTAGTCTGCAAGCTGAATATTTTGTTTCCACAAAAATGAAGGTTCACTATCGAAAGTGAAGCTTTTTGTAACTATTGTTGCATTGTCCTTGGGGGTGAAATGTGTAATACCTTTAGGTGTCTCTCTGTGTGCCTATTAAATGTAATCATCTATCAAAGCTATCAAATAGCATTTCATTATTCTAATATTTTGCAAAATTCACAGCATGCATGGACAAAAGCAATGACTCTATTTATGTACATATAACTTGACACACCCAGTAAAGAGCATCAAGGCGCTCTTTCCCTCTCCCACTCCCTCCTGTTCTCTGTTGAAGCTAGAGCTTATTTATCCAGCTCTGAAGCGCTCTCAAAGTCTGCTTCCTCCCACCGCCTCTCAGCTTCACAACACCCTTACAAAAATGCTACCTTTGGATACTATATTTTATTTTTACAGCCCACTGCCAACAGAACACAATTGTAACCCTGGACTAGGTAACTCAGCAGGATAGGTTCACAAAGTCTATGGTCTTCCATTGGGCCAAGTTGTGATCTTTTAGGGTAGGTGGTGCTGAATGCAAATGGCAGCACTGATGGTTTTACAAAAAGTATTTGAGGCATCCTAGACAGCACTTGGGGAGTCAGCATGGAATTAAAGATGAACAGCATTCACAGCTCTTAATCAGAAGCTCTTTCTACAAGAAAAAAAGAGAAATTAAAAAAAATGTTCCTACATTACCTACAGTGTTGTTAATGTAACTTTCTATTTACATAATATGCAAAAAGGGCTGTCTGCAAACTGCAGTAATCTATATGGAATGAGGACAAAAGATACTGATTTCTCTAAAATGTTCTTGTTAAGGAATAATCAAGAAGTTAGAACCTCTAATCTTGCAGTCAAAGCAGAAGTTTGGGAGATTTTTTCTTTTTTTCATTTTGCTCATGTATATATATTCACATGCACAGACGAGTACAGACAGATTTACAGATATCAAATATATCGTCTTTAACATTCAAGAACTAAATTAAACTTCAAAGAAAAAGTTAAAGTTCCCAGTAAAAGAAACATTTATTCACTTTTGATTTAGCCTTAAGCACTTCCAGCAAGTTTGCTCTGAGATGTCTAAGGAGAAGTTAAGGGTGTGCGTGTGTGTGTGTGTGTGTGTGTGTGCACCATGTTCCTGCTTGTGTTAGAGGGAGAGAGGCAGAGCGAGGGAGATTGGAAGGAGAGACAGGAAGAGGGGAAGAAAAGGGAGGGAAGATGAGATAGACTAGACTGGACGGAAATGGAGCAGAATGGAAAGAAAGAGAGGTAGAAAGAGGGAAGGAGAGAAGAAAGGAGCAAGGGACAAAGAGATTGCCAGATGCTCTTTCTCCTCTGAGTCCCTGAACTTTCCAGTGTTTTAATCAGTGAGAGATATATTTTGCCCTGAGTTAAAGTGATGCCCGAGGGAGCTTCTAGAGAAGGAAATATCAAAGGCAAGTTTGTCTAAGAAAATGTCCAACTGCTTGTAGGTTCTATCTTCCATTTCTAGATGATGATAAGGAACATTCTGGTTGGCATCGACTGTGAGGGCACAACATATAGAGAAAAGCACATCTAGGGCAATACAACATCGAACCAGCAAGGGATGACTGAATGAAGAATCAGCACAAGGAAATGCATTTGCAAACAGCCAGTTAGTAGCTGATACCCTTAGGACCACTGTGTAAACTGCTGCAGGCTGTACCAGTAGGAACTTCTCAGAGTGGAGATACTGGGATTCAATGAGCTTACAGACTTGATGGGTCTTTGAGTGTCTTATTGGCCTCTGTGTCCTTCAAGTCCAAAGATGTGCTACACCCAGGCATAAAAATGTAAATCATCAAAAAGTTTCAGACTGACTAATGCATATTTTAGGACTAGAATTGTTATATTGGATTTCCCTTGGAGTTCTTCATATACACCAATTAAACCACCTGTTGATCAATTTTACTCTGAAATAGAATGATGACTTTACAAATTCACAGTATTATTCAGGTTTTCTATAGTGAAATGACAGCAGCAAAGACTTCCAGATCCAGAGACCCAGGTTTGAATCCCAGATCTAGTTTGGACTATCTCTGTCTTTGTTCAAGAATCAAATTACTCTGCACCTCCATTGTTTCCCTCCATAAAATAAGAATAATCATAGAAACAGTACCTCACAGAAATTTCATAAAGGTCAAATGACAGCATCCTTGCGAAAGATCTTTTTAGGTTGTGACCAGCACTTCCATGGGGCCTTTTAGTGATTTCTTTATGTGTAAGGCTGATAATTTTATACATCTCTAAAAATTGTCTGTTTTAAAACTCTTTGTGTCATGCTTGGTGGTCTAGAGTGTTGGGTCTCTCCATCAAGCTGTTATGCTTGATAAAAAAAAAAAAAAAAAAAGTCAAAACCTCCTTCCAGAATAAAATGGAGGTTTGCCTGTAGACTCTCTGGGGGCACCTGTGTGGAGGTGGAGTGCCTTGTCATTTTTCCCAATGGAACATCTTATCTACCACCAACTAGTTAGGTTTCTAAAACTCAGTGTTTTTCTTAGTTAGCATTGTAGGGCTTTAAAATGAGATCTTTCTTTCTGCAGGTGCTGTTATTAGCACTCCATATGCATATTTCATATCATCTTGCTTCTGAAATTCCTGCATGAAATATTGTACAGTATTATTAACCCCACTGTACAGATGAGGAAACTGAGGCCTAAAACCTTATTTTTTTTTTTTTTAAAGATTTATTTATTCAGAGAGAGCACAAGAGAGGCAGAGACACAGGCAGAGGGAGAAGCAGGCATCATACAGAGAGCCTGATGTGGGACTTGATCCAGGGTCTCCAGGATCACACCCCAGGCTGCAAGTGGCACTAAACCGCTGCGCCACCAGGGCTGCCCCTAAAACCTTATTTGTCAAAGATCACCCAATTAGTGACAAGGGAGATCATAATTTGCCACATGCCAGACTCTAAAGGCTATGCTTTTATCCATTTATCACAATACTTACTTCATTTGCACTTTCCCCCCTTTAGATCATAGCAAAGGCTTTGCCAGAAAAAAAAATGCTTTTGGAAAAAAGAGCATAATAGAGAAATAGTATACTGTGTGAATAAAGCAATTAAAGACAATGTATATGATAGTTTAAAAGCAAAAACACTATGCGTCTATATGGGATGGGGCCAGAGAAAGAGAGAGAAAAAAGATGGGAGATGACCTGAAAGAATGGATACATATCAAACTTGATGGTGGTGGAAATAAGATATCAGTAGGAATGAAATTTAAATTTTTCTTTTTTCTTATTTTTAAAATAAGTGTGCCCTGTTTTGCTTTGAAAAGAACATTGAAACTGTGTGTTATCTGACACTTCTGACATTTTTCTAAACTCTAAGTGTGGATTAATTTAAACCAAGGGATAGCTATCTTTGAACATCAAAGTATTTGCTCCTTGTTCCTTCACATGCATTTGATGCTAAGTCCTCAGCTTCCATCAAAGTCATCATAAGAAAGAGCCATATCGGAAGACCCCCTGCTTTTCCTGCAGAGTGTTTTTCTGGACATTACTTAAGATGACATTCTCTAACATGTGTTAGGTCCTAGATGTTTATTAGAACTTAGTGCCAAGAAAAACTGTTCCCCTGCAAAGAGTGAATTGCCCTCTTGTTTCTAATAATGCAGAAGATAAGCCAATCATCAGGCTTTCTTTATGCATATAACATGGAGAGCTCATCCAGATTTGCTCCTTCATTAGAACTGTATCGATCTTTCTGCCCAGTTTAACCATATCCTTCATGTCTTCTCAGGCCTGGTTTCCTCTTCTTTGTTTTTCTTACTCCTTCTGCATATATATTATTTGAAGAAACTAAGTTTCTTCAAATAATGTTTGAAAAGTGGCATTCTATAAAGTACTTAGTTATACAATATGAGAATTAGTTATACATTTAGGAGGTGGGAGCAATGAAACTGTCTGAAGTAAAGAAGCAAAAAAAAACTTCCCATATAGGTTTTAAGAAGAATATTAACCCCTCTACCTTTTGGATAACAACAAATGGGAAAATACAAATATTTGTGAAAATATGTCAACCATGACAAACTTGATAAGACAACTGGTAGAGAACGGCAGGAGCTCTGTGTCCGAGTTGTGGTGAACTGGTTTAGTTGGGTGGTTCAGTGACTCAATTTTATTTTTGAAACTCAACAACTATAATAATGATGTCCAGAAGATGGCCTGGCCATAGGCAAGAATTAATAACCAGGTCTTGGGAGAGCAAGAATGCTAGGATTAAATCAGTGAAATATTGAGGACATTTGTCAGAGAGAGATTGAACAAACCTTGTCAAGATGGATTGGGAGGAGATTAGACAGTGTTGAACAAATTCCAGAGAGATTGGGGCTTTGAAAAGGACGGAGATGTGATCTTTCCCATGAAGAAAGGCAAAGGATAGTACAAGGCACAGAGACAGAACACTGGCATGCGCCACAGTCAGTGCCATGATGGGTCAATCTCTAGGGTTCGTCCTGGGGCATTGCAGTACAGTCACTGGAAGGGGCGCATGATAAAGGAGGGGGGGGGTGGATGAGAGGAGACATCTGTGTGTGGTGCTGAGGGCTCTGGGGGATAAACAAAGGTTTTTTGAGCTATGAAGGGCTACTAGATCAAGATTTGGAAAGTGATTGGATTCTGAGAAGGTATTCTAACTTTCTTGTTTGGGTTGGGGGATCAGGGAAGATTTTACAATTGATGTGAGCCAGTAACAGGAAAAGTAATGACAAAGAGGTGGCCATTTTGTCATCTGAATATGAGGCGGCTTGAGGCCACAACATTGGAAGTGATATAGACTCATGGTGCTAAGAGGATGGGGAGTCTTCATGCCCCTGCTCTGTCACTTTAACCGCATACCACAAATCTGCCATTCCATAAGGGAAAGGTCCAAGAACTATGATCTGATGCTTGCATCAGATGTTTCTGTAGAGTCTGTTACATCCCCTCAGCTCAATTATTAATCCATACCACTGTGATGGGGGTTCTGTGCATGCCCATGACAGTCCACCTCAATCAGCCAGCTCAGCACCTCTCTATTTTTCTGTCCTAGAGCTTTATCTGCAGATGGCCCCTGGAAGTGAGAGGGTTAACACCCCTATGAACATCCCTCAATTAATGAGGAGTGGGTGTTGGTGGATATTTGCCCAGGCCTCTGGTCCTTGGAGGGACAATTCTGATGAACTTTCTATACATTTCCTCAGAATTCCCCAGATGGATTGAGCCCCAATTGCTCACAGCAATAACCAGCTTGGTAATGTACAGTTTATTACTTGTGCTAGTTGCCCATCTTACTCTCCCTGTTCCCTCATTCCTGCTTCCTGGGATAACTTTCCAAATAAATGACCTATATCCAACTCCGTCTTTTGCCTCTGCTTTCAAAGGAACCCAAGCTAAGAGCTCAAAGTGGTTTTTTGGATTCTCTCTTTCCTACTACTTTTTAACCGCTCCAACTTACTTTGGCTCTAATTTCTCACTGGCAAATCCTGTTTTAGTTCTGAAAAACCCCAACTGTCAGTTGTTAGAGAAGCTGCAGGCAAGAATTCCAACCTAAAGAAAGGTAAATTTAACCCTAAATAATAACAGACTCCCTCCACCCAATGAAAGGAGGAGTTGAAATATTTTCAATTATTGGCTGTTGCCTTTAAGACCTTTATTGACTCTCATCAATGACAAAAGTTAACAATTGCTTTATTTAGAGGTCTTAATGTTTAAAGTTGGAGGTAACAGGTAAAATGTAACTCTTGGAATGTCATCAGAGTGATGCTGTTTCTTTATACTGGAAGACACAGTTTTGGATGTACCCCCAAGTAACTCCATTCCAACTGAGGTCTGCAGTGGGTATGATGTATCTATAAAATGGAGTAAAACCTAGTGTAACAAATATCACAGAGGAGCATTTTGTATGTTTACTAATTGAGTTCTTATTTTCATTACTGTTCCCATCTCTAATAATGTATTTATTTGAACCAAGTTGCCCTTCTTTCACTAACCTTAAAAGTAACTATCAGTTATCACTAAGATGGCTGAATGTCTAAGGTAGAATAAAATTATTATAATGATGGGTTAGTATTTTTATGTAGCAATCAATATAATCTCCCAAAATAGCTTCTGAAGCATTGACCCACATTGTCTTTGGGGCATGGTTGCTACTGCAAAAATTGAAAAAAAAAAAAAAGACAATATTAAGCTCATGAACTTCTTAAAAGGTGCTATAATTCCAAGGCAAACAGGTAATAGCTTTGAGAAAATCAGCACTTTTGAGTAGCAAGAGCCTGTATCTTTTAAGCACCCAAAGTAGAGTCACAAAAGGTTATATGATTAATCAGAATAAGTTATTGACACCTGCCCAGACTAGATAACCCTGGAGAGAGAATAGTCAAAGATGAAGCAAAATGGATTAAATGCTGAGAGGCTCACTGAAAGGCTCACTGTTGTCATTCATGGATGATAACATGGAATATTGGCCATCCCTGAGAACTAGAGGCAACTTTACCTATCAACAGATGCCAGAGAGGACAGGATCTGACATCAGGATGAGAATCCCCCCTCAATGCCATGACACTTGCCATATCCCTAACTTGGAAATCAACCAAGGTGGATGAGGACAGGAGGAGAAAAATGTATAATTGAGTGGCTTTAAATCTTAATTGACTGATGTTGCATTTTTCAATTTGAGGAGATTTCATTTAAAAGTTTGTATTTCCAGTTTGTCTCATAAAATCAGAAGATCTAGCAACATCAGGGGAGCCTTCCAGCTTTCAATTTTCCCACTCAGTATTAGCTGCTCCCCCCAACCTTGGTACTATAGTTTGCCCCAATCCCTACCGCTCCTTAATGTCTTACACCTGGATCACTTCACTCACTTAAATTATTAGCACGGGGCCTGTGGATATTTAAGTGCTTATCTATAAGTTTAGAGAGCAAAACAAGGGAAAGGAATTTGGCTGAAGGTACTTGTTTATCTACAGAAAAGGATTGTATTTATAAGGTTAATTCTGTCAATGGAGTTACCACTTCATGCCCGTCAAAATCAGAGGCTTTTTTTTTTACCTATACAGTCATTGCCTGCTTTTCTCATAAGAAGGTTGCCACCTAGACCCTATGAGACTGGGAGAATAGAAACCTTAGTCCCTATTGGATATAAGTGGAAATAATAATATGCATATACATACACATATACATATACATATACACACATTATGTATATGTATGTGCGTGTACATGAGTTAGCTCCCCTAGCACCCAGCAAGTTTGTCAGCATCGTACTATTGCAAAGCTTAGTTAAAGAAGACCCGAATTTCAAGTTACAATTATGAAAAACAAAACTGGTTTCTTCTTAATTTTGTAGATACCAGGTTTGCATACAGCATTAGCCATTTTCCTGTACATTTCCATTAGTAATGTCTTTGCTGATTAGTTTTTTCTAAATTAGCATGTTTATCCATTAGCATATCAATATTGCTGCCAACCATCCTCTTAATTTTTAGTTTTCTTGTTGCAACAAAAAAAATTTTTTTTGCCAATAAAAGCAGGCATTTCTTAAAGCCTTAATTAACTCCAGCACAATTCCTTTTTGCTTCTTTAATAATAGTGTGTAATATTTACTAAGATTATAGATTTTGCCTTATTCAAAACCACTGCTCATTCGAATAAGCAAAATCTTCACATTTTCGGGTTTGGCATTAACACAGTCTCCACTTGTCAAGAGATTCTCCAAGTTCTGGAATGCTTTGGAAATACTATACATTTTCAAGATAAGCATCAGAAAAACTTCAAGGACAAGGATTCCATAAATGTAAGATTTTTTTCTAAGTGATTATTGAAGTACGTTGGGCTTTCAGTAACCATGTAAAAGGAAAAAGATTATGGTCCAAACTCCAATTCTCTTGTCCAAGTCCTTTATCTGTATTATCCCACCACAAATAAGCAGAATTCTGGCTGACTCATAGCTTTGATGTGCACAATTATATAAATTTGAAGTCACCTACATCAAATAAGTAACACTATGTTTAACAAAGTACACAGGAAGCACGCTAAAATATATAGTCTGCTAAAGACTCCTGTCTACACTGTTATTCGAGGTAGGTTCTTTTGACTACAATGATTAAATATCTGCAATAATTTTTTTTCTGCTGAGTCTGTGGAGACTGTTAACGTTATGCTTACCCAATTCTAAGCACTGTCTTATTAAGGTAAGTGCCAGTAATTATAAATCTTTATGTGTAAGTGTAGGGTTTTTTTCACACCTTTCTGGTGATTAAGAAAGAAGAATGATGAAGAAGCTGGTGATATTGATGACTGTATCTCACATACTGTTTGTGGAGGTGTAAATTGTCACTGTCTTTCTGGAGGGCAATTTGGCAAGATCTCTCAAATGAGAATGTCCTTTGCCCTGAAAATTCCACTTGTGAGAATTATTCCCAAGGAAATAATTGGAGAAGAAGGCAAAGATGAACGTACAGAGATGTTAGTGATAGTGGGGAAGTGAAAACCAGTCTCAATACCCAGCAATCAAAAATAGTTGAATGAATTAGGAAAATCCAAGCAATGGAATACTAGAAAGCCATAAACACGGACAGGATAAATCTCTATATAAATTAAAGTGAAAAAAGATGAGTATTTACTATTTAAATTTTAAGTACAGTTGTAGAATAACATATCTAATATGATACAGTAAGATAGATTTATATATGGAAATGCAAAAGACCGGAGAGACACAAACTAAAACCACTCAAATTGCTAATCTCAGTCCCATTATGAAGGCATTTCACTTTTTAATTTTATTTACTTCTCTATTGTGTAACGTTTTCCCAATTAGCTGGTTTTGTTCAAGAATTGTCTGTATTATTTATTTTTTTAGGATTGTGTTCCAGCACTCAGACACTCCCCTTTCTCTTTTCACATGAATCTTCCTCTGGAAGGAAGTCCTTGTCATGTGCCCCTTGGCCAAGCATAGTGCTCACCCCAACAAGGGTGTTAGTGTCTCAATCGGCTCTCTCTCCATCTGGGGCTATGAAGCCCACATGTAACATTCTCTCTCCAGGACTTAATGCTAAAGAGAGTGACTCAAGGGCACAGGAGGAGTTAGCTGTAAGGCTTATTGTAGGGGTGGAGGTGGCGTGAAACCCAAAAGTTCCACGGTGTGACCCTTGCGGTGGGTCCTGCGGCTCAGCTCTCAGAACATTCCTGGTTCTTGTCCATTTGTTAAACCTCCTCTAGCAAGGGCTCATAGAGACCTTCTAGTTCATCTAGCTTCTAGTTCATCTCCTCTGCCTTTTGATGGCCATAGTTCTGCTTCTGACTGATATGCTTATTTTGTTTTATAAGAGAAAACAAAACTATGTTTCCATATAGCAACTGAAACAAATAGTTATGCACTATTTAGAAATAAAAGCCAGAACTGAATGAAAAAGCAAGGGGGGAGGGGGGAAGAAGGAAAGAACAAAACAGAACAGAAAAACCCTTGTGATTTCAGTTGGATGTAAGTGTGGGGCAACCAGGCTCATGATGATAAGGACAAAAACCCCAAAAGTGAGAATAAAAGTCAGTGTGGGTGTAACCATGAGCCATCTGATTAGTGTAACGAGTATATGTCAGGGAGAAACTCGCCTCTGTTTTGCTTTTCACAATATAAAACAAAGGCTTTAATATTAAGGGTTTAGTTCTTATTGTTCACTGTGGATTTATTGAACTGAGTCCCTTGAGGAGGCCTGGTTAATTTATTTCATATGAAACAGGTATCTTCTGTATTGGAAGTATTGTATTTTATTCGGTTTTGAATTGCTAAACTATCCAGACTTGTATCTTTTCCCTTACTAAGACGAGATAGATTCATGGAGTCACAAATAATAATAGCATCATAAACAAATGAGACTGAAATGGTTTATATCATGACTTCTCTAAGCTGAAGACATAAATGTTCCCTTTTTGAATACCTGAATAATTCAAGTAAAGGTATTCTTTAAACTTTTCCAGTATTCATATCTAAGAACATAAAATATTTTCACAATACAAGTACATTTACCAAGAGCAAATGTTTAAACAAAAGAACCAGGGTTCTTAATGAAACACCCTCAGGAAAATGTTTAAACTTTGCCCTTAAGTTTACTTTGTTCACTAATAGGCTTCTATTTCGAGTAGAGAGTAGGAAGGGTAAGTTCAATGTGTTAATAAGAAAAAAGTAATAATATTTAATTAATTCTGGCTGAACACACATGGTTTAATATACTTGGCAATATCATTCCATCACATGATATGATAATTTAATGGAACTTTTTTATTTAAATTGCTGGCAAGTTTATGAAATTATAAAGCAAATAGGCCATGCACTTGGGTGTAATTGACTGTATAAATGTGTTTTATACTATACTGTTGGCAAATTAGCCAATCCCTGTCACGGAATCAATTATTATCTAGCTGAATTCCACAAACACAATAGCAGAAATATTGCATTTATACAAAAAAACACCATGATTGTTAATCTTACATTGTGCATCTTAAAGCAAGGCAATAAACATTTATACTCTGGATAATCGTCTTAAGATAATGCCACTGCCAAATGATGCACATTTAAAGATTCCTTGTTGTTGGAGACAGTCATTTGGGTTTTATTTGTGCCTGCCTCCCCGGATCAATGAAGAGGATAATGGAAGCTTGGGTAGTTCGAGTCAAGTAGGGGTACGGGCATTTGACCTGCATTTAAGAGACACACACTGCCCAAAGCCAGATAACACGGTGCGTGCATACCTTGCTCTGGTGGCTTTAGAAATAATAACAATGTCACGTGTGTAGACGGAGCTATCACTTTCTGAGTGCTGTCATGCACGCTCTATCTTGTTACCTTTCCCAGTGAAAACTGTGGCATGGATGACCCACAGAAGAGCTCTGTGTCGTCAGTTTCTAGTCTGGCTTAATTTAGCACAGTTTATTTGGACCAGAAGGAGGTTTCTTTCTTCTCCAGTTAGCCCTCCAGTGTTGCCAGCCGAGGCTGCTGCAAACTGCTTGTTGGGAAAAGCCTGGATGCCAGCTTTTTGGATTCTGGACGGTCGAGGATGCAACCGCCCTTGAGATAACTCGCATTTTCAAAACTGAATCTGATGAGACCAAGTGTACCTTCTCCTGGCCGTTTGCATTTAAGCTTCATACAAGTCTGTGAGGCTTACTTTACTCATTTGATGAGCAAGCGGAGGCTTAAAGAGTCAGAGAGATTTATCCAGGACGACACATATAGAAAGAGACAGAGTATGAACGTCCATCACAAGGGCTGATTCAAAACCTTTGTTCTTTGCTCTAAGACAAAAATCCAAACAGCAAGACCCTCTTCCCGTAGATGCTGACCAGAAACCAAGTCTGAAGAAATAAGGCTAAAACGGAGTCAACAGGGAAACTAGTAAGCATATTCCTTACAAGAATATTTTTCTCCTTAAAAGGAGCACATTCTTTTTTCTTTCAGCAGTTCGGCAGGGAGTAGATTTCTTTAAATACCCAGCTGAAGCGTGTTATCTCCTCTTTGTCTTTTTCATATTCACTTGAGTACATATCATAATATGCTGTTTGTTTTAATAGAGGTTTTTCTGCCTTGTGGTAAGCATTTGGACATTTCTTCCTTCTGGGAGAGTTTTTCCCCCTTAAGATTTCCTTTCTGCTGTTGTTGCTGTTGTTTTTTAAAAAAATGCTGGCCTTGATTTGAATCAGCTTCTCCATCGTTCCATTTTCTTCCTCCTCTTTAACCTTTGAATTTCTTCTGAGCCTTATTCTCACTGCTTTCTAGTAGTCAGCCCCACTGTTTGGAGAGCTACATCTCCCAGAGATTTGCTTTGTGAGCCCTAAGGTGGAGGAATGACAAAAGGGAGAAGAGAACCTTGCATTAAAATATTGACTTTTCATTTCTGTCGGGCTTTGTGGGTGTGTGATGTTCAATGAATATTGGACAATAGTGAAAAACTTCATACAAGTAAGCCTTGCCTCCAAGCTACAACTGTATTTAGTATAAGTGAATGCATTTTAAAAAAACTTATCATGATATTTACCCATTTTTTTAGGATATTCAGAGAGCCAGTAAACTCTTAAAAATCTGTGGAGGTCATTCCTTCCAAGATCTTTTATGAAATAAATATTTGTTGAATGGCAAAATTTAGTCCATAACCACTTTCCATTCCTTGCTTTAGAAGAAATGGGAAGCACTAGGATATGGCTGGCTGTGATTTTTATGATGAAACAAAGGTAGATCTCAAGACTCTTCAAAACAATCACAGATGATGAAGCAGGTTTTCCAACTAGTCATTAGTTTAAAGGTTTATATCAAACTTAGAGCAACTGTAAATTAATTTCTACACCCTCCTGAATATCCTTTTTATAGACACTGAATGTAAGTGAATGCTTTCCAATTTACCTTGCCCCCAACCTGAAAAATGTGAAAAATGATGAAAAGAGGAACAATGAATTTTACCACCTCATCAATCAACATTTCGGATTTGGACAACAATATTTTTCCTAGAATACCAGGGAGAGCTGTGGTGATGTGGATTACAGCCTCTCTCGACTATAGAACTTCATCTTTTTTCTCGCTCACAAAATTTAGACATTCATTCAGCATACTTATTGATTTATTTAGGATCTTTGCTATGTGAAGCATTTAGATCCTGCACCAGTGTTCTTAACTGAATGACTGGCTAGATGAGTGATTGAATGTCCAACCCCCAAAGCTATCTGTGTGTGTGTGTGTGTGTGTGTGTGTGTGTGCCTTCCACTGGATATCTCCAAATCATCGCAGTTTCAACAACTCCAGAGGTACATATACTCCACAGAGTCCTCCTAAAACTGACTCCTCCTTTAGTATCATTTATCTACTTGGGGAAGGACAGCTACCCAATCTAGAAATCTAATTTAGAGACCCAGTCTAGAAATTTCAAAAGTCATCTTGAATCCCTTTGTGTGAATCAAAGAACCCACCGATCAGTGGGTCCTTAATACCTACTCTTCCTGCCTCAGAAATACCTCTTCCCCCTCGATTTCACTATGGTTAGTTCTGACATTTATGATTTCTCAGTCCTAGCTATGCAAGGAGTCCCCTGACACAGGGCAGCAAGTTTGACTCTTTCCCAGGTCATTTTCCATGCAGTCACTAACTTTTTTTTACTGAAAAACTAATCTTATATGTCATTCTTCTACTTCAAAACCCTATGATGCCTCCATCTCTGACAGGAATAAGGTCCAGTTTACATAGCATGATGACAGGGTCCCTCATGATGTTTCTCACTGTAGATCTCCACCACTGTCTCCCAGCACACCTCTACACCGAACCTGCTCCCACCACACCTATCATGTTGTTGTATTTGGAAACAAGAATCTCACATATTTCCATGACTATGAGTGCTAATTTTTTTTAACAAATCCATCTCTATGGGCCTCAAATTACTCATGTATTAAATGTAGCTAATAATATTGAATACTTTATATGGATGTTGTGAGGATTAAAATAAGCTAATACATGTAAAGTACTTGAACAGGCTCCAGCACATGATACATTTGCAATAAATATTAGCTCTTATTGTTGTATGATTCAAATATTGCTTTTAGTCTAGGAAGCTTTTATTCTCCTCATCCTCCTGGACAATTCTGACTCCTAATGACCATCCTCTTTGGGAAGCCATCTCCGATTTGGCAGGAGAGTTGCTCCTCTATACATCCAAGGTTCTTTGTTCACTTATGTAATAGAGACCTGTCTGATTTAAAATCATGTATTGGTTTGATTGTTTGTTTCCTCCATTAAACTTTAATATCATTAAGAGCAAATACAAGATCTTAATCTTTTTTGGATGCCTCGGAAAGCTAGCAAAGTGCCAGCCATTTTGTAGGGGCATGATAAATGATTGTTGATCGAATAAAAGACATATGTTACGTGACACTGGATAGTGAAGACTGGTCATGTGATCTACCTACAAACTTTAGGGGACTTCAGAAATTTTTAACAATCCTAACAATCCATTTCTACTCCTAATAGATCTTGTCCTAGGCTGTTGAATAGTGGAAATTCCTGCTTGGGGGCATGATTCTCAAGTGAGATGAAGATTGGTCCAATCTATTGTTTTCTATATCACACTTCAGACAGAAATGGAATGGGTGGGGCAGAAATATTCTTCTTACCTTATCTTACATATATTTTCTGAGTTCGAGGTATAGTATATCTGTGCTAGTAAAATTCAGAAAACATTTCATTCATTTACATGTGATTTATGCCAGAGACCTGCCAGAAGAGTGTAGATATGAATCAAAAAATGTGATTCATTATTCCCCATATAGAAGTAATTATCTATGCCCATAAGATTCTCCCAAAGGGACAGCATGATATTTAAAACAGGAGAATTTATAGCTCTCACACATATTTGCATCTTTTACAAAGTCAATAATATTTTGAAAGGAATTGTGTGGAATATATGGGTGCCCTCAGGCCTACGGAGTTCCAATGAATCCTGCCAAATATTATATACCGTAAAGAACTCCAGCTTGATTGGCAATCCTCAGCTTGATCAAGGGGTGTGGAATATTAACTTCTTGAGGTGGTAGCCCTTACAAGTAACGGCTCTTACACCCTAGGTTTTCTCCAGGACATTTTCTCAAGTGTGTTTTGGTACTTCCCAAGTGTCAGGGGGAATAAGAATTAATTTAAAATGATTGATGATTTGGCAACCATCGAATGAGAATGAATCACTCCTTCCCTCGTTGGCAGTCAAAACTCAATTTGGTTTCCTGCTTTCTGTAACCCGTGAAAGTTTTCTAAGTTGCAGTAGATGCAGTTGAACAGCTCCATCGGAAACCTCAGCTGACTTGCCAATACAGGAACCGGGAAAGGTACAGGAGAGGTTGTAAAGACTAACATTTTACACAAATTTTTTCAAGCTGAGTGCTAAGATGACAATGGGTGATTAGGCTGAGCCCACTCAACACAGACTTAACTGGTCAGGAAATGGTTGAGTTTCAGCTTTTTGGGGAGATTTTAATTAATTCAATTCTTAATTATCAGTCCCTTCCCCACTCCCTATCTAGCCAGAGTTCCCCAAATTTGAAGGGATTGTCCAGTTATTATCAGTTTATTACAAGATCCTCTATCTTAGGCCTTCTCAAACTAAAATATGCATGTGACTCTCCTATGCATCTTTGTTAAAAGGTTCAGTAGGTCTAGAGCTGGAGCCTGCATTTCTAACAAGCTCCCAGGTGGTGCTGCTGGTCTGAAGACCATACTAAGTCTCAGATGTCTAAATGCAACCTCAGACCACAGTAGATCCCTTCCTGCCACCCTGGGTTTCTCTACGATGCCATATGCAGGCAAAAAGTAGATATTTTAGAATAGCAGAATAAAACAGACATTCCAAAAAGCAAAAAGTCCTTCAAAAGTCGCTTAGAACTGTGGAGACCTAAAACTGAGAAATGACATTTCTTCTAATCTCTTTATAAGTAAACAAATAGGTCTAGAATTACCTTTGTTTTTGGCCTTTTTAGCATCACCCCAGCATGTCAAGAACAAGAAAAAAGTTTATTAGAGATTTACTTTCACATTTCTGAAACTGAAATCCATTCTAGTGATATAAGGGGCAATCTTAAACTCTTTAAAACAATCCAAGTGCTGTGCCAACCATCCATTTCCTGGAGTCTTGTAAAGGTTGCTATTTATGCCTCCTCTGGATCTCTTGGTGTGCCCGTTCCCCTGTTGCTGTGAGTGTAGGCTAGGGGGGATTTCCCTGGGTCCACTGGGGACCTTCTGGCTGGGGCAGCTATCAATCCCAGTCGCCCACCCATCCTCCCACTCCTCTTTGCCCCCAGAGCTAACCAGATGATTAGATCCTTCTGGCATACCAAACACCAGCTCCCTTGCCTCAAGGTGGGCCCAATTTTATCGTGCAATTCATGCTCCAGAGCCACACATTTGATCAGGCTGGAAATGAACTGCAATTATATCATCTCCTCATTGCTTGATTCCTTCCCCTGTTACACCCCGCTTCCTTCACTCCCCTAATTTGAGAGCACTCCCCCAATAAACACTTAGTAAAAGAATCCTTATCCCAAGGTCTGCATCTAGGGAACTAATATGAGATGATTATGTCATAACACTCTTCTACCAAAGTTAAGAAACGCCTTTTCATTCCAGGAAATGTCATTGGATTCTAGAAAGAAAAGAGAAAGAGAAAAAAAAAAGAAATGAACCATCTAAATGGCTGAAAATGACCCTATGATATAGTGGTAATATTTATTTCTTGAGTTATTCTTCCTCTATTTGTCATTTAGAATAGAATAATTAGCTCATCCTTCGTAAAAGAATTATCAATGCTGATTTTTTTTTTGCTTAAGTAAGATGAGATGAGATAGCTCTCTCTGCCAGCGATATCTGCTAGGATAGCTGATGCTACCAGTTCTTCAGCCAGAGCCACAGTCAGTTCTGCTCACCTTCTGAAATCCAAAAGCAATCGGGCAAAAAGCAAACTCTCCTATGAGCTGAGCATACCCCAGACTGTTCAGGTTCATATAGATTAGCTGTGTTCATATTGCAAAGATTAGGCAATCATCTATGGATGATGTCTTCTTACTTTATCTTGTCTTTGAACGAATGGGGGAGTTATAAATAAAATGTTGTTCAAGGAGGTGTATAAATAAATTGGCATAATTAGGTGTCATAATTAGGTGCCCAATGCTGTTCCAGACACATTTACATAATTGTCAGTGCTGCAATGAAAATAATTGTTTGCCAGGATTGCTTCTGTTAAGGCTGATAGTTCCTTACTTAGTATAGTTTGTTCTAAGTGGTTGTTTAGAAAATATTCTAAACTCTGATTGTGGAATCATTGTACACAGACTTAAATTTTGGTTTGGCTTATTCTTTAAAAGTAAAGCAAAGGGCAAATAGCTCATTTTTGGAAACTTTATCCATTAGTGGAGCTGAGAAAAATTAAAGTTTTTATACACATGCACACGAAGAATGAAATGCATACATGTAGACAAAGTATACTCTAAAATTCACCTTTTAAAATCCAGAACTCTCTTTTGAGCATTAAATTGTACCCCTGACTGATGAGTGTCTGTCCAAGGCCAACTGAAATATGGTTAAAAAGAAATTAGTATGCTTCTGTCTGAGGAAGGAAGGTAGTGCAGAGGTGCTCTTGTTGCTTAGATCCCTTTATTAATCTCCTAACTTAATGTCTAGACTTTCTGATATACTTTCTGTAATACTTTTTCTCCAGATGTCCCTCACATACTTCATGTCTTTGCTCAGATGTCACCTTCCCAGAGGGTCCTACTTTGCCCACTCATTTAAAAAATTTTTCCCTGCCCCCCTCACCTCTGTGCCCTGCTCTACCTCTTTTTCATAGCATCTACCGCCTACCAGTCTACATGATTTACTGTTTGTGTTTATTGCTTATTGTCTCTCTACTCTAGAGAGTAAGTTCTATGGAACAGAGATCTTCATATTTAAAAAAAACAGTGTAAAGAACAACTGCTAAAAGGAATTTATTGGTTCACAGAGAAGTCCAGGAATAGTCAACTGCAGGCATGGCTGTATCAAGGGGTTCACATGCTATTCTAAGACTGTGTTATTTCTTTCTTTGTCTTCTGCTTTACTTTCCCCCTCATTCTAAGGCAGATTTTTCTATGTAGTTGCAAGTTGACCTTCAGCAACTCCAGGTTACTTTGTATTTAGCCAAGAAGTATCAAAGCAAAGAGGAGGTCATCCTTCTAATGGTTGCAACATAAGACTGGAGACTGGCTTTCAATTCCCACTCCAGAACCAACCACCATGACTAGGATGCATACTCACTGGCCAGAACTAAGTCCCACACTCATGCCTGGGGTTGTAGTGGGATGAACTCCACCTGAACCACATATCGGTAGTTTCCTAAAAGAAAATCAAGGCTATACAAAGCTCCTGTATCTGTTGATTATGCTTTTCTCCCAAAAATATCAGCCACTTGTAAATTAAATATTTAAGAAGATTTTTATTCTGAATTTTGGTGCTTGTCCCTTAGGAATGTTATAGATCTATGAATGCCCTCATACACATTTCCTTCCTGACTGAACAAATTATTACAGCAATGAAGAATTCACATGATCATTTAAAACAGAAGAGCTAAATTCTAACCCATTCTCCAGGCCACAAACAGATTTCAGTGTGCTTCATATATTCAGAAGGATTTGCTGCAAATTCACCCTTGATTCCACAGCTGCTAAAGCCTTAGATTTTCCTGGCATTTAACTCCATCATATGAATGTATTTTGTGTTACAGAAGTTGTTCCTGGGGCACCTGGGTGGCTCAGTGGTTGTGCGTCTGCCTTTGGTTCAGGTCATGATTCCAGGGTCTGAGGATCAAGTCCCATATCCGACTCCTCACAGGAAACCTGCTTCTCCCTCTGCCTATGTCTCTACCTCTCTCTCTGTCTCTCATGAATGAATAAATAAAATCTTAAAAAAAAAATTGTTCCTAATGTTAAGTAAAATTGGGGTAGCTCTTCTCTTCTAATTGCCCCATTCTGCTACTACTAATAATTAATGGCTCTTCTGCTTGTAACATCATTTAACTTTTAGGTAGACAGTTATATCTCCCCTCAGCCTCCTTTGATTAGAATGAATATTCTCATGTTCTTAGCCTTCTCTCACAGGTCTTGTTTTCCAGACCTTTTATCATTTTTGTTGGTCTCTTCTGAACTACCTACGGCCTATCTTCTTTAAAAACAGTGTCTGATACCCTCACCTGAAGCAGAGCCATATTCTCACAGAGCAGAATCAGAGTTCTTTTGTTTAAGACATTTTGGGGGGTGAAGGTGGGGGGAACTATTGTATAAAGCCTCTTTTCTCACCCGCAGGTGGGTTCTATTATTGCTTAACCGGTATTCCTCAGTTTTACAGCTATTTGGAAATTTACCAATGTCATCATCAGACCCCTGCACAGATGTACAAAATATAATGAAGCAATTATTTAAAAGAACATAAAACTAATTGTTAAAAAAAAAACTTTCCAAGTTGATCCAGCTGTTAACTCTGACCTGCTTTCAGCAGGAAGTTTACATATAAAGAAGAGAATATAATCTGCAGGTGTGGACACCCCTTGACATAGAATTGAGTTAAAAAAATTTAAGATACTTATTGTGCTATTTGGCTTTGTTCATTTAAAAAAAATCTTCCATTATGTATAACCAGATCTTTAAAATTACAGTAGACACTGAAGTATTAGAAAATTTCACAATGGGGAAAAAATGACACCAACTTATGATTTGGAGGAACCTACCTGCCATTCTACAATTAATATGCTGATCATATTTTCATTATTACAGATGTGCCACAATGGCATATAGTTTCCCTGTGACAAGATGTCATTTAAGGCATAGTACAATGAAGAATGCATGTATAATACCATTATGCTTTCTGATAGTCTAGTGCAATGTATTGTCTGATTACACACACATATTCTGTAACATACTGATACACCACCCAACCATGCTTCTTTAATGAAACTTCAAACCTTTGTGCAATATCAATCTGCCAAAGAAAGTAGTCCCTTTGCAGGTGATATAAGCAAACTCAGCTGCTTCCCTTTTAAACTTCCAGTTTCCTCTTCCATAATCAATCTAGTTGCTGCGATTATCTATGTGACAGATGTTAAATGGAGAGATGTTTAATTTTCCCAAGGTGTTATTATATACTTATTTTATGTTCATTTGTTTTCACTCATGTAAGTGCTTCATTGGAATGAAATTTCCTCGATGACTGTCTTGGGTTGTGAGAACTTCACGTCTTACTCCTAAATAAGCCTTCCCTGACCTAAAAAAGAATTTTACTAGCCTATAAAAATAAATCCTTTTGTGTGTGAGTGTGTGTGTGTGTGTGTGTGTGTGTGTGTCTACTGTTCCAGCTAATGATTAGATCCACATTTCCCAATACAAGATCCATTCAATAGTCTATGACCAAAGGGCCCTCTGATCAAATATGATTGGGATACTGTGTTTTCTATTCTCCTCCTGGAGAATGCACACATGTAGATATGAATAAAAAAGGCTTTGCGTAGTCCCAGAGTAAAGAAACCTGTTCAAGACAGTGTTCCCCAACATTTTTGGACTTGACACATTTTTACTCCCACATAGTTCCTATTAACAGTTCTGAGAAACTACTTGAAACACTGAAATATTGGTTTATAACAATATTTAAAACAATGATACTTTGTCATTTTCAGGCAGTCTTCTATATCCAAGGAAGTAGTTCAATGATGTTTCCTTCATTTATGGACTTCTGTAAAAAGTGAAGACAGATGACAAGATGGAAGGACACTCCATCTTGAGTTTGAGGGGGATGGGAAGAGGCACTGCCCATGTGAATTTCTGGAAGGGGAAAAGAAGGGAATGATTAAGCCCCTATTACATTCTAGACACTCTTACTCTTACATACTTTATGTACATACATGCATTTATTCATTTAACAAATATTTATGGAGTGCCTATTTTTCTAGGAGCTGTGAATCAGTCCCGAGCAAGACAAATTCCCCATTCTGATGGTGCTCAGATTATCATGTTGAATCCTCAAGAGGTAAAGGCTTCATCTTCACTTTACAGATGAGAAAATTGAAGCTCAGAGACATTACACAAGTTGTCCAAGGTCACAGTGATGGTAAGTCAGCATGGAAAGGGTCTGAAAACTCACAGCAGACCTCCTTGTGAGATTCACATCCCAGTCCAGAGCCCTGTGTGGGGGGCTTTGGTGCCAGGGAGTTCCAGTGGCTGGAACAGGAGGTGAGATCAGGGGATGCTAACAGGGAGACAGCTCATCAAAGGCATTGTCTTCCACATACTTTATTACCTGTTACACACCCTCTTTACCAACTGCCTATAATAATAAGAAGGCTCAAACCTGGAGGCATATTTATGTGAGTAAATAACACTCCTCTCCTTTCCAAGACAGTTTTGCATCAGCGTTCTCAGCAAGTACTTTCATCCTTGGTTTCCAACCTAACTTTATGGGGAAACTTAATCTATATATTTACAAATCACTCTCTGACACTGAGCCTCAAACCCATCTTTAAGTTCAGAAAACCTCTTATTCTGCCCCTAACAGCTAAGAATATGCTGTATCCTGAAGTTCTTCTGAGTTCTTGGTCTGTGGCTTTCATTGGGATGTGAATGGGCTGTGAATTTTAGGTTAGAATCTCTGTTTTTCTACTTACTTAGTATGAAAGTATGAAAAATTCAGACCAAGTTTATCCTCCTCACTGACGCCCCCACCCCCATTCCCACCCCCACCCTCAACTACACTTTCTCCTGCTTCCTTATATCCATGATACCGTTTCAAAACTTGCTGTCAGGAAAGGACTTGAAAGATATTCAGGCCACATAGAGTCCTTTTCTATCATCTTGCCTCTCATGGGGTAAAGCTCCCCTAAGGTTCTGTTGAGGAAATTGTCTTTCAGGTTCCTATGCCTGAGGAACTCCTTCACACTCTAGGTTTTAACTCCTTCTTGGATGTTGTTGACTCCTCAGTCTCCAGGAAGGTATTTTCTTCTGAACTCCAAACCCTTATTTCCAATAGCCTACTTGGCATTGCCAACTACATGTTTTGCAAGTGCCTCAAATTCACTCTCTCTAAACCTGCTCCTCCACTCAGCTGTTCCATCTGAAGTCTGCTCTGTGACTTAGCCACTCTCCATAGGTCTTGGCTTTCCCAGGAGGAGAAATTTTATATTTCTACATCTATGGCTCTGCCTGTACTAACCATGACATTTCAATCATGGTGCCTCTAAGTTATTAGTATGCTCATTGTCTTGCTGTCTATCTCCCTTCTAGGCGGTGAACATTTTGAGGACAGCTACCATATCTTATCTGCCTCTACCTTCCCAATGCTTAGTAAATGCAAGTGAGTGTCGAGTGAATGATAATAGTCTGAATGAATGTATAAATAAATAAAGTGTGAATAAAGGTAAAAATGATTGATGATTGATGAGTGTGATCTATTTGCTAGGGATACTTATATTTTAAAAGATGTATAAAGCCAAAATAAAGTAGTAAGACAGCAGCAGCAATTGTCTCTATTTAATCATTTGTTCAGCGGTGGTTCTAAGGAGCTTTACATACAACACAATAAAGAGCTTGTGGGAGTCACCTACTAAAAATGGTTTTAAGCCAATAACTAAGAAGTTTAGGACCCTTCCTAATTTTTAAAATAGTTATCATTTTAGGTTTATGTACTTGTAATTTTGGGGGGGTACATAGTCACAGTATTGTTTTGATATGCCATGAGAGGCGAGGAAAGCCTAAGATGGTGGTCAGAACATCTCTCTTTGGCAATTGTCTGGTATGCTTCTTTGTGTCTAGAGTTGCTCTACCCAAATCTTCCCACATTTTCTTTGGCTTACTGGTTTCCTTTGCCTTTAAATAATACAGAATCTCTGGCTGTGCATCAAGTTTGTACAAATCAATTCTGGGATGATAGGAAAGGGTCTTAGAAGTTGAGCTTCACTTT
Organism: Canis lupus baileyi; assembly: GCF_048164855.1. Classification (NCBI taxonomy): domain Eukaryota; kingdom Metazoa; phylum Chordata; class Mammalia; order Carnivora; family Canidae; genus Canis; species Canis lupus. The sequence goes on along the minus strand of NC_132859.1, from coordinate 28,411,384 downwards.
CCTTGTCATCCACGGCAGAAGTTTATCTGCATATTAAACACACTAATGTCCACAAAGAACCCCTTTTTCTTATAGTAGAACAACAATCATGAGACCATAGCCAAATTTCCCAAGTTTCTCCACATATAAATAAAAGAATCATAAGCCTTCCAGTCTTAAAGATGTTATCTATGTTCTTATAATTCATTCAGTACACAAACAGGGGAGATTCCATACTTTTTTGTGTGATTCTGTTGACACTTGCCTTTTCAACAGTAAAAAAAGAACTATGTATCCTATATTGCTTCTTAAACATAAGAGCTTTATGTTTAAATGACAGTCTATCTGCTGCACAAAATAAAGAACATCACATAAGTTATCTAAAAATGGGGACAGAGATCTTCTACTCCTAAGAAAATACATTTTATCTCTGATAGCAAGTAGTATAATGTAGTAAATGGGCTTTGGATTCATAAATAATAATAGCAGGTACACACTGGTACTTATATAAGCCAAGTTCTCTAAGTGTGTTACAGAAGTTAACATAGTTCATCTTCACAACCACTTTCTGAAGTAGGTACTATTTGTCTCCTTTTTATAGTTGAGGACAGTGGCCAACAGAAATGTGCCTGTGACCAACAGAGCACATGTGATGGGACCAGAATTTAGACCCAAGCAGTCAGATTCTAGATACCATCCCTTTAACTTCCAGACTTGGTGACCCAGCTCTTAAGCTAGCTCTGCTCACAATGTGTGCCCTCTGTAAAGCCTCAGTTTACTAATCTATAAAAACGATAGTATTGGGATGCCTGGGTGGCTCAGGGGTTGAGCGTCTGCCTTTGGTTCAGGGTATGATCTAGGTAACGGAATCAAGTCCCACATTGTGCTCCCTGCGAGGAGCCTGCTTCTCCGTCTGTCTGTGTCTCTGCCTCTCTCTCTGTGTCTCTCATGAATAAGTAAATAAAATCTTTAAAAAAAAAAAACGACAGTACCTACCATCCAGGGTTATTGTGAGAATTAAATGAATGTTCACTGTAAAGCCCTTAGTGGAGTGCCTGGTGTAGGGAAAGATGTCCCCAAATATATCTATTATCAATCAGGATATATTTCATATGATTGTTATTAGACTGCATTGCTATCTCGGAAGGAAATAAATAGCATGTTCACAGGGATAATTGAAGTAAGTTTAATGAAGAGGCCATTATAAAAAGCCAACAGTGGGGAAAGGAAGGACCCTAAGGCTAAATAGTTATTACTGAAAGAACTTACCACTCCTAGACCTGAGGGTGACAGTACAGGGAGCAGTTTCTAGAACTTTCTTTTCCAGAAGGCTGCCTGATACGTGCTGTGGACTTCAAGAGAGAAACAAGCAGTGTAATGTATGGCCGGGCAGGGAATGACCTGGTGTAATGAATATCTAGACACTTGTCTCCTGCTGCCACCTCCTCGAGGCCACACCCAGAGGAAAGTCATACTCAAGGAACCTGCACCATGCTGTCCACAACATTCTAAGATATGGTTTACCGATTCTCCCATTACCTGTGTTACAAAGATATGTATTTATGTGTGGTCTGCATGCTTCTGTGGAAAAACATGTTATAGACAAAATTTTAAATAAGACATTGTAGAAAATTTCTGGGCTAAGAGTGAATCATTCCTACCATCCCTAGGCAATTCATTCACTTTAGTATGTCATACCTAAAAACTGAATTTATTGACTTATTTTCATTTATTTAAGCCTTCCATAAACTTGCTTTGTACTAGGCTCTATTCTAAATGCTCAAAGATTAGCTAGTTTAATTTAATCCTAGTAAGGAGTCTATGAGATAAATACTTTTTAATTCCCATTTTACAGATGAAGGAATTCAAGCAAGAGGCTAAACTCAAGATCACACAGCAGTAATTAGAAGAGTCTAGATTTGAACTCAGGCAGACTGACTCTAGAGTGAAAGCAATTAGCAAGAGCATTAACCATAGCCCACTTTTTAAGTGTTTATTGTTGCAGGCAGTCTAGTTTCTTTAAAGTAAGTGACTTTGTTTTTTGAGTAGAGTTTTTAAATCAACTTAAAATATCTAAACCTTGTCGGGATCCTTATTTGGACAACTGAAAAAAAAAGAGACATTTTATTAAATGATCAGAAAAAAGGTTAAACACTGACTGAATATTAGATAAAAATAAAGAATTATTGCAATATTTTTTGGTGTGATAATACCTAAAATATTCTTATCTCTTGGAGAAATATTGAAGTTTTATGGGTGAAGGGATGCAGTGTCTAAGATTTGAAGAGTGAGCAGATGGATTAATCAAGAAAGGTGAAATGTTGGTAATTGTTGAAGCTAGGTAATAAATAGATACCTGGGATTCATTGTGAAATTCTCTGTTTTTGTGTATGCTTATGATTTTTCATTGTTAAATTTTTTTAAAATACTGTCAATTCTTATAGAGATATTTTAAGGAGACAGTAAGAAAGGAGAGTTTCTTAATTTTAATGCAGTAATAACATTGATAGTAAAAAATTAAGATAAAATATAAATTTCATAGACCTTTTTTTTTTTTTTCATAGACCTTTTAAAACATATAAGCTTGAAACTATCTTGCTTCTTAGAGCAGTGATTTGAAACTGGTCAGCATTTACTTACATTTTATATTTATCACCTATTGTAGTCTTTCCCACATGCCCAAATGACCACCTTTTACTGTAGTTGTGGTAAAAAGCCTTGTAGTAACAGCAGGTTTGTCTTCTCCAAAACATGAACCCACTAGAGCTGAGAGCTGACTTCCTCCCTCAGAGAGTATGTGTCCTTAGGCTGAGCCACCAGTCTTCTAGTCCTATTTTCTCATTTCTCTCCATGTACCTATAAGGTCATTTGAAGGGACACTGTTGGATGTATTCCTAATGTTACCATATGGCTTCTCAAAAAGCACTGTGCATGCCATAGGTATGAACTAGGTAATCACGTTGTTTTTTTTTATTTTTATTAGACTTAAGGAAATCATAAAATTTAGAGATAGAGGGGCCTTAGAATACTTTAATCTTTGCCACTCTTTCAATAGAAAATATATGGAGATACAGGGAGATTAATTGACTTGCCTAAATTTATACCAAGGCTTAACTTTGGTCTTTCCCCAGAGAATGTCAATTCTGATTCTCTATTTTGTGCTTAGAGAAGGTCAACACCTTGGCTCTCCTTTTTAAGACCTAAGGCTCACATAATTTTGTCAATGTTTGTTAAGAAAAAGAACATAAGATTATAAAGACAAACTTTAGTATAAACACTAATATTTATTTAGAATGAGAAGATAGTCATGATATAATAATTTAAATTACTAAAAAAACCCCACAATTATCATAAAATGCTGAGAGGTAACTATGTTTTTATAAATTAATTGCCTAATGAGGCTCTTTATTAACCCATTTATTTGGGATTATTGAATTAGTGGTTCTAAAGAATTCTCTTTTATACTATTACATGGTAGGATTCCTTTAAAAATAAAGTTTAGAGTTGTATATAAGTTTATATAGAAGAGTATTTAATTCCTCTAAGTTGTAAATACATTACCTCTGGTAGTTTCTGACAGGTATACCTAAGTTACAGCAGAGCCCAAGCATCTAGGCTTACACCAGACATGGCTAGGTAAGAGAAGTTGACTGTGTAAGTATTCATTCATTCATTCATTCATTCATTTATCAGACATCTGTGATGCTCCTACTAGGTGTCAGTCACTGTGCTGGATGATAGTGATGCAAAGATGAATAAAATATCTTCTCTTAACTAATCCTTGTGCCCCAGTATACTGGGAGAGAATGGCAAACAAAGAATCAAAATTCAGTGCCATACCTATTGAAACAGGGTTGTGGGATAAAAAGATCAAAAGAGAGATTGCTGATTCTTTTTTGGAGCAATATTGTAGAGAAGCATTCACAGAGGAAGTGACTCTGAAGTGAATCTTAAAGAAGAAGTAAAATGGGGGAGAAAATTATAGGGACAACATGTTCAAAGATGAAGAACTAGGAAGGGGTATTCTCTGACTCAATAAGGCTGGAACAAAATATCTAAGGAAGGCAGTGTCAGGGGTCAGGGCTTGAAAGGGCAAAGGAGAGACGAAGTGGCATATATGGTGTGCTAAAGATCTTGGGCAACACCTAATAGGTGAAGAGAAGACCTTTCTCTCAGTCAGGCTACTGTAATAGAACACCATGGACTGCATGGCTTAACAACAAACATTTATTTCTCATGGTTATGAAGGCTGGGATTTCTAAGATCCAGGTTCTATGCTGATCTGGTGTGTGGTAAGGAACTTCTTCCTGTTTGCTGACAGCTGTCTCCTTGTATTATCACATGGCAAATAGCAAAGATAGAGAGGAAGCTCTTTGTGTCTCTTCTTATGACGGCACTGATTCCATTCATGAAAGCTCCACTCTCATGACCTTTAGGAATACTAAAGGCCTCATCTCCTGATGCCATAACATTGGGGGACAGGATTTCAACACACGAGTTTGATGGAGACAAGGATGTTCCATCTATTGCACTCTTCAAGAATTTTAAGCAGATGAGCAAGAGAGGGGGAGAGGGCAACTCTCAGCCAGAAGATAAGCATGATGTACATCTAACAGTCTGGGTGGGGAGGGGCATAAACAAGAGTGGTGATCCAGAGGATGAAGAGGAGAGAATCAAAATAAATTATCTGTAAAACATAAGAAGAATGGGACTTTGTGATTGATTATACATTGGGGATGAGCAGAAAGGGAGGAATTGGGGATAAGCTTGGGCACCTAGGAACAGAATTATCATTTGCTAAGATGAGAATATTAAATTAGTATAGGTATTTCAGTTTATATTCTCCTCAGTACTTTCTTAGTGAGTAAATATATATATACACATATATATACATATATATATTTAATCACTTTCTATTTAATCCTTCAATTAGAGCCAAAATTAAATAATTAAATTATAATATTAATATTAATATATATGTATATATGTATTTACTCATTTTCTACTCTTTCTACTTACAAAAATGCTTCAATTAGAGCCAAAATTAAATAATTAAATTATAATATTAATATTAATAATGATGCCTAAGTATTTAAAAATATTTCATTACTAATATGGTTTATAAAAATATCTCACCTGTTTTATGTTTCATAAAATTCAGTCCTACTTTACTAACTTATGCAGCTGTATCATGAATGGATGGTTTAATTCTTACAGGAAGTTCCATTGCTGTTCAGATTTCAAAATCTATATGGCTCCCCTTTTTCTTATGTTTTCTGATTTGTACTTGACTGTATTTTAAAAGGGAGGGGGGACCCATCTGGTACTATCACTTCTGGTTCTCTAACCTACTACTACTTTTATAGGTAAATAGTTCCTCACACTTTTTATTAAGGGGGCTAGATTTCCTACACTGTCCAACATGGTGGTTCCTGCTACACGTGATCATTTATAACAGAATTAAAATTAAATACATTAGAAACTCAGTTGTTCTGTTGAACTAGCATTTCAAATGCTCAAGTTCCATATATGACTGTGGCTACCATATTGGACAGCTCAAACATAAATAATGTATCATTCCAGGAAGTTCTGCATTATTTCAGAAAGTTATTGGAAGTTTTGGGCTAGACCGTTATTCTTGTGATCCTTTTGAAACTATATAACTATTCATTCAGGATGCTAATGAGATTTTCCTTCTAATTCTTTTCATTGAAAACACACTCCACATGCATTTTCATATAAACTACCCATTGCGTTTTGCATATAAATTTGTTATTATCATGAAAATCATGAAGTCTTAAATATTTAGGAAACAATTTTGGGTCCAGTTAGCAGAGGTTGGCAATACTGAAAAGATCATCAAGATATAACAGCTCTCTTTTAAGATGTCAAAGTGTCACCACTAGTTTTACAAGGGAAAAGGTAGTTTGAAATACTAAACAGACCATCTTGGTCGATTTGTCTCCAGTGAGTAATAAATCCTCCCTGTTTGCTAACTCAGCCAACTGATGTGCTTGGTTGACTCTAGAGAATTTATAGTCTCTTTCTAAAAATTTATTGCTGAGTGGATCACTATATTCATAATTTCAGGATTACAAACAAACTCTAATCCAGCCATGTCACCAATGAATAAAGTGGCATCATTTATTTAAGTGGTAACTAGAGTTTCATGAGTATTTCACCTCCAAATCCATCTCTGTCATGACTGGCAGTAAGTCAAAAAGTAGTTAACTTGAAAAAAAAAAAAAAAGACAAAAGCCATATCATCGCATCACCAACTCTGGGTACATTTAAAAAGTGAAGCAATCTCCATTCTGAAAAGACTAAACACCAGTAATTCCTCTACCTAGAATATCCAAAAGAGAAATAGGTCATCATTGAAACGAAAACAATAAGCATAGCACTATTTGGAAGAATCAATAGTGTCATGATAAATGAAGTCCCCTCTTGTATTGCAGCAACAAACCTCTTGTGACTGAGAAGTCCCAACTGATTCTCTACCTCCAATGACCCCCGCCCCACTCCATATACTTAGTCTCCAGGATTCTCTCAGTGACTCTTCTAAAACAAGAGTCTAGGTCACATAAACTATGAAAAGCCTTGTAGATCCAGCTACAGTCAGAAATAAACTAACCCTTTCTGAAAGGGCACCCCAGCATGGTGACTGATCACTAGACCTTCGTCATATTTCAGCTGTGTTGGCTATATCGTGCAGCCACCCTACTTAGCAAGTGTGACGGACACTCAGTGCTGGGAGAAGTTGATGTCATTCCTGCTGACAAGGACACTAACAGGCTATATTCTTCTTGTGCCATTCGGAGGCGCATTGAACAAAGAAGCAAGTGGCCAGAATGTTCAAAGTTAACTGCAAACGGGGAAAAGAAAGTTAATGTGACACGCTGCAGTATTATCTCTTAGCATGCAGTTGCAAGCTTTGAAAGTCCCGTTAAGTATCTCTTTTTTAAGATAAATACCTATTAAGTAATGTATATGCACAAGCTGAAGTGTTAAATGGTTTGTTGAAACCTATTAGAGTACACAAGATGATAAACATAAATTATAGCTAATATACTGCACCAGTGATTTTTAAACATAAAAATTACTGACACTGTAAAAACACACTTGAGTCATCGTAGCAGCATAATAGCACTAATCCATGTTTATCCAACCATGCACTTTTCAAAAACAACACAAACCTCTAATAAATGCTTTGGCTTCACCTTGACAACTTATATGGGTTATTGCCTCGTTCATGCCTGGATAACCATGTGTTATGACTTAAATGTTCTTTAATATCAATTTATGCCTTGAAGAAAAAAGATTGAATAACATAGTGTACATATGGTTCAATTTATTACAGCAAAACAATCATTTTAGTTTGAAGATATTTTCTCATGGTGCATATCATAGAAATCTTCTTCAATAGAGCTCTCAATAAACCAGATTTTTTATGTCACAATAAATGAAACTAAGGCAGCTAATTGTTGCTAAGATTCTAAATAGATGGGTCTATTTGGCTTCCTTGTCAATCAAGAAATACATTCCTTAACACTTGTATTTCTGGATTCTAATGTCTCTAATTGGATTTTACACTATCTGATTAACGAGGTAGTTTATAGGCTACTATAAAAAAATTGATCCTTAAAAAGTGAAGGAGGAAATTGTAGACTGTCAGCATTACTGAAGAGACAAGAAGATACCAAGAATCATAGTGGTTGCAAAAACCAAAGGGGAGGGAGTGAGAAGAGAAAGTGAATTCTAGAGATAGAGTAAGTCAATAGTAACTATGATTATCTCAGAGATGCTTCAGATGATATCTCCTTACCCCCAGCCCCCAAAATTCCAAGTCTCTAAGTAGATATTTTAATTTGATTCTGGCTGGTTGAAACATTATGCTTGGGTCACACGGTCACTACACTGATCTGAAAACCTGGCATGTGGTGGGCTTGATGTGCTAGCAGATGACAGAGACTCTGTAGATATCTATTTCCTTAAGAAGAGTTAGTCAATCGAATCAACAGGTCTTTATAGGAATAAAAATAGAACCAACATACTTACATATGGCTCATTATAAAATGGCAAAACACTACAGCAATTTAAAAACATACTCCTTTAATTATTTATTCTTTATTTCTCGCTTTCCCTATGCCAGTCAATCATGCTATTTGGGAACTCACTGTGTGATATTAGGGATGAATGAGCACCACTTTTGGGGTGGGGGAGGGGCTTGGAGCAGACGGGCTGAAAAAAGATTAAATTAGTGTCATAAATGATATAATAAACACTTGCAGGGAAGCATTGAGGAAAGAAGGCTTTATGGATTAGGTAGCATTGGTTGCTGAATCTTGAAAGACACAAATTAGTCTGAAAATGGCCCATGGAAAAAAAAATGGCCCATGATCCCATAGAAAACCAACAAAAAATAGACTTGTCTTTCTAGAAATTAATACTGATAATAAAATCTAGAAGTCCTAAGAACTTTATCCAACAGATGCCAGGAAATGGAGCTTTCCACTCAACAAACTTGTTTCCAAACAAGGTTTCTTTGGGATGAATGAACCATTACTTCAATCACCTTCCATTCCAGCAAACACTAATTCGCCATCTTCAAATGAACTTAGCTTTTCTGTATGGTCTTCTCCATAACCACTTGCTTTCTCTTACCCAGACATAAATTCATTTTGTAGGTCAAGTACGTGAAAAATAACCTTGCAAACAGATACATTTTGCTAGGCATCCTAAACAAATCCAATTACAAGGTGATCAATAAAAAATCCAGTCAAACTGAATTTCTCTGTTTCCAGATCTTGGCTGTTTTTTTTTGTTTTTGTTTTGTTTTGTTTTGTTTTTTACCTAGGTCTTCAAGCTTTAGATTGCATTGGTTTCTCTAGAGTTCCTTCCTTTCCCATATCTACATACTCAAATTTCACCTGTTCTTTAGGGCAACAGTCTCATCTCACTTCTATATGAAGCATTCCCTGATTACCAATGGCTTCAAGTAGCTTCTCTTTTTCATTTCTCACAGCTTGTTCCTGAACTTCTGTAGAACTTACTGATTTTCATCCTGTATGCTTCCTGTTTACATTTGTGTTTACTGTCTTCCCTGGTGGACTCTATACTTCTTGAGGGCAAGTAAGACCATCACCTCTTTCCCTCTGTGTGCTAGAGTTGGGCACTGTTCCTGGAGCAGCTTAAGCTTCAACTAGGTTTTGTTTAATAAACATGATAAATTTGCCCATAATTTTGAGGCTTCTTTCTATTAGTGCCATAGAAATTTGCCATCATTAAGATTATACTCTTGCAAAACTATTAATGAGGAACTGGAAGTAGAGATATTTCTTTGGTATACCTATTTCTATGTTAAAAAAAAAAGACTGATTCAAACCATGACTGCTTTCATTTTAGTTTTATTCTCAATCCATCAAAAAGGAGTGGATTGTATACCTTTGTGATTCACAAATACACAGAGGCAATTACAATTCTAAAAAATGAGCCTGTCTTTCCATCCTTGAAGATATCATAGTGACACACTGCAAGTACTGGGGCATGGTCACCTACGAGGCTAAGCTTGTGTACGTGCCCATTGGAATGTATTCTTGAACTGTCTAATCCTTCTTCATTATCCATTAGCCCAGCACACGTATTCTGGGATGAAACTCAAAGTCAATGACTGTTTATCATCATTAGCTCCTCCAAGCAATGATTTACATGCAAGTCCTGATACTGTTCACCACTGCTTCTCTAGCCCATCAGCATCCAGGTTTCCCCTAGAGCATCCTTAAGTGATTCCAGCTTGAGAAACCCCATCCCAGATTCCAAATGTGGAGGTCCTTGAGCAGTATCTGAGTAGACTAAACAATCTACATTTATGATGTTCCCCCTGGGAACATTACCTCCATAAAGGAAATGACACATGCAAATATACACGGTCAAGTAAACATCCTACTCCTTCCGTAAGAGCGCTAAGTATGTGATTTGAAATCAGTTTGCCTCTGGGGATGTGGTGGAGGTAGATGACCTAGTAACAGAGTCTTGGTAGTAGTAATTTAGAAAATGGCTGCCAGAATGTCCCTGGCTCACTAGGTGAAAAAAAATTATCCTTTCTCTGGAGCTACATGAATGGTTTCATGTGATAACTAAGAGAGAAGACCATCCAGCAGATTAGAACAGGGACCTGGAAGACAAATCTCTCAGCAATAACTTTGGCAATGCTGGCAGTTTTCTGGGTTGATCTTTGAAAAGTATTTGTTCTAATGTTTTAAGGTATCATTTTCCTCCCTAAAAGTACAGAAATATCACAGTCAATAGTGTTTTCTGATTTTTGTAAAAACACATTTCAGTCACATAGTAAATGATTTGGTTTCCATGAAATTTTAAGGTCATTTTCAATAAAGAATTCTATCATCTTTTAGAATTGTAATTCCATGGCCCCAGAAATCAGCTTTTAACAACTTGGGAAGAATCCATCCACTCTGTTTAAAAAGCAAAAACAAAAATAAGCAAACAAAACTGTTAACTTTCACCATGATCCCTATATTTTAAAAGTCTGTGAATCTGTACTTTTAGGCTATATTTAGGAATTACACAAGCAGTGATGTTCATTTTATTTCACATAATTTTCCCTCTTCTGGTTTAAAATTCTTCATTTGCAGAAATGCAACATGCATTTTGCATATATTTACTCATATATACTCGAGGGTGAAGTTTATAAACTCATCAGAGTAAAAAAGTCCAGGCTCATGTAAAATTTTGAGTGATATTTGCCTTCACAATTGTCACTTCCACCATTTTATCTTGTCCTTCTACTTCTAGTGATAGCCCTGTTATCAAAACCCGACCTCAGGCTAGGATGTCACTCACTTATATTCTAATGTAAATTTGAGATAATTTAATCACTTTTATGTTACCTTGTACATCAAACCTGAACTCAAATTTGGAATATTTGCCTCCTGTTAAGGAATTAGAACAGCAGTTGGTAGGTGAGAGATTCCTGGGGGTGATGGTTGGAAGAGGATGCAAGATGGCTTCTCCAGTATCCCAGTAGTTGTATTTCTAGGATATTGACTCTATTCATCCATAGGTGTACCCATACTAACAAGAAACCTCACAATATTCACCTTATATTTATATTTGTTTGATATTGTTGGGTTGAGTACCTATTGAAAAATGATCACTAAATTTGATAAAGAAAAAACATTTTTACCAAATTATAAATTTCCAGTGGTACATGAGAGCTTCATTTTTCTCTTTTTCAGTATTTCTAGGTAATGAAAAGGGACCACTAGTAACAAAATGGCAAGAGCAAGGGTGACCTCAAAAGCACATGCTCTCATCTCATATTCCTGTTCTCTGAATCCTATTACATTTTACCTCAATTTCCCCTGAGCGAACAGTTTGTGTAGAGACAGGGTTTATCTTCTTTACATTCAGATGGTTGCATTTCCTGCTTAAAATGTTAGCTAGATTGTCTCTGTACCCTGCCTCCCCCCATCTTTTGGTCTCCCAGAAGCTGTCTGCTGCTTCAGGCAAACTTAATGATGGCAGGGCCGCAGAGCCAAAAAAGGAAAAACACCTGTGGCCAGTGTAAAGTTTAGTCCTGAAATAGACAGGCAATGGCCATCACCTGCCTGCTGTGTGAGAGCCCAATCAAGTCTATTCATCACAACTGTGCAGATAAGGGCTTTTTTCACCCCCCTCCTTTTTTTTTTTTTTTTTTTTTGCTGTTGTTTTTGTTGAACTGCATGTAATAGGAATAGAACAGAATACAGCAAAGAAATGGTGCCCTGTGCATCTCCGCCCGGCCCTAAGGGGCTGCTGTTTAGATACATTCCCTGGAAGTGGTCATTGTGTAAAAATGGCTCACAAAATGTTCATTTTGGAAAATAAACTTGGGCTTTCTCTTCAAAAATTCTATTATGAAATTTTCTTTCTGTTTCCTGAGGAAATTATGAAAGAAAAGAGAATGAAGGCTAAGGACAGCTAATTTCAATGAGGACAGACCATATGTCAGGGAGCATCTCAGCAGGGGTCAATGGGGCACTTTCCTGTCTATGCCTTGTCATGGCATGAAAAAAAAAATAAGGGACAGTGAAAAATCATACACGTGTGGATGCTGTGACAAAAACCTGATTCCATCTTTTTCCTTCAGCAATTCTTAACGTTTTTTAAAATTCCCATCCTTGAAATGCTAGCTTTCCTTAGCTTCTATGACTCCCAAGTTTCCTGGTCCTTTCCTAATCTCCTTGATTGGCGCTTCTCCATTTCCTTTGTAGGCTCCCTTTTCTCAGTTCATCTTCTTAATTGGGGTTGACCCTAGACCTAACTTATTTATTCTCTGCACACTGTCCTTGGGAGATTTCATCTCATCCACCACAAAGCTGCAAGTAACAGCTATACATTGGCAGCTGCCCAAGCAGTCTCTGTACCCAAGATCTCTCTCCTAAGCTCCACAAGAATCCATAGGGTGGCTACCTACCATTGTGTTGGCCAATAAGATATGTGTCGTGTGGTTACTGGGGATTTCTTAGTGTGTTCAGCCTTCTGACAGAAGTGCTGAAGTGCATCTTTTTCAAAACTCTTCTTGTATAGAGATTGATATGAGGCTAAAAATGAAAGAAAAAAAACCCCTTGTGAACAAGAGGTAGCCATAAGGAAGAAAGCTACCTGCCGAAAATGAAACAACAATGATAAATAGAGCCTGGGACTTTAATGAAATCATGAAATTACTTCATAAGCTGTGGGCTGCATGCTGTGGACTTCTTACATTTGTGGGGAAAATTGTTCCTCTTTGGTTTTATACATAGTTATGTATAAGAGAGAATTATATGTATGGGTGCATATCATTTTATACCTTAAATGAGAGAATACATACTTAAATGAGAGAATCGTATTTAACATGGAGGAAATGTTCATGAAAATTGATTATTCATTTTGCCACAATGATTATCTCAACATTTTCAAAATAGGAAAAATTCTTTGGGCCACATTCATTGACTAGTGAATTAGTGAGTCATGACTAGTGAATTGACACATTCACTTTAGTGAAGTCATTAATTATAATAAGCAAGCATCACCAATCTCACCATCATCACTACATCCACACCTCACCATCCAAACTTATTCAATTGGAAATTGAAAATTATAACTTCTAAGAACTCTTGAATTAAAGAAAAAATAAAATGGAAAGTATAAACAATTTAATTATAAATGGCATTCTACTGTAAGGAAGAACTTCCTTCTTCCTTCCTCTCTTCCTCTATCTATATATGTTTATCTAGATATTTGTACCCATATGGGTCCATGAATTCTTATTTTATTCAATAGTACATAATCCATTATAATAATTTATTTTGACCCCAAAATTGTTCTAAATTTGGCCAGTAGGAACTTCTTCAAGATGGCTCTTGTGTATTTCTGACCTATTATTTTTTGAACACTCCTTTACTTTCTGGTTCAAGATATTCCACATTAATTTTTTACTTATCCTGCTCTGGCTCTGAAATCAGCCATCTTCCTGGGGCTCCTGGTTCCTTTAATGAGGAATGCTATTTAGAAACCAAGCACTAGGCATGCCCACTACTCTAGGAATGCCATCACTTCTAACCCTTCCAGAGGACAAGATGCATAGTCTTCTGCTTTCTCATAGTTATGACTATTTTTTTCTGTCAGTGAGGAACCTGTCTCCATTTATCCATTATATATTTATTCTTTTTCTCAAGTATAAGTAGTTTCAGATTGCTAATTGATATCTTCGTGAGAAGCAAACCTACTAACTAGAATTCCATACTTACTTGTGGGTCTTTATTCTTCAAAAATATCAAGGTCAAGAAAGACAAAGAAAGGCTGAAAAAATCTGCAGATTAAAGAATTTAAAAAACCCAACATAACAACTGAATGAAATGAGTAATCTTGGTTTATATCTTGGACCAGAAGAAAAATAATATTTGGACAATTAGTGAAATTTAATATGGTTCTAAGATTAGATAATATGACTGAATTAATGTAATATTTAAAAATTTGAGAACTCAATGTGTTTATGTGTGAAGGATTTAGGGATGCAGAAATGGGATGTCTGCGATTTACTGTCAAGTTGATCAGAAAAATATATGTATATACCCAAAGACATATACATATGTTTACATATAGAAGCATATAGTGAACAAAAAAGGAAATGGGGCAAAACACTAACAACTGCAAGTCCAGATAAGAGGTATAATGCAGTTCATAAAATTTTGTAGTTTTTCCGCAAATTTTAAATTTTACAAAAAATGAAGTTACAGAAAAAAAGAAATAAGAGATAACAATGTATGTTCTACATACCAACCGGTGGTATACTCCTGGAGAAATATGTTAAGAAATTTATAACTTCGGGAGCATATATTAGAAATAGAGGAAGTTTGAATGTGAATGAGCTAAATAGCCATGTGATAAGCCAGAAACATACCAAGAAAAATTCTAAGAATTAGAACTAAAGATGAAAAGTGCAGGAATTAGAAAGGAGAACAAGAACAGAAGAATCAATCATGAGTATCAACTAATGAAATAAAAAGTTGATTCTCTGAAAAGACCAATAAAATGACACATTTTTTATGTGTCTCATTCAAAAGGAATAGTGTTTATACAGGGCAAAAGTGTTAGGGGGCATAACTGTAGCTACAGAGATGTAGTGTAGAGATAGAGTAGGAAAACAAAAATTTCTAAAATTGTCTCAAGAAGACAAAGAAAGTTTTAAAAATATGCCCACATAGCACAACAAAAACAAATCTAGAAGTTGTAAAAGATGTCCCTCAGTGAAAAGGAGATATTCACGTTGGTGGGAGACTCAATATTGAAGTGTCAATTATCCCTCATGTCATCATAAATTTAATTTTATTTCAATCAAAAATCTATTATAATATGTCCTATAACTTAAAAATATCATTCTAAATTCATGTGAGAGAGAATGTATACAAATATAACCAAGATAATCTTGAACAAAAGGAAATATTTTTCAAGAAAAATACCATCTTTCCAAATATCATACCACATTAGAATGTAATGACGATAGAGTAGTCCTGATGCACAAAAAATCCATCAGTGAAAAATAATAGAAATCAAAGACACAGATCTATACATACATGGAAATGGTGTTTATTTTGCATGCCATGAAAAAAAGATGAAACAACAAAAGCCCAAATAGATTTAAATTTACAAAAAATAAGTTCTAAATTTACAAAAAATAAATTATAAATCTATTCAAAAGAACTGTGGCAAAATGTGTTAGAAACTTTGAATAGGATAAGTCTTCTTAAACAAGGCATAAATTGAAAATGTCTTATGAAAAAGGCTAATATATTTTATATTTGAAGAAAATATCAGTAAGACAAATGATTCAAAAAACAAAAACTAAAAAAATTACAAGACAAGTATGGATTGGGGGTATATTTTCATTGTTTATAACTGAAAGTGATTAAAAACCAGAATCTATTTTTAAGCTCCTAACATTACTTGGATCAACCCAACTGAAAATAGGGCAAAAGATGTGAACAGATCATTTACAAAATAGGAAACATACATGGGTGACAAAAACTTAACATAGGTGTTTGGCACCATTAATGACCAGGGAAATGCCAAAGAATACAATGAGATTGATAATAACTACAAAACTTGGCAATATTAAGAGGTGGTGAAATGTGTATGAAATGGGTATTTTTAATACTATCCATGAAAAATCAATTCACATAGCCGCTTTGACATGGTATCTCTGAATCTTTCGACACTAATAAATGAACTCTCTTTGACCCAGGATTTCCATTTCTCATTATTTAATCTTAGGAAATATGTGTATGCATGTATAAAGAAGCTCATGTAGGATGTCTACCACAGCATTGTTGTGATAGCAAGTAAATTTAGGGAGGCAAGTTTCATCAGAATTAGAAAGAAAAAAAATAGCAGACAGTGGAATTTCATGTGTAATTTGGGCCATATGTGATAAATTTATGTAAACAATGTAAAAAGCTTATCAGGATGTAATGAGTGACAAAAAGCAAGTTACAGAAGAATAAATATGGCATAATACCATTTATTTAAAAAATAGTCATGCAAAATAAAACTATATACAACTAAACATCATTGTGTGTACACGTGTAGAAGAAATGTCTATACCAAACTGATTTAATGAATAGAAAGAGTTTTTGATTTCTTTAGGGAATATATAGAAACAGAAATGATGATGAAAGAAGATATAACTCCATCTTATTGTTTACATTTTTTTAAAATGTAAATCTATTCAAATGGCACTGTTGTAATTGATTATTTTTTTCAATTTCTAAGAAGAAAAATGGAAGAAAGCTATTTGTTCTACAGCTCTAACTAACCATCTGTATTATATGTACATAAATCAGTTAAAGGTCCCAAAGATCACTTTCTCTGGTGAATTTTCACAGAAGTATTGTCATTTACACAACTGCATCTCTCCATTCATCCATCTATAAATGCCTGCACACATGTATGTGCAGCTAATTTGATTAAAAATTAATGTTTAAAATAATCATGGATGTTTGATTTTATGTAATATTTACATTTCTAAAAAATTGAATTTAAATAGCTCTTTCCTAAATTGAATTATATTTTCAATGCAGTAACAGAATACAATTATCTAAAAAACCATGCTATAGTGTTATTTTGTAGAGTCAACAAATACTCCACAAAATGCTTGCCTTATAAATGTGAAATTTATACATCAACTTTACTTAATGGAAAATAGCCCTGCAGGTAACTTTGCTCTCCTTGTTCCCTGCCTTTCAGCTAAAATATAGCTAATTTATACAGGTTACTTTTATTATATTCTTGGACCAGTTTATTTTTATAAAAAGCACTGTCAGAATGCAGCCCTATCATTTAAATACCAAATATCCTCCACAGATTTCTTTCTGAATCATCAAAATCTCCTTGGAAAACTGTGTGTTTGGGGGCAATTGCTATATTAGTTTTCATATTTTAATTTACTTGCCAAATATTTAAATATATTTGATAACTACCAATGCAAGCTGAAGGATTTTAAGAATGTGTTCGGGGGGATTATATTAGAGACTTCAGAGTAACTTGCAGATCTAGAGGGGTTTCCAAGGCTAAATGAATTCTTAGCAGGTTTATGAGAAACCTTTTGGAAATAATTTGTAAGTTTATCTGTTAATCAGCAAATCTGATTTCTACAATATTGCCCGTAGTGAATAATTAGTTATTTTTCATGGCCATGATGCTTAGTTAAGAGTGATAAATTTTAATTATAGATTTTTATTATTTTTGTCTAAGAGAGACAAGATCCAAGAATAGAAGATATGCTTTAAAGGAAAAGGTCATCAAATTTCATTCACTTTAAAATATAGGCCTTTGCCTATCAAAGTCAAATATCATAAATTAGTGTGAAAGGCAAGCAGACACCTGGACAGGTGGAAGGTAATGCCCAGGTCTGGTTGTAGAATCCACCACATTTTCTTTTTAAATATCATCCTTTTTCTCTCTCCAAAATCTGTTGGTACCTACATTCATAGATACAAGGGAAAAAGCTATGATTCAAAATCTGGAATGAGGAAAAATCGCCAAAGCCAAGTGGGATAAAAATCTATATCCACAAAGCCCTTTTTATAACCCTTTTGAAATGTTTTTATTATTATATGAAAGAGAAAAGCACAGAGAAAGGAATAATACAAATGAAAAAAAATTATAGAAAATTTAAATTTGACTAGTCACATGACCAAGAAATATTTTTTTGAATGCCTGCTGGAAGTTGGTAAAAAGGCTTTTGTGTTTCCTTTAATAATGAAAGGCAGTCACTGTTTATTTCTTACACTCGTTTAACAAAATACAACCGTAAACATACCTACCCAATAATTTGCCTTCACAGTTTGGGGAAAACTAATGAAAACATCTCAATAATCATACAGCAAGAAAATATGCACACAAAATGAACATACAGCAAATATAAGATAGAAAATGGAAATACCCCATAATTCCAGGCTCACAAGAGAGCAAATGCAATTGGTGCGATGTATATTCAGCCAGATGTTTTTCCAAGATAAAGATTGAGATATATAGGTAAGTAGCACATGTATATTTTCTTCCAATTTGTCCTTTACTCTTCAAGATTCACTGTGAGAGTACTTTGCAAGGGAGAAGACAATGTTCTTAAAACGCTGAAAAGAAGCAGATAGGGTCAGGAGATAAAGAATTCCAGGCAAATTGAACAATACTACAAAAAATTGTTTTAGGAATTAGCTGTTTGGCTAATCTAGAAATAGAAATAATTATACAGTGGCACATTCATTTGGAATGCCTTGATCTTTCCCAATTATTTCTGCTAAACACATACAAATTGAATCTTACAACTATTGACCCTTTTCAGTAGTAGGGCATTTGGGCCTTTTTATTTAACTGCACTCAAAATCACAAAAGAAGGGAAGCAAAAGCACATAGTAGGAACTGCCAGATCCTAGGTGCTCAATGGATGTTGGTTAAGGTATTAAGATGTACTGGGGTCCTAGATGGGGTTGGAGATTGACAAGGTTTCAAGAGGCCAGTTTTGCTTTTAGTCATTTTGGCTTGTGCTGAAATTGTTTATTTAAATTCGAACCTCTTACTCTTCACATTTTTCATTTTCTTCATCTGTAACGTAAGACTAATCACCTTCCTGATGTGCCTTGCAAGGATTTTGTGATGTCTGAATCATTTTAAAATAAACCTGTTTAGGGGCGCCTGGGTGGCTCAGTGGTTGAGTGTCTGTCTTCAGCTCAGGTCATGATCCCAGAATCAAGTCCTGGATCAGGATCCCCGCTATGAGCCTGCTTCTCCCTCTGCTTATGTCTCTGCCTCTCTCTGTGTGTCTCATGAATAAATAAATAATTTTTAAAAATCTATGCTTAAGATTTTAAAAAGTGAATTATATATGATGGTATGAACTTAGTGTTCCTTCTCTGGATAAGAAATGTATTGGTAAGAGTCAGTTTGGGATAGATAACCTCATTATTCCTCACACTGAGCCATCAGTGGTTCTCATGAAGATGGGCTCAGGAAGGAAGTGATACTTAAAGCTAGATTTCAGTAATGTCACCATTTCTATTTATAAGGAGTAGCTTTTAAACAGAAATGTACTTGCTCGTTTAAGACTGCATTGTATGCTACTGTGGTAAAGTAAATGCTTATGTTTCTTTTATCATAAAGAAAAGTTAAGTCAATTAGTAACGACAAGAAAATAAAATATGTGTAAAAAATGCTTGGTCCAAATATGACTACATGGAGTTAAAACAAAAACTATATAGTGGATGCTGAGTGTACCACCTGGACCCCTCTTCCAGAACAAGGCACTCATTTCCCCAGCAATGCGGAGAGTTTAAGCAAAGGTAAGCCCTCTCTTCAAAGGCAGTCAAGTCTATGTCTGACCCTCGTGCTTTCTTTATTCCAGGAAAGCTCCATAGGACCATTCCAGATTCAGAATTGGGGTTCTGATTCGCAGTTCAATTTCTCCCTCTGCCCCATCCAGTTTGACTCACACTCTCACTGGTATTATTTTGAAGAACATGTCCCCCCAAATTTCCTGAGTATAAATCTCTTTCTCAAAATTTTTTTGAAGGAACCCAGTCTAAGACTAGATACCAATAGACTTTGACATTAGGGGCATTTCCTTTTCGGTGGCTAATTTGAAGTGGAGAATGAATAAATATCTAAATTTAACAAATCAAAAAGTTCAGTAAAATCCAATTATTTGACATTATGAAGGAAATAAACAAACTTAGAAATTGCTAAAATCTTTGTTGGACTGTGGAATAGAAGAACCTAGTTTTTTGTTATAGACTTTCCTGTACATTCATTATGCATGTGATACTTTGAATTGTTTAATGTAGGAACGTGTAAAAAGTGCATATGTTGGGGTGTCTGGGTGGCACAGTTGGTTAAGCATCGGACTTTTGGTTTCAGCTTAGGTTGTGATCTTGGGATTGTGAGATAGAGCCCTGCATGGGGCTCTGTTCTCAGTGTGGAGTCTGCTTGAGTTTCTCTATCTCCCTCCCCTTTGGACCCTCCACCCTGTGCTCTTAGTCTCTCTCTTTCTCTCTCTCTCTCTCAAATAAATAAACAAACCTCTCCAAATATATAATGGAATCTTTTAAAATTTGGTTTAAAACAAACAAGTGGGGGCACCTTTGTGGCTCAGTGGTTGAGCATCTGCCTTTGGCTCAGGGTGTGATCCTGGGGTCCTGGAATCGAGTGTTGCTTCAGGCTCCCTACAGGAAGGCTGTCTTTCCTTCTGCCTATATTGCTGCTTCTCTCTGTGTCTTTCATGAACAAATAAATAAAATCTTAAAAAAGATAAAACAAACAAGCAAAAGACTACCAAATCTCCAAAAAGGAAAGGAGGGCAACCTCATGGCCCTAAACACCAAAACATGGCAGCCAAGAAAGAGAAGTTTGTAGTATGATCTTGTCTGACACACCTTGAATCTTCTGCTTTCCAACCCTCAATCTCGCAATTTCATAAACACTATTCATGGAAAATGATGAATTTAAGAAAATGAAAATTCCCCCAAATATTTGCCCTTTAAACTCACAATCACCTTGATTCGAAGAAAAGCGCATTAAGTAGGTGAATCAAGACTATGAAGAGAAAACCCTGTGCATAGAAGCTTTTTCTTAAAAAAAAAAAAAAAAAGCTTTTTCTTCCATCCATCTGTCAAAAGCTGTCTGATTCATCATTTTAAAGAATTCAGGCTGAGATGAGAGAGTCAAAGCTTAGTGCTCTCTCTCCTTAAAAAAGGATACATTTCTGGGTAGGGAGGTGAAAGTTAGTACCAAATATTTAACAATGTTTTAGGAGAGAAAGCAGAGTCCAGGTCATTCTAGAAAAGGAAGAAACAGCCCAGGTGAGACATAGTTTCCTCACCAACATGTTCTCTTTCTTTCTTTCTTTCCCTCTCTCTCTCTTTCCCACACTCTCTCCCTCTCCCCCTCTCTCTTTCTCTACTGTAGAGGTACACAGAAGAGGAAAAGACACAATGCACAGTCCTTGAACTATAATTTGAAGGCAAAAGAAACAGACTTCAGATAAAATAGTGTGCTAAGGGAAATGTAGCCATAATGTATAAACCAATGCGATCTTGGGAAAACTTCCCATGTTGAACAAGAAAAAGATGAAAACAAATGGCACGAGAAATAGTCTGAAAAAACACAGGAGGAGGAGTGAAAGAGGAAGGAAGGAGAGACAGAAAGGAGGGAAAAATGGAGGGAGAAAGGGGGAAGGAGGAGGGAAGATAGAGAGGGAGGGGGAGAGGTAGTAAATAGATGCAAAAAGACTGTGAAGAACCTATTCACAGTTGGTTTAACATTCAAAAATCAATCCATGTAATTCACCATATTAACAAATAAAAAAACAAAACAAAAAAAGAAAAGAAAAGAAAAACCATTTGATCGATGACTTCAATAGAGGCAGAAAAAAAATCATTTAACAAAGCCTGGTACTCATTCATATTAAAAGGCCCAGCAAAAAAATTAGAAGAGCTCTTCCCTAAGATGCTTCACTTCTTTAACAGTTCTAGAGAAATGACCATGAAGATCCATGAAGCACATGACCATAAAAGGAAGGAGATAAGAAGGAAAGGTAGGCATCACTCATTGTACCTGGATTTCTCCTCATTCCTAGGTACACTTGCAGACCACAGCCTTGTTAAAAGGAACTTTTTCTCCTCACTAATGTGGGCCAGTGGATTAATTCAAAAGGTGGAAGACCTTTCTTATGGGTTGAAATAATATCAAAACTCACTTACTAGGATAATGAAAGGCTTACTCTGATTTTTTCAAATTCTTTAGACCCTCAGAACTCTATCCATTTTTCTCCTTCTTCTGAACCACAGTGGTATTTGTATCTCCCTTTCTTAGGCCACATCTTTGACTTCTATCTGTATCAATAATTTTATCATTCTCTTCAACTCTAAACCCTTGAAGACAGGGTTCTGGATTGATCTTTGTATTTTCCCAGAGCAGGGATGAAAGCCCTTCTTATAGGTGTTGCTCAGTAACTACTTGGTAAGTAACATGGAATCAAATGGCAGTATGAGGGACAGAGCTCTGAACTAGAAATAAGAGGTCTTGAATTCTAAACCTGACTCGTCATTAACTAGTTACAGGACCTCGTAGAAGCTTCTGCCTCTCTGAGTTTCAGTTTCCTTTTCTGTTAAATGAAGGAGTCAGAATTATCTGCAAGGTCTTAAGATTACTGCCAGCTGTAAATCTGTTTTGTTATGAATTTTAAAAGATGAACTTAAAAGTGACTTTTCTTTTAGATATCTGAATGGTGCCACTGTTTTTGCTGGATGTTGTCTTCACTGTAAAGACAGGTTGGGGAAGAAGCAACCAGGAAATAGATCCCTGATGGAAACAGCAGCAGTGACCTGCCCAGGTGTTTAAAGTAGGACACCCTCTGGGAGCCCCCACGGGCCTGTGGCGAGGCTGAAGATCAGAGGACCTAAGAAATTTGGAGAAGATAAGAGCATCACAGGTGTATCTACAGCTAAAGAGTTCTGTGCTGTAGATCACTATAAAGTCTGGAGGGGAAGAAAGGCAGCTGCCAGACCAATACACCATTTTTAGAGACTGAGTTTACACAGGAACAGTTGCCAGTGTGGGACTGGCCTAATGATTTTATCTCTTTCTCTGTCTGACTTCCCTCCAGTGAATCTTGTAAGGGAACCAGCTACCTGATCCTTTAATCCTGCTAACATTTTATAAAAGAAGATTCAAATTAGTTTTGCTTATTCCAGATGCTTTATATGCAAATGAGCTTTAGAATTGGTGGCAACTAAAATGTGAAGCAGACTCTGATCGGTTGGAGGAAATACTCCCACCTGAAAACCCTCCCAAAACAATGAGATGATTCCCTTCTCCTTGCTGCTCATGACTCTTTTCTCAAAGGAATTCCAGAATCTTCCAGATATCTACTGTGACTCTTTGATCCCAAGGAGGCACTCCTCAGATTCCTTTTATGTGTAACTGGCTTTGACTTTCCCCAAACAACATGTGGATCGCTATCCCTGCCTTCCATAAATAGTATTACCTATGCAGTATTAATCAGCGTTTGCAAGTCAAATATTAAGATCATTCCTTGGGGTAATCCATGGTACAACTTTGCCATTTTATTTTTCCCTTTGCAACTCTAACTAGACAAGGGAAACTAAAACACTGAGCTAGGAATTATTTATTTAAAGCCTCAATCCAACACACACAGACTCTAGATAAAGATTGCTCACTCTCCTTTATAATAAAAGTGGCATCTTAATGCAGAGCGGTGTGGAGCTTCAGCCTTGCCCGTGGGCCAGCTCTTACATCCCCCCATGTAGCCTGGCATTTGCCCTCTAGCATTCCCATGTTGCTTGGCTCCAAATGGAAGTGCTCTTAATTTCAAATGATTTATTGGGGACAAGTGGGAAGCCTGTCTGATCTAAGTCTGTTTGTATTTGGTTTCCTGCATCTCAGGGGTGGTTTTAAGACAATATCTTATGTTGTAAAGGAGGGATAGGAAAAAGAGGCAATGCCCACCTGCTGTTGGGCTAGAGCTCGCTGGTGTTTTATGCAGCTGTGGGGTGCATTTCTGCAGCAATGAAAAGAAAGAGAATCAGCTCTGAGGACAACAGCTACATGATGGACTGGCAAGAGAAATTTGTGCAATTCCCATCAATTTATTTGTTGAAGGGAAGTTCTATTGGACTGTTCAAAGAACAGAGGGCTAGGGCTAGGGACTCCATCATGGGTGATGGGATCTCTGACCAGTTTCTCTCTTGCCCTGCTCCTATAGCACTCACTTCCATTACAACATGTTCCAGATTATACAGAAATTACATTTTTAAAAAGATTTATTTATTTATTTTTAGAGAGAGCATGAGAGGGAGGGGCAGAGGGAGAGGGAGAGAGAATCTCAAGTACACTCTTCGCTAAGTGTGGAGCATGACATGGGGCCTGATCTCAGGACTGTGAGATCATGACCTGAGCTGAAACTACAAGTCAGACACTCAACCAACTTTGCCACCCAGAAGCCCCCAGAAATTACATCTTTTTAAATGTTTGTTTTCAGCATTTCCTATGAGCTCCTCATAGGAAAGGGACTGTATTTGTATTCTATTTATCCTCCACAGGGCCAAACAAATAGTAAACACTCAAGAAAAATATGAAATGGATATGTGTGTAAATGAATAAAAAATTTTTTCGCAGCTAAAGCAGGTGCATACTTATGGGAAAAGGTGCTGTATTTAAAAGATGGCATCTAATGGGAATATATTACATGACCTCTTACTACCAGTTCTCTTTATAAAATATCAGATGAAAAGATTAAAGCAGCACTGTCTGATATAACTTTCTGCAGTATTGGGAATGTTCTATATCTGTGCATTCCAACACAGTAGCCACTAGCCACTTGTGGCTACTGAGCACTTGAAATGTGGTTAGTGTGACTGAGGAAGTGTATTTGAAATTTTATTTAATTTTAATTATTTTAAATTTAATAACCACATGTGGCTTATAGTTACTATATTGGATAGCACAGATCTAGAGATATTCTCAGGAAAGTTGGAAAAACAAGAAAAGTATACTGTTTTTGGATGTTTTTCAGAGGGAAAAGTGTGTGTGTGTGCATGCACATATATGTGAATATGGTATACATATGTATGTGGTGTCTTATAAATGGTCAGTATCAGGTTCATTATCAATATGGCAAAATATGTTAGGAGCATGGTCTTTAGAATAAGCCAGACCTCAGTTTGAGCCTTTGGCTTTGCCACTTACTAGCTATGTGACCTTGAATAACTCATTGTTATTATGGGCATGCAAAATTGTCCTGCCTGCCAAACATGTCAGGATGGAAACTTGAATTTTTTGGAGAAGATATGATGGGTTGTCAACCTTATTCTAAAAAAATGAGTTGTTGGTGAGGCCCCTGGGCCATCCTAACTGCAGAGAATATTGACAGAGTGACATCACTAAGATGGTGACATAGGTCATTCCTGACCTCAGTCTCCCTCATGAGAAGACAGACTAGGAACTCTCCATAGACAAGACACCATTGTGAAAATCCCCAAATCCAGTGGTGAGGCTGAAGCACCTACCCTAGACCACATGGACAGAGAAGGACTGCATTAGAAGATTTATAGGAGTGGCTACACTCTGACAGCATGACCCTTCCCCCAAGCCAACATGGCATTTTATCTAGAGGGCCCTCTGGGCTTTTGATTTCTTCAGTGGGCAAAAAGAGAATCCAAGATGGACATCCAGTTCACCTAGCATTTGGAAACACTTTCCTAGAGGTCCGTTTGTGTCTCACATGACAGAGATCACTGAGGGACACTGAAAAACTCTACCACTGGAGATCAGATAGGGATGGAGAAGAGGGGCAGGGATTATAGCAGTTAGCACTCAGATCTTGGTGGATGACATTCTTGCCAGGAGCAGAACCCAAACAGAGATGCCAGCCAACGGCTCTGGGCATCTGAAGAGCTGAGCAGGTGGCCTCATCTGGCCAAGGAACTCAACTAGCAGTTCTGCCTAATTTGGGTCCTCAGTCAAGGGACCATATAATTGTAGAGCACGATTGACTTGGCTCCACCTGGGCAGGAAACCAAATTTGCAGCCCCACCCAACTCCTCTCTAAAACCTCCCAACAAAGAAAAATCTGAGACCAAATGGTTTCACTGATGAATTCTACCAAATATTTAAAAAGAATTACTATCAATCCTCCTTAAACTCTTCTAAATAATTGTAGAGGAGAGATACTCCCAAACTCATTATATGAGGCTAGCATTCCCCTAATACCAAAGCCAGATAAGGGTGCTACAAGAAAAGTATAGGCCAATATTTCTGATGAATATAGATGTAAAACTTCTCAACAAAATACTAGCAAACCTGATTTAACAGCACATTAAAAAGATCATGCTCAGAGCATGTGTGTGGCTCAGGTGATTAAGCAGTTGACTTGATTTCAGCTCAAGTCATCATCTCAGGGGTCCTGGGACTGAGCCCTGCAGCAGGCTTTGTGCTCATCAGGAGTCTGCTTGAGGATTCTCTCTTCCTCTCCCTCTGTGCCTTCTCCCTACTTGTGTTCATTCTCTTTCTCTCTATAATAAATAAATAAATCTTTAAATAAAATAAAATAATCATGCTTCAACACCATGTGGGATTCATCTCTGGGATGCAAAGATGGTTCAATATACCATCTTTTTCATTATATCCTATTAATAAAATGAAAGATTAAAATTATATGATCATATCAGAACATTCAGAAAAAAGAGAAAATTCAACATCCATTCATGATAAAAACTCTCAACATATTAGGTATAGAAGGTGGGTATCTCAACATAATAAAAAGACATATAAGACAAACCCATAGCTAACAGTATACTCAATGGTAAAGGTTGAAAGCTTTTCCTCTAAGATCAGGAACAAAACAAGAGTGCCCACTCATTGCTCCTATTTAATCCAGTAAGGGAAGCCCTTGTTACAGTTAGGAAAGAAAAAGCAGGGAAAACATCCAAATTGGAAGAGAACACGTCAATTGTCTTTGCAGATGACATATTCTTAGAGATAAAAAACCTTAAAGACCACCAAAAAACTGTTAGAATTCATAAATGAATTCAATAAAGTTGGAGGATATGAAATCAATGTAAATCAATTGCATTTGTAAACACTAATAATGAACAATCAGAAAACAAAATTAATAAAACAATGACATTGACAATAGCATCAAAAACAATAAAATACTCAGGAACAAATTTAACCAAGGAAGTGAAAGATCTGTAAACCAAAAAATCATGAGACATTGATGAAAGAAGTTGAAGAAGATACAAATAAATAGAAAGATATCCCTTTGCTCATGGGTTAGAATAATTAATATTATTAAAATGTTGGTCCTATCCAACATAGAGATCCAAAACTATCTATATAGATTCATTATAATTCTTATGAAGATTCCAATGGTATATTTTATAGAAATAGAAAAAACAATCCTAAAATTTGTATGAAACCATAAAAGACCCCAAATAGCCAAAGCAATCCTGAGAAAAACAAAGCTGGAGGCATCACACTTCCTGATTTCAAACTACATTACAAAGCTGAAGTGATCAAACCATATGGTACTGGCATAAAATAGATGAATGGAAGAGGATTGGGAGCTCCGAAATAAACCCATGCATACCCAGTCAACTAATATTTGACAAAGGAGCCAAGAATACTCATTGGGGAAAATAATCTCGATAATGGTGTTGAGAAAACTGTATATTCACATGCAAAAGAACGAAACTAGACTCTTATTTACACCACTCATAAAATTCACTTGAAATGGATTAAAGGGGATCCCTGGGTGGCGCAGCGGTTTGGCGCCTGCCTTTGGCCCAGGGCGCGATCCTGGAGACCCGGGATCGAATCCCACGTCGGGCTCCCAGCATGGAGCCTGCTTCTCCCTCTGCCTGTGTCTCTGCCTCTCTGTCTCTCTCTGTGTGACTATCATGAATAAATAAATAAAATCTTAAAAAAAAGAAAAGAAAAGAAAATGCTAATTTAAAAAAAAAAAAAAGAAATGGATTAAAGATTAAATGTAAGACCTAAAACCACAGACTAGAAGAAAATATAGGGAAAAAGCTCCATGATATTGGTCTTGGCAACATTTTTTTGTATGCGACATCAAAATACAAGCAATGATGAGACTGCATCAAAATAAAAGCTTCTCCACAGCAAAAGAACCAACAAAATGAGAAATTAACTGATACAATGTGAGAAAATATTTTCAAGCCATATATCTGATAAGAGGTTAATATCCAAAATATATAAGGAACTCCTGCAACTCTCTAACAAAAAACAACTCAATTAAAAATGGGCAAAGGAACTAAATAGACATTTTGCAAAGAATACCTACAGACAGCTGAGATATGCCCATTGATATAGGGTTTGAAAAGATGCTAATCATTGCTAATCATCAGGGAAATGCAAATCAAAAACACAATGAGATATCTCCTCACACCTGTTAGAAAGGCATTTATTAAAAAGGTAAAAGATAACAAGTGTTGGTAAAGGAAAAGGGAAACCTTGTGTACTATGAGTGGGATTATAAATACATCCATTGTGTGGAAACAGTATGGAGGTTCCTCAACAAAATTAAAAATAAGAATATTATATGATGCAGCAGTCCCCCTTTTGGGTATCTATCCAAGGAAAGTGAAGGCAGGGTCTCAAGATATCTACACTCCCATGTTCATTGCAGCATTAGTCACGCTAGCCCAGATAACAAGCTGAATGCTTGTTTTTGTTTGTTCTGTTCCAGTTAAATATCATAAGCACAGGCTAACACTCTTGGGTTTAAGGGAGGAGTAGTAAAACAGAGAAAAGAGTCATTTATCTTTAGATCTGAATTCTCTCTTGGCAGGTAACTATGGATTTTTGGTCAAATTATTTAACCTCTTTCCATATTAATTCTCCATTAGTAAAATAGGGGTGAATTTTACTGCAGGGTTAGGAGAGTAGAAGAAGGAATATTTAAAACATATCAGACATATAAAGATGTTTCATCCTTCCCCTTTCTTCCATGACCACTGCCAGCGTATTGTCCCACTTTCAGCTTCCCCTGCTTATTAGGGGACCAGATTAAGTAAAATAATGTCTATCATCTAACCTACCCATCCAATTAAAAAAAAAATCTGCCAAAGTTGGATTTACATTTTTTTTATCTGTGTCTTCAGATCAACAAATCTGATGACTATAGGAATTGAAAGACAGCTATCCTAAAGAAACTACCAGCTTTTACCATATGCAAAGTGAATCGCATTCTACTCTTCTACTGTTCTTTCCACATTACTGTGCACATATTCCATTAAACCTGTATTGGAAATTTTAAAAAGCATTAAACTATGATTGTCCTCATTGTCCCCAATCTTGGATAGCTTGAGCATGCATACTCTCTGCTCCCTGATCTTTAGGTCTGAGAGATGAACCAGCTGGGTCTGAGCAAATGGATACAGCAGCTCAGGAAACCCACATGACTCCCAGAATGCAAGCAATCCATTAGGAAGGGAATTCCATTCCTGGGGTAATTCTCTTTAAGGTGAAGAAGGAATAGGTTTGGGTACTGTCTCCTTGCATGTGCCTTTGGGCACATTGTTAGTGATCAAAAAACTTTCTCTGAACTACCTCTTTCCATCACCACAACAAAACAATTTCCCCTGGAAACACCTGCACATTTTTAAGAACCTCTGTCAACCAAAAAGGGTTGGTCCATTAATCAACTGATGTCGACAAAAAAATGTTAGCATTCTTCACGTGCACGCTGAAAGGCATTGTGGTCCTAGATTATTATCTTGTATCTGCCTTTCATTGCTTGAGGCACCTAAGGAAACTAGTCCTTCCCATTGATATCTCTGCATCATATTCTTTCTCCTCAGCAGTAATAACAGATAGTTATGCTTCTTGGGGAGCAAAATTAAAAGCAAAAAAATTTGGACAAGTTTGAGTTTGTTGCAATAAATATTTCGGAGAGCCAAAATGAGTTCTCAAGTGCTTATATTATGACAGATGTATTCCTACATTTGGGGGAAAGTTGTGATCACCATCAAATACGTTCACAAACGTGTAATCTCTTTCTGGTTAGGGCTGGATGCTTTACAAGGCAAGATGTTAGAGTTAGGATCTTGGAGCTTTGGTATTCTTGAAGAAAAAGTTTGAGGGTCTTAGAAATATTGGACAGGAGTAAAATATAAGCTGAAGTACAATATCGAAGCAAATTTAAATGAAAGTAGTGAACAATTTTTTTAACTTCTAGCACTTAACTATATAAGCTTATTATATAGTAAGTTGCTTGGTGGCTCATGTATAAGTTAAAATGTTGAAAGACACAGAAAAAAAGGAGACTCAGGGATGAATTTAGATTTTTTTAAGACCCTGAGCTTTAAAAAGATGATAGCCTTCCCTATGTAATTCAAAATAATATAAAAGCAATTCTGAACTGTAAAACAAGAGTAAGGAAATCCAATAACATTGAGATTTCTCCCACGGTACTTTTTAATAAGATCATAAAATAAAATCTTTCAAGTATTTCTCTAATTTTTTGACGCCTCTGTTTTGCTGGTATCCTAAACATTTGCTTGATTTCTTACTGGGTAATTCAGCCCTGAGGACTGCTAACCTTTCACTTACAGACTTGTTTAATCCTTTATTCCACAGACTTGTATTGAAGGTAAGTTATTTGAAAGACTGGAAACTCATAGATGAAAAAAAGTTCAGTCCTTCCTCCAGAAAGACTCAAAACCTGGTGGAAAGATAAATGTACAAACAACAGTAGTATAGTGAGTATCATAAAGTTCTCAGCAAAGCCAAGAGGGAGTAATGAAGAATAAAGCAAACTCTGGAAATACTGGAGAAGCCTTTGCAGAGCTGACACCAGAGCGAGGTTTGGAGTACCAACACACATGGAGTGACAGGGAGCATTCTAGGGCATGGGATGGTGCTGGTCCTTTTATAAAGGGGACAAAGAAATGGAAGTAGGGGAACTTAGTTGATCCCAACTTCAGGGACAAAAGATTTTAGGCCCTCTTTGACATGCCTCCTCCTTGTCCCTTTGTTTTCAGATTTGGCACTTTTACAATCTCTTTTACATTCTGCCCTTGCCCCTCCCCTCTTTTCTTTTTGGTTATAGTCATAGATGTTCTCAAACTGCCTCACCTGTTCAGATTCGATTCTGAATTTTTGGGTTCCTTTATAATGGATCACAGTTCTCTTACAACTTTACAGTTAGTATTTAAATATCTAGTAGCTTTCCACATTTCCTTTGCCTTGGTTTGCTTGAGTAGTCTCCTTTGTGATTAGAATATAGTCAGATAGAGAAATCTTTCCCACTGTCCACATTTATTATGTCAGATTTATGTAACTGTAATGCTCCTCTTAATTTGATGTGTGGATCCTGGACATGGGGGAGGACATGCATAGATTTAAGTGATACACATGGTGCCTCAATGTCTGAGCACCTGGATGCATCTGGGGAGTGTTACAGAACTAATTGGCAGGTGTGTACATTGCAAATAGAAAGATCTCCCAAGCTTCAAGAAATAACCAACCACTCTGGGTTCCCCAAAGAGAAACATTCAAGGGTGTCTCTGTTCTATTTGTTAATTATAAAAAACAGATTGCCATGGTGATAAGAGTGGGCTAAATTAGGAGGGGTTTGGAGACTGATAGTAGAATGTGGAAAAGTTGCCTGACATTTATAAGCATCCAGAAAACTTTATTCCTTTGAATCTAGCTTGTCATTCTATTCCCAAACCTATGGGGGGTGGGGGCTGGAAGGCAGCCATCATATTTCTTCATATGCTACATGGATGATTGGTCCTTCCCTTCTCTAGTATCAAAAAAACCCCAGGTAGCTCTTTGCTCCTTGAAGATGGAGGCAATGTGTTCATGTGTTGTTTGTGGATGGAGTGAGGATAAAGGGGTTCTGCCTACAGTCAGAAAGAGATTATAGACCAGTGGGCAAAAAGTCATGAAGCACAGCAAGTAGCTTGATCTGGCCCTGCACAGTGGCACAGGGACAGCAAGTCGAATCATATATAATGACGCACACTACAATCATGCCAAGAATTGATACTTTTGCTAATAACTAGACTCTGGAGATTCTCCTTTGGGTTTTAAATTGGGAAGCCATATGATCAGCTCAGTGTTTCAGAGAGAGTAACGTACATGCAGTCTGAAACACTGGTTGAAGACAACACTATTAGTTGCAGGGTTATCTGCTCATAGTCTTTATTAGTTGTAAAAGTGGAAAGGTCATAAAATAGAAAAGACAGGGAATGAGGTCCTGAATGAGGGCAACAGAAGCATAGGAAATAGAAATGATAGAAAAGAATTCAAGGGCATCCAGAAAACAAAATAAAAAAACACTTGGCAATTACAAGAGGATTAGGAAAAAATCTAAAATACTTCTCTTCTGGCTTTAGTAAGTGAGTCGATGAAGGTTGAGACTAGTAATCCAAATAAGTAAGAAAAATGTTTGCAGATAAAGTGCAGAGAAAGAAGTGGCTCTGACATAGCTGAATATATATTTCATTAATTCACTTTGCAGGTGTGATCCTTTGCTTTATATTGATGTAAGAAATGTCTTCTTTTTCTTTCCTTTTTTTTTTTAAGATTTATTTTAGAGAGAGAGAGAGAAAGAGAGTGTGTGGGGGGAGGGGCAGAGAAAGAGGGAGAGAGAATCTCAGGCAGACTCCTTGCTGATTATGGAGCTCAATGAGCGGTTCCATCTTAAGACCCTGATATCAAGACCTGAGCTGAAACCAAGAGTTGGACGCTTAACCAACTCTGCCATCCAGGGGCTCCAAGAAGGGTCTTCTTTTCTTCTTCCTCTTCTTATCGTTGTAGTCCTGCTAGGCTTGACTTTTTATTTTCTTTAGCCAGCACTGTGTGCTTAAAATTTTGAATTAGTTGCTAAGATTTAAAAATAAGAAACATTTTACATAAAAATCTGGATTTCTGACTACTGGTGAAAAATTGAAACATCTGTGTGATGGTTAATTTTATGTGTCAACGTGACTGGGCTAAGGGATGCCCAGATAGCTGGTAATATATTATTTCTGGATGTGTCTGGGAGGGTGTTTCCAGAAAAGATTAGCATTTGAATCAGTTGACTAGATAAAGAAGATTACCCTCACTAATGTGGGTGGGTATCTTCCCCTGTGTTGAGGGCCTGAATAGAACAAAAAGGCACAGGAAGGGTGAATTTGCTCTCTCTATTTGAGACGTCCAAGCTCCCCTGCCCATTGGTACTCAAGCCTTTGGCTTCAGCCTGGGACTTACATTATCAGCTAGCTGGTTCTCAGGTTTTGGGATTGGGACTGAATGACACCACCAGTTTTCCTGGTTCTCCAGCTCATAGCAGATTGTAGGACTTTCTGAACTCCATAATTGTATAAGTCAATTCCTATAATAAATCACTTATATATAGCCATATATCTCATTGGGTCTGTTTTTTCCTGAAGACAAATACAATCTGCTTAAATCAATAATCCCTTTCGGCTGGACATAGGCTCTCCAATTCGACATAATCCCTACTGCACCCCATTATTTCCTTCACAAGCGTGTTCCACTCATTCATGTTTCCTGTATGGGACCTATATGGAGCAGATGCCATCAAAATTCCACCCTGAATCTCTTGGCCTGCCCCAAAGGTTGTCCTCAGGTCGTTCAGATGGCGCCCTCTATCTTTCTGTCTGAAGCTGTTCTCTTCCCACTGGAGCGCGCTTGGTGCACCTGTGGACCAGGCCAGAGGTGCCAGAGTTACTCACACCCCAACCACTATGAATGAGGGATGGGAGTTGTTGAATAAAGGCTCAGCTTCCTTGCCATCTCATGAGACACTTACGAGGTGCTGCCAGGTAGTCTGTCATAGAATTCCCAGTAGGACTGAGTACTTGTTGCCCACCATGGTGACCCAACTCATTACCAAACTTTATGAACTGTCTCTGCTTTCCTGACTCACTTTCCCACACTTTCACATGCTTCATGGGATCATCTCCAAAATAAGTCACTTGCACCCAAATCCCTGTCTTGGCATCTGTTGGTAGAGACAGCTCAAACCAAGACAGGACCTGCAACCAATTCAACCTGTCATCTTGGGTTTAGACCATCTCCTGGGTCCTAACTACTCTTCAATAATAAGTTTCAGTAAAAAAGAAGAAAAAGAAAGAAGAAGAAGAAGAAGAAGAAGAAGAAGAAGAAGAAGAAGAAGAAGAAGAAGAAGGAGAAGAAGAAGGAGGAAGAGGAGGAGGAGGAGGAAGAGGAGGAAGAGGAGGAAGAGGAGGAAAAGGAGGAGGAGGAGAGGAGGAGGAGGAGGAGAGGAGGAGAAGGAGGAGGAGCAAGAAGTTGTTTCAGTCTCAGATTGGCAGAGATAGAAATGACCTTGGAGAAGGTGGAAGCTTAGGACCATGAGCAAATTGTCTGAGGTCACCCTGCATGGTTGCTTCAAAGACAGGAGGAGCCTCTCTCTCCTGATGCCCAGGCAAGTGCTCCGCCCACTACCTCACTGGGAGCCAAGAGACAGCACTGCCTGTTTTTGAAAATAAAGCTTAATCTACACATGGCCACGTCAGCTTGTTTATCTATTATTGTCTTTGGCTTTCTCAACCCCCTAGTAAAGTTGAGTAGCTGCAACAGAGATCATCCAGCCCAGAAAGCCTAAAGTATTTGCTATCAGAGATGGAAGGTTTGCAGATCCCAGCCCATTGTAGTGATATAAAGGGTATTGCCCTCTCCTGAGCTCACTTACAGGTAAAATAGTAAGAAGAATCTCTCCTTTCCATCTAAGTTTACTAGAGTAAAAATTGCAACTTACCTCCCTTTTGTTCAGCCAGAGGAGGATGTTCGTGGCAGAGCCAAAGATCGAGACTGAAACTCTGACTTCTCTCGATAAATTAATTTATTATTTAAGCACATCTGCCTGTTTATTTAAAGAGGTGCGGTGGCCTCCACTTGTGCACTTGTGTGGAGGGAAACATCACACTGAGAT
Organism: Canis lupus baileyi; assembly: GCF_048164855.1. Taxonomy (NCBI): domain Eukaryota; kingdom Metazoa; phylum Chordata; class Mammalia; order Carnivora; family Canidae; genus Canis; species Canis lupus. Next base: position 28,376,859 of record NC_132859.1, on the reverse strand, counting down.
CTCAAGTGTCACGGCAATTAGTCAAATGGGGAAAGATGCAGCTCCAGGATGTTCAGGGACACTGTACTTGATAATCTTTAATTTGCTCAATATTACAATTAAGGTAACTTCAAATGTGTTATAACCTTAATAATGTCAACATGTTTCCATTATCTCGGGTATACATATTATTTTTAACCTACTTCACACACAAGAATGTATTAATGCATTTTTTTGGCTGCCGGTAAAGTGGCCCTCTAACAAGATTGTGAAGGACTTAATAACCTTGTAGAAATGTTTTACTGATGAGTATTTAAAAATTATTGGAAAATCACTCAGTAAGGATTGAAAAAAAAGTGTGCCACATCATCATTGGCTGGAAAATAAATATTCCTGAGGAGAGACACAATTAACAGGAAGACAGACAAAACTCCTATTTTGGTAACAAAGGAGACAAATCAGAGTGGGAAGGGAAATACAGCCACATTGCAAGTAGAAGAGCTGTGAGCTTCACAGCTCATCAGCTGTGTGATCTTGGGAAAGTTGCTCAGCTTGTCTGAGAGTTAGTTTCTACATTTTTAGCTTAAAAGCCCTGCCTGGTTCCCAGCAGTGTTCATATGATAATGTAATTAATTGATGCTGCTGAAAGAGTTGTGCCAACTGCACAGAGCTGTGCAAATGTCCATTAGTGTTGTACAAAGCTGGGGCAAAAAAATATTGGATGGTGAGTGATGTGTTTTCTGTAATCTTTTATTGCATCTTCCGGTGGTATTTTAAGACAGTTAAATATAAACAAGAGGAAAAAGAGACAGAAGGGGCAATTTATTTCCTCCATCTCAGAGCTGCCTAGCCAGAAATGATAGATGATCAGTGCTCTACACCCCTGTCCCTGCTCGACACAAGGGTGGGTTCTGAGTGGCAGAGAAGCAGCTTGTTAGGTGGTAGCTGCAAAACGGAATTTGTGGGACTCATATTTTTTTTATACCATGCTGACAGTGACCCATGCCCAGTGCCTGGCTTTTATTTTCTTATTTTGGGAGCAACTTCACTAGCCTCAGGCATTCGTTCATGTCCCCTCCTTCTTCGCAAAGTATTCAGAGGCAGGCATAACCCTGAGCCTGGATTATTGAGGTAAACATTTATGTAACTCCAGTGCTTTCCACTGGTGTGAAATTACTGATACATTGGGATCCTCCATTTTCCCTAATTAGACCAGTGAGTGAGGGATTTGCAGAAACAATTCCAGAGACTCTCACTTTAATATTAACTAATGTGCACTTGGCCTACTTTTTGATTTTCCCACTGAACATATAGGGTCAGTTTCTCATCTTGCTTGGCACCCCTGTGGAGTAAGCTCAGAACTGCAATGTTTTCAAGGGCGATGACTTTCCTCCCTTTACTTCTCTCTCACCTTTGCTTCCCGCTAGGATTTCGTTCACTGTCCATCCAGGTACACAAGCTGTAGTTTCATGGGATTCTAGAACTGTTTTGATAGGGCTTGTCCAGAGAACTCAATTAAGGAAACTGAAACCATTCAATTGAGTTTTTTACAGACCTGTTATGAGGATCACCATGTGTGGATATGTATGTGCAAGTATGTGTGTGTGTGTGTGTGTGTGTGCCCACCTGGGTGTATATATATATATATATTTTTTTTTTTTTTTAAAAAGAAGGATTGCATTTCAGAGTACAGAATCCTCTATTCAGGTAACTTTTGGAAAGGGAAACCAGGATCATAAAAGGAAACACACACACACACACAAATAAATAAATAAAAGGAAACACACTCCATGAGGATCCAAGTGAGGAATTGTGGGATGAATGAGAGCTTTAGGGGTTAGACTGATTGCATTCAATTTCTGCCTCCCAAAACATGTTCTTTGCAAGCTTGAAGTAGTCTATTTATCTGAACTCCAGATTCCCATCGATAAAATGAGGATAAAACATAGCTCTTAATTTGGTTGTGAGGTCATGCTAATGTAGATAAATTATTCTTTGTATCCTGGCATGTAACAGGCCCTGGGTTAGTTACTGCTCTTGCTGTGGTACGAGTAACCTCAGCTTACTTGTTTCTGAAGGACTACTGAGATACATAAAAGGTAAGTTTATAGAAAACCTACATAGTAAAAAGACAAATAAAAATACTGACTTGGAGATCAAGAATTGTTGGGTCAAGTCTTCTAGCCAGCTACTTTGTCTTTTTTGCTGAAAGACTCTTGCTTGGCCAAGAATGAGAGGTTAGGACTCTCCGTCGTTTTTCAAATGATGCCCTCTAGCATCCTCCAGACTTTCAGGGTGAACAGTCCCACAGTTTGGAAGGAGAAGGGAAAGGGAGAAAAAAGAATGGACTGGCCACTAGCCTCCAAACTCAGCGTCAACCAAAAGAGCTATTTTTGTCTCTTTTGCTCACCTGACTTCTTGGTAGGATTTGGTTAGCTAAAAAAGCCTCTTTATCTAGAACTTGGCAAACGATTGGACAGGACGATCCTGAGATCCCTTCCAGCTCTCACATTCTGTCAAGATTTTGTCACCTTTTCCAAACTTTCATTTGTCAGACTGTCAGTTTGCCTGAGGCACCAGGAAATTTCAAGGTGGTTATGGGGCAGAGTCAGCTTTTTGAAAACTATGAAGTAGGCACATAGTTCTCTGTCTCCATTTATATGTAGAAATGCCCTGTTCATCTTCAGACTCCTCACTCCCACAGCCTGTCTGCCCCTGCAGTTTCCTGGAACAGGTCCCTTCCTTGGGCTCTGTCCTCACCCACCCCATCCTCCAGAGCCTCACAGCCCAAGGCTCCTGGCTCCATTTTGTTATAAACACCCAATCCTTATCCTTGTACTGGTGCCCATCTCTATTTGAGCTGTGGCTAATGAGAAGAAAGTACTTCACACTCCCCTCTCCCAAGAATAGCTTTATTACCTAAAACACTAAGTCTCAGAGGGAAATACTTTTCTTTAGGGCATCTTTACTCACTTTCAAATCCCACCACAATGCCAGCTGCCTGGTTTGTCTGCCCATAAAGCCAGCTTTGAGGTCAGAGGCCAAAGTTTCTGCTATAGTAATTAAAAAATGAACTTTGAGGTCAAATAGATCCATGCATGTTAGTCCTGTCTGTATAACTCCTTTGGTTGTCTATCTTGTGCAACTTAACTTCCCCAGTTTTCTGTTTGTAGATGTAGCAGCTATCTCAGGTTTGTTGTAAGAATGTAAAGTTTTCCTGGGATAAATCACACCTGAAACCAAACACACTTCATATTTGTTATTGTCATCAGCATTATACAGACATTCAACTCTTACTCAAAACCTCAAGATCCAAGAAATATCATACTCCTCTATTTTATTTAAGTAAGCTCAATTTCATTTTGTTATAGAGTTCTACTTTTCTCTGTCTCTCTCTGTCTCTGTCTCTATCTCTCTCTCTCTCTCTCTCTCTCTCTCTCTCTCACACACACACACACACACACACACACACACACACACACATCCAAAGGTGTACCCAAAGGCCCTACTATCTTCCCAGCAATAAAGCAGTGGGAAAGCCCTTCTATCATGCTAGTTGGTGGCCACCTATCGTCCTGGCTCCTTCAGGAAAGTTTTGGTCCATCCAGGGGCTCTGCTGAGTCATACTCAGGTCATAAGATGCTTGTTGAGAATGGGTACTCCCATGCCTGAAGTCTACTCTCATGCCTCCCACCATCACATACTCTGAGGCAAGCATGTCCACTCAGAGTAACGAGCAATTACACCTTCTCTTGAGACAGGTCAATCTCTAACCTCTTTCAGTCTGAGGGAAATTTTTCTTTTTCCTTATTCCTTTCTTTTGCCCTCATATTCATATTCCTTTTACCATCCCATGTGAGGATACCCAGGACTTGATGAAATACTAGAAGGTGACACATACACCTACTGAGAAAAAGGAGAATAATACCTAGCACTGAGCAAGAGAAAGTGTCTATATGCAAACATGTTATAATAATCCTCTGTCATAATTAGCATCACTATTAGCAGCAGCATTGCCACCTCCACCATCATCATCCCCACCCATGCTACCAATATCAGGAACTCTTTCTACAGTCACGATCCTTGATACTTCTTAAAAGAGGACAAAGATGAGTCAAACTTGCAACAGCTTGGAAGATTTTATTTATTTCTATGAAGACAGAGAGACACATATGAGACAGACAATGCAAAATTCTAGGCCTGAAAGGCATTCATTTTTGACCAGGACATATGTAGCACTAAGAATTTCTTCCTTTGCACAGTGCTTTAGTCTTTTCACCAAGTCAAATCTTCTTCCATACAAAACTGTAAACGACCATGACATACGAGGGAAGGGGGAATATTATCAGGAATGACTGAATAAATCAGCTTGACATTAAAGTTTCAGCTTAAATTTTAAGACGTTAGTAGCTTCTCCTTATGAGCTAGTAGCAGTGAATGATTCACATTAATCACATTAGGCATCTTGGTGACGGGTCCTTCCCCTATTTTTAAATAAATGCTAACCTCATATAAATCTCATTTAACTAAAGAAAAGTAAAACACTTTCAAAGACAAAGGTAAGTGGAGGTTATGACTGTGTCCCTGTTTGATAAGGAAATCCACGGAGAAAGTTTAATGTTATTTATTAATCCTGGAATAGTATCAATGCCAGACCTTAGGTGCTTACATGCAGAACCCTCTAATTCTGATTAAATAATAATAGTTACTATGTATTAAGAGTTAACTATGTGCTTAACGGCAAGATAAGATCTTTGCAAACAATAGTTCAGTTAATCCTAACACCAACTTTGGAAAAAAAAAATGCCACTGCATCTCAGAATGGCTACACTGCTTCTCCACAACATATAACCAGGAAGTGGTAAATCGTGATTCAATCATTGTTTGATTGACTTTAAGACCTGTGCTCACAACTACTGAGCCAGACTGCCTCCTCCCACTTCCTCACTTCCTCAACTTGATGAGAGAAGTAAAATGTTGGGGATACCAAATTTGGTTAGTGACAGCTACCTCTCTTCCCCACCAATTTTCAACATTTTCTACTCTTATAATTTTCCTTTATTCAATTCAGTTCAATAAATGGGAGCATTTAATGGCCTCACATAAACATGGTGTTATCTTTCAATCTTCCGTCTTCCATTCCCCACATCCCATTAGTTGATAAAGACTTTTCTAACTTCCAAAATCCCTTTAGGTTATCCTTAGAATCCCAAGAATGTGTTTAGGCACTCATTCTTGTTACTTGTCATGTGCATGTTGAACTGCAAATCTTTCTGGACTTATGGTGGGATTACCTCCTGATAAACCCATCACAAATTGAAAATATCATAAGTCAAGAATGCAGTTAATACACCTAACCTACTGGACATCAGAGCTCAAGATACCTATTTTTAATGTGCTCAGACACTTACAGTAGCCTATATATAGCTGGGCAATATCATCTAACATGAAGCCTATTTGATGAAGTGTTGAATATTGAATTTATTGAATTCTGTACTGAAAGTGAAAAACAGAGTGGTTGTTCATGTATTGGTTTTTACTCCATGATCATGCAGCCTATAGAGTTGCAGCTCATTGCACTGTCTGGCATCATAAGATTGAATCATGCCCCATGTTGCTAGCTCTGGAGAATATAGAAATTCAAAACCTGATGTGCAGCTTCTACTGAATGAAAAGTCAAAAAGTCATTAAGTTGAGCCATTGTAAGTCAGGGACCGTATGCAATTCTTACAGAGTTACTCTGTTGGTCTTTCTTATTTCATTTGTAAGGAAAAGTTGTGAAGGACTGGAATGCATCAAACAAACAAACAGGTAAGTTGCTGAGTACACTTATTGGCATCCTGCCAGGTTTTTTTTCCTGCCTTTTATTGTCTTTGACCTTTTTAAAACTCTTTAATTGTAGCTGATAGCAATATAAATGGATCCAGTCTACACACATGCAAATGATTCTGCTCTGGTGAAGGAAAGGTTGACTTCTCAGTAATCCTTATTGAGCTATTTTTGTGTAGTAATTTGAATTCTCCTTTGAACCAGTTGTAACATCTTATTGGTTCCCTCATTAATTAGTAAGTTAAATAAAATCTTTGATGTGTTCTTTTTATGTTTGTCAGAGAATCATGGTTTTACCATAAGAAAATTTAAAAACCCTTATCACTTAACGCTTCTTCTTAACTTTGCTATTTACCTTAATTTGGATTTCCCAGAAAGCTGAGCCTGAGGCATGGATTTGGTTGCACGTATTTATCAGGGGGTCATCACAGAAAACTACAATGATGATGTGGGAGAGCAAGACAGGCAGGAACGGAAAATCAGTCAGAGGTGTGTTACTGAGTTGGTTACCACTGTGGGCTTCAGGACTCAGTTCTGCTGGGGAATATCTGAGCAACCATGTAGAATGTGTACCTTTGAATGATCGTTCCAAAGTAAAAGAGGTTGGGACATTTCTCTTCCAAACACTGTCTTCTATATGTTGAGGTTGCCCTATTGGCATGAATCCCTTCCTATCTATACTTTCCATGGCTTTAGAAAAGTTGTAAGGCAGAAAATTGAAGAAATGCTGCTGTGTGCACTTGGGGCATTTAGCTGGCAGAAATGCAGAGCTGATCATCCCAGCCGCACCAAAATCAGGTGGCTGAGGGGATGTGGTGCAAGGCACAAAAGCAACTGCTATACGACTGGTACAATCTATCTAAACTGAAAATTGTTATACTCTTCATCACTTTAGATCTTTTGATTTCTCATTGCCTGTAGGATAAAATCAAAACACCCACATGGCCCTTCATGCTCTTCCATTGGCCTTCTCTCTCAACCGTCTCCTCATACCCCAGCTCCTATCTACACTTTGATGCTTGCTGCTGCCCTGACACTACTGTGACCTGGTACATATGCTCCTGTTATTTGTTTATCCTCCCTTCTAGCTAGCCCATCATTAGATGTCATTAGAAGTGTTTAGTGACTGCCCGTTTCCCTCTTACTCCCCCACAAGACATGATGTTTCCCTGCGACATTCTGCTGTGCTTCCCTCTATCACTGCATCAACCACACTGGATTCTTTTAGCTGCTTTTTTTCTCTCTCATTATTCTGTGAGTTCTTTGAGAGCAGAGACAATTAAAAAAAATCTTTGTTGTAACCAATGCTCAATAACTTCTCTCCTATAGTAGATATTCAAAAACCGTAGATATCATTAAGCACTTACTTGGCACCTGTCTGTACTGGTCATGATAGACTATAAAGACTAGTCAGGATGGGCCAAGTCATGCTGCAGGACCAAATAACTGGGAAATTTCAGTGGTTTAAAACTACCAGTGTTTATCTTCCACTAATGCTACATAGCAATCATATGTGGGCAGAAAGCCTCTGCTCATAATATTTACTCAGGAACCCAGGCAGCCAAGTAATCATTGTCTGGAATATGTTGGTTGCTTAATACAAAGGAAAAGAGAACTCTTGAGAATTTTGCACTGGCAATTATATACTCATTCCACACAAATAACTTTTGCTCAAAATTCACAGGCTAGAATTTGTCATGTATTCCCATTCATCCAAAAGGGGACTAAAAGTATACCTGCCATGTGTCCAGAAGGAGGACAAACAGAATTATCTGGTGATCTTACAAATGACTACCACAGAGTTTTGGTCATCAACATTGCTGTAGGTTAAATTATGTCTCCCTCAAGGTCCATCAGTTGAAATCCTAACCCCTAATGCCTCAAAATGTGACCTTATTTGGAAATAGATTCATTGTAGATGTAATTAGTTAAGATGAAGTCATATGAGGGGTTCCCAGGTGGCTCAGTCAGTTAAGTGTCTGCTTTGGCTCATGTCATGATCCTGGAATTCCAGGATCGAGTTCAGCACTGGGCTCCCAGCTCAGTGGGGAGTCCGCCTCTGCCCCTCACCCTGCTTGTGCTCTCTCTCTCTTTTGCTCTCTTTCTGTCTCTCAAATAAATACATGAAATCTAAAAAAAAAAAAAAAAAAAAAAAATGAGGTCATACTAGAGTAGTGTGGGCTTCCAATCCAATATAACTAGTATCCTCATAAAAGGGTAAATGTGGACACAGGCATGCATACTAGGAGAATACCAAATGAACAAGATGACAGCCATCTACAAACCAAGGAGAGGGGCCTGGAATAGATCCTTCGCTCACAGCCCTCAGAAGGAACCAACCCTGCCAACACCTTGATTTTGGACTGCTAACCTCCAAATTGGAAGACAAACAGGTTTATGTAGTGTAAGCCATTCAGCCTTAGCGAACATATACAGATTTCTGTACCAGGAGTTGGATGCTGCTGTAAAAAATATCTAAAAAGAGAATGTGACTTTGAGAGTGGGTAATAGGTAAGCTGAGAGAGTTTTATGAGATGCATGATAGAAAAAGCCTAGATTGTCTGGATAAGAGAGTTAGTACAAATATAAAACTTTTTTTAAGAAAATATTTTGTTTATTTATTCATGAAAGACACACAGAGAGAGGCAGAGACATAGGCAGAGGGAGAAGTAGGCTCCCTTGGGGAGCCAACGCAGGACTCGATCCCAGGACCCTGGGATCATGACCTGAGCCAGAGGCAGACACTCGACCACTGAGCCATGCAGGTGCCCCCAAATATGGACCTTTTAAAAAAAAAATTTTATTGGAGTTTGCCAACATATAGCATAACACCCAGTGCTCATCCTGCCAAGTGCCCAAATATGGACCTTAAAGGAGTTTTTGGTGAGGTCTCAAAGGAAATGACGAATATGTTATTGAAAACTGAGGAAAGGCAGTCCTTGTTATAAAGTGGCATAGAACTTATCTGACTTATGTTCTGGTATTTTGTGGAAGTAGAATTTATATATAACAAATATTGATATTTAACTAAAAGGGTTTCTCAGCAAAGTGTTCAAGGTATGGCCTGGTTTCTCCTTGCTCTTTATAGTAAATGTGAAACAGATAAATTGAAAAAGAAATTGTTAAGAAAAAACAAACTAGAACTTGAAGATTTGGAAAATTCTCAGTCTATCCATATTGGAAAAAAATGAGAAAGCTTACTTTGGGGAGAATGTCAAGGATGTGGCTAGATCGCTATTTACTAAAGAAATTAGATGTGTGACTCATGAATCCAATCAAACATCTCAGCAGAAGCCATAAGTAGAGATGAAGTTGTATATAGGAAAGATCTATGGGAGATTCTTTTGTCTGATGGTCTGGACTCCTATGAATGGCACAGGAGACTAACAAAGTTTTTGAGAAATTTTTATCAGCATAAACACTGCCAGCCAGGATTGAAAGGGACAGAGACGGATAAGAAAAAGGGAAAATGACCCCAAAGGTGGCTCCTTCTTGGTTCCAGAAGGCTGGGTCACCTCTTTAGTTGCAGAAGGTGGGCTGCTACCCAGTGATGAGGGAACAGGACCACCACTCCTATGACCCTGAAAAACTGAACATTGTACCAAAGATTATCCTCAAGTCTTAAAATCGAATGGAATTAACCCTCCTAGGTTGTGGACTTTTCTGTGACCCTTTTCTCCCTCTTCTTTCTTCTTTTGGAATGGGAATGTCTATCCTATGCTTATCCCAATATTGAATTTTCAAGTGGACAACTTGTTGTCTGGTTTTACAGGTTCATAGATGGAGTGGAATTTTGTCCCAGAATGAATCTGACCCTCAATCTCACCCAAACTTGATTTAAATGAAATTAGATTACATTTTAAGCTTAGAATTAATGCTGGAATGAATGGATTTCAGGAATTTTGAGATGGGTGAATGTATTTTGCACGAAAGAAAGACATGAATTTTGGGAGGTGAGAGGGTGGACTGTCATGGGTTGACTTATGTCCCTCCAGAAGTCATAGGTTGAAGTCCTAATTTCCAGTATCTCAGAAAGTGATTTTATTTAGAAATAAAGTCACTGAAAACATCTTGAATAATGACATAATGTCTTATGGAGAAAATCAATGTCAAGGTTTTCTTCTAGGAGGATTTGGTAATCCTCAGTCTTACACTTAAATGTTCAATCCATGTTAAGATAATTTTTGTGAGTGGCATAAGATAGGGGTCCAATTTAATTTTTTTTTTGCATGTGGTTATTCAGTTTTCTCAGTACCATTTGTTAAAGAGGCTCTTCTTTCTCATTGAGTGTTCTTGTCCTCTTGTCAAACATTAGTTGACCAAATATGCAGGGGTTTATTTCTGGACTTTCTATTCTGTTCCATTGGTCTATGTGTCTATTATTTATGCCAGTACCACACTGTTTAAATTACTATAGCTTTGTAGTGTAGTTTGAAATCAGGAAGCATGTGATACCTCAGCATTGGTTCTTTTTTTTTTTTTTTCCTCAAAATTGCTTTGGCTATTTGGAGTCTTTTGTGGTTTCATATGAATTTCACATTTTTTTCTATTTTGTGAAAAATGCTATTGTAATTTTGATAGGGATTGCATTGCATCTATGGATGGCAAACATTTTTTCTTCAAAAGCTCCCTTACAACAGAGTAAACAAGTACATTGATACAAAGCAAGATAGTTTTGATCCCCCACAATTGTCTCAAAGCAAGGAGTTTTGTTCTTGCATACCTTCAAGCTCTCTTTGCTGCTTTAGGTTGATGTGCAAATTTGAAGGTAATGCTAAACTCAATGGATGAGATTGTACCTATAAATTTCTTGCTCCTCTTTTCTGTTAATTTCTACTCTTTTTTTTGTGGTATTTTCTTTTCCCAGTCTGTATGTTTTTCACAGAATCTTCTTTTTTTATTCCTCCTATCCCAGATTCTTACTCTCTTCCCTGCTATGTCTTTCACTTTCCAAATTTCTTCCCAAATATGCAAAAAGCATACTGGGGAAGTTTATGAAAAGAAGTTTGGGTTGAAATTTGTGGAGAAATTCTATGGCTCATCATCTTATATTGAAGTAGAGATATGTCAATCATCTAAGTCAAACAGGATCCTTCAGACACTTAAAAGATATATATTTGATTGTCTTCACTGATTGAGTTTAACCAGATTATTGCCACAGCTCCACTTTAGCTGAGCGAGGTAGATACCAACTAAGTATTTGACAAGAGGCCTTCCCTTCAGTTCTGGTCAACCAGTGACATTTTCCTAGTGGGAGACAGATTGAGGACAGCAATGGTGGCAACAATTACAGTAGTGAAGATAGTGGTGCATAACATATCCTAACAGATTGGAATGTTTTCATAGTCCTGTAGAGTCTGCACTCACTTTCTTGGTAAATGACATTCTCTAGATTTGGAGAATAACAATTCCCCAGCACAGGTGTGCTCATCTCCAGACTCTAGTATTTTATATGAACTTAGTGTTTTAGAACCTCAAAATATATATGTCTGTCTACTTATTTATTTGTCTATCACCCATCATTCTCTATATTTAATCTGTAATGTTATGAGATAGAAAACAGGAGAAAACCTCCAATAAGAAAACAGAAGGCTCAATAAAGCAGAAGAAAAACTATTTTGGTAAGGAAAATATTTCCATATTATATTTTCAAGAGGTCGACATAAACAATAGTGAGTTAAAAAATATTTTTAAAATTATGCACAGTGTCACTTGCCAGTGTTGTGTTAATTAATGCAAATGTAGAACACTGCATCAATTCTTGCTTGAATTCTATCAATGTACATCTGTACTGTAAATATGTTAGTGAATAACCCTAAGCCACTGTCAGAAGATTCTTTTCTCAACTGCTAAATTCTAGAAAATTATTGCCAGCATTCTAGGCATATCTTCATATGCTCAGGAAGATCCAAAAGGAGCCAATAGAAGCCTACAGAAGGGGTGTGCCACCCTCCCATTCTTACTATGTATAAATACTATTGCCCAAGAGTAGGCAGAAAATAGAAAAAAATTCACTTTAATTAAGCACTCGATAAAGGAGTAGATTTTGTGCTACTTATATAATTTTTACAAAATAGGCATTACTGACATGTCAGCTAAGATACCTAACTTTTCCAAAGTGGTTGAGAACAGAATAAATGAGAAGAGTTAAAACAAGGATAATGTCTTGTGTCAACATTCTGTTAGTACACCAGCCACCATTCCATGACTGACATTTTTAGCACTTTAGAAGGATTTCCATATTTGCTTTTTTTTGTTGTTTTTTTTTTTTTTTGTGAACAAGAAACAAAAAATTCAAAACCTCTCCCCACACACACTATTAAAAAGAAATCTGTGTGCCAGCTTGGATCCTGAGTCTTTCTTATAAAGAATCATGAAAAGAATTGAGGGAGAGAATAGCAAGTCACTGATAATTACTTGAGTGATTGACATTGGAAAAAGTGAGTTAGTGGCAGAAGAGAAATGAACATATCCAAATAGTTTAAAAAAGAGAGAGAGAGAAAGAAAAGAAAAAAGACAAGAGAGAAAAGAAGAGAAAAGAAAGAAAAGAAAAGAAAAAAGAAAAGAAAAGACAAGAAAAGAAAAAAGAGAAAAAGAACTAGAGACGACAGCCAGCATAGATTGGGTTATTGGGGGAAGGAGAATTCAATGAGCTTTTAGAAGGAAGAGAGAAGGACTTAGGACCTAACTTACATAAAGGAAGCAGCTGTCAAGGTAAGAACTTAAAAATATGATAATATCAAATAATATCCTCTTTCCACATTTATAAGAGTTACAAAAGATTTAAATTGCATTTCAAGTTAAACGTTGGACTAATTTTAAAATGTCATGTCTAAACTGGACCACAAAGTTACTCAGCGTTTTGTGGTTACTTTGGCAGTACAAATCATATACTCATTTCTGTGGGAATAATGATATTCTTCTTCTATATGTCTCTGGATATTTCCCAAATTTCATTGTTCAGTCTTTGTTTCTGATCTTTGAAGATTTCATATCTCGACCCTGACTCATTGTAAAATATGAAGGAAAAGAAATCATTACTTTTGCATTAAGACTTTAAAAATATGCAAAATTCCCATTCTGAACAATACTTTGGAAAATTATTGAACTTATAATAAACTAAACATAAATCCATTACTGTGTTGGAATGCAGTGTGAGGAGCTCTGCAGACACTCTCTTCAAAATGAAACAACAATAGCTAATTAAAATTGCTTCAAGAAAAAATATTTGAAGTTTCTGAAAATTGTCCTAAGGGCATGCAGCAAATGATGAAATGTTTATTTAAGAAAATTTACTGAATCTTAGTAAGAATAGTGAGAATCTGACATTTGAACTACAATCATATCCTCAGCCCTTCTCACTCCAGTTTAATGTGATGGAAACTCTACTCCTGATGGATTTAACAAAATCACAGAGTGCTATTTCTTCTTAGTGCTCAATCTAAAAACAAGGTTTCTCCCCTAGAGAAGCAGAACACCAACATTTTTCCTCTCCCCAAGCTCCAGCTGCAGAAGCTCTATTCAAGTCAGATGTGGTACAGTGTTTTGGGGTTTCCTTCTTCCACCCAATCCACACTTATAGGATGGGAACTCTATCCAAGATGTGGCAGGTCAAGAATACTCAGCCCAGGGATCCCTGTGTGGCGCAGCGGTTTGGCGCCTGCCTTTGGCCCAGGGCGCGATCCTGGAGACCCGGGATCGAATCCCACGTCGGGCTCCTGGTGCATGGAGCCTGCTTCTCCCTCTGCCTGTGTCTCTGCCTCTCTCTCTCTCTCTCTCTGTGTAACTATCATAAAAAAAAAAAAATACTCAGCCCTGTTTGGCCTATATCCCAGCTCATTCATAGGGTTACCTCCTGGGTTTAGTGCCGCATTTATAGACTAGAGATATCATTCTGAGAGAAGTTAACCATTTTCAATGCCCCAGCTCTCCCTCTCCAGAATAATAATACTGAGGTTCTTTCCAGGGAGAAAGGCAGGTTGTAGAAAAAGAAAACTCCATAACTCTCTATGAGAAGACTGACTGACTTGGAACACAACATGGAGAAGATCAAACTTAGGGGCACTATCAAAACCAATGGAGATTTTGGTGATGAGCAATTAAAAGGAATCTAGTAAATCCATAATAGCAATAAGAAAAATAGCAGAAGTTTAACAGAAAGCCAGGGAAACATAGCTTAAGAAGCTATCTTCAGGGGTCCTAGCAAACTTCAGAGACAGACCTCAAAGACTTTCCCTGAAAAGAAGCCCCGGCTTAATTGGATCAGACAATGTAATAACATACCCTGGGGCATTGTTAAAACAATAGACCAATCAGCTAGCAATTAGTGAAGACTCACAACTGGGTGTAGTATCAATATAGGCAGACCAGTCAGAAGCTTAACAGGGAAATCAGGCCAAGAAACAAATAAAGTGAACCTGGATAAAACCATTGTCTTCTAGAGAGTGGGCTGAGGGAAAGAGAAAGTCAGGGTGGCTGTGTGCATGTTCAAGGGTGTACCTGGTGAGGAGCAACGCATAAGGTTGCAAACTGTGGGGGAAACAAACTTCACAGACTCAATTCAGTCAAGTTATTAAACAAATCAACAAAGGATCAAGCAAGTAACAATAACAACTCCTGGGGTGGGAAATTAATAACTAAAGTACATACAGGGGCAACCCGGGTGGCTCAGCGGTTTAGCGCAGCCTTCAGCCCAGGGTGGGATCCTGGAGACCTAGGATCGAGTCCCGCATCAGGTTCCCTGCATGGAGCCTGCTTCTCCCTCTGCCTGTGTCTCTGCCTCTCTCTCTCTCTCTCTCTCTGAATAAGTAAATAAAATCTTAAAAAAATAAAATACATACAATATATTATGAACCAATAAAATTATGAACCAATATAAGTATGAACCAAAGTATATACAATATATAATTTAAAATGAGTAAATAATAAAAAAGCAATCATTTTCTCATAACAAAGAATTACTGGACATACGAATAAACAGAAAAATATAACCAATACACAGGAAAGAAAAGCAGGCAACAGCAATAGTCTGTAATAGGAAACAGATGTCAGATTTAACAAAGACATCATACTTAACCATTATAAATATATTTAAAGAACTAAAGAATACTACATTTCTTTTTTTTTAAGAATACTATATTTCAATAATTAAAGAAAGGTATATCTCATCACATCTTGATGAGATGATATTGTCTCATCAAATAGAAAATATCAATAGATAATTTTGTTAAGAAGAGCCAAATAGAAATTATGAAGTCAAAAAGTAGAATAATTAAAATGAAGAATTCTTTAGAGGAGTTTACCAATAGATTAGAGCTAGCACAGGAGAAAATTAAAGAACCTGAAAACAGATCAACAGAGAATATGCAACCTGAAGAACATAAAGGAACAAAAGAATAAAGAAAAATCAATAAAGTCCTAGAGATATATAACGTAATTTTAAGAACACTAACATAAGCCTAATAGGAATACCAGTAAAAAAAGAAAAGAGCAACAAGCATATTTGAGGAAATAAAGGCTGAAGTCTTTCTATATTTGACAAAAAACATTAATCTTCACATAAAGGGAGGTCAAAAAATTTTAAGTAGGGTAAACTGAAAGAAATTCACACCTAGACACATCATAGTTAAAATGGTGAAAGATAAAGACAAGGACAAAATCTTGAAAACAGTAGGAGCAAAAGGATTCATCATGTGTAAGTGAAGCCGAAAGAACAATGAATACCAAAATGCAATTTAGAGTGCTAAAAGTTAAAAACATGTCAACTGAGAATCTTATATCCAGCAAAACTATCTTCCAAAAGTAAAGATGAAATAAAGACATTCCAAGGTAAACAAAAACTGAGAAAATTTATTGCAAGAATATCTACCTTACAAGAAATACTAAAGAAAATTCTTCAAGCTGAAAGCAAGTGAGTTGAAATAATAATTTGAATATACATTAAAAAAACAAAGAAAAAGATAAAGATAATTATGTAGCATATAATGATACATATATAATTGTATTTTGGGGCCTATACATATAAATATGTAACATATTTGTTGATAACAGTTCAAAGGAGGTATGCAGGAACATAGCTGTATTGGAGCAAGAAAACAATATCAGATAATAATTAAAATCCATAGGAATAAATAAAGAGAACCAGAAAAGGTAAATAAGTGGTTAATAAATACAGAGAAGATAATAAAACAAAATAAAATAAAAACAGGGAATGAGAGCTCTATAGGAACAAAATTTCTCTATTTCACTGAAACTACAGCAGTGGAAACTTGAAATCAATTCTGGTAATGAAACAGAATTGAGAGTCTAGAAATAAACTTTTACATATATGATGAATTGATTTTCTATGAGGGTGCTAAGATAATTCAATAGGAAAAGAGGAATCTTTGCAACAAATGGTACTGGAACAACCGGATATCCATATGCAAAAGAATGAAGTTGGACCCTTTCCTCACATCATACACAGAATTAACTCAAAATGAATTATAGTTCTAAACCTAAAAGCTAAAACCATACAACTCTTAGGAGAAAACAGGAATTTTTATAATCTTGGGTTAGCAAATATTAGTTATAATACCATAAATGCAAATTTAGAGGAAAGATTGATAAATTAGACTACATCAAAATAAAAATTAAAAAAACTTTTGTGTCTCAAAGGGCATCATGAAAGTTCAAGAACATCACACAGAATGGGAAGAAATATTTGCAAGTCATCTACCTGATAAGATCATTTTCTCTTGAATATACAAACAAAAATTCTTAAAACTCAATAATAAACAAGCAATTTAAAAATAGTGAATAGGAATAGAAATTTCTTCAAGGAAGGTAAGTGATAAACAAGCATGGTAAAAGATCCTAAACATCATTATTCTTTAGAGTAATACAGATCAAGGTCACAATGAGATACCACATCACATACACTAGTCTGACTAAAATTAAAAAAAGGTAGACAATTGCAATCGGGCTCCCTGCATGGAGCCTGCTTCTCCTCTCTGCAAGTGTTGTCAAGAATGTGGAGAAATTAGAACCTCATACATTGCAATTCCACTCCTTGGTATAAAACTATGAGAAATGAAAATGTATGTTCACACAAAAGCTTTTACACAAATATTCACAGCAGCATTATAACCAAAAAGTAGAAAAACCCAAATGTCCATCAAATAATAAACAGACAACACAAATGTGGTAAAGCCATACTATAAAATATTATTTGAATATAAAAAGAAGGGGAGTACTAATCATACTACAACTTGGATGAATCTTGAAAATATCATGGTAGAAAAATGTGGTCATAAATGATTACATATTGTATTATCCCATTTGTATGAAACATCCAGAATAAATGAGTCTACAGAGATGGAAAGCTGATTAGTGCCCGGTCAGGATTAGGTGAAGAGGGAAATAGGTAGTGGCTGTTGGTAGGTGTTGGGTATATTTTGAAGGATTATAAGAATTTTTCAAAATTGGATTGTGGGGAAGCCTGGGTGGCTCAGCAGTTAAGCATCTGCCTTTAGCTGGTGTCGTGATCCCATGATCCCAGGATCAGGCATCTGGCTCCCTGCATGGAGCCTGCTTCTCCCTCTGCCTCTATCTCTGTCTCTGTGTGTGTGTGTGTGTCTAATGAATAAATAAATAAAATCGTTTTAAAAAATTGGATTGTGGTGGGGCACCTGGAAGGTGCAGTCAATTAAGCATCCAACTCTTGGTTTCAGCTAGGACTTGATCTCGGAGTCATGAAATCAAGCCCCGATCGGGGTTCAGCATGGAGTCTGCTTAGTTCCTTTCTCCCTCTCCCTTTGTCCCCCGCCCATTCTCTCTCTCAAATAAATAAATCTTAAAAAATAATTAGAATGGGGTGATTGTATACTTTAAATGTATGAATTTCATGATATGTGAATTGAATGGGTTGATTGTATACTTTAAATGCATAAATTTCATGATCTGTGAATTATATCTAAATCAAACTGTGAAAATATTTATTACTAAAATTCTGTCAATAATCATTCCTATCTTATGAGGAGATGAAATCTCAGAAATTGAAAATGGTTGCTCAAAGTCCATAGGCAAAAAGCAACAGAGATTAAGTTTGAAATCTAGCTCCATCTTGGTCAAAAACTATTGCTGTTTCCACATCACCAAACTGTGGACAAAAGAATTGAAATAAAAAAGTTCAGAAAAAAATTGGGGGACTGAAACAGTTTCATACTATTTATTGAGGCAAACACAGATAAAATTTCTCAAATATTACATTTAAAGAGCATTTACTAAGCATAACTTTGTGTTGGGCCTGTTTCTGAGTGTGGTAATGTAAATTCAAATAAGACATAAACTGATTTCTTTGAGCGTAGAGTAATGTGGAAGACACAATGCAAATAAATGCCGTGATAAAATTATACTCTTGGAAAATACAGAGAAGAGGGACTGGAATCAAGTAAGAGGTTTTGGAGGTGACATTTGGGCTGACTCTCAGGCATATGTAGGTTTTTAGCTAGATTAAAAAAGGTAATTTATTTTCAGTTTTGGAGTCTTAGTCAATATATAGTACTGTTTTCTTCCTTTCCAGAGTTTGACTCAATTGATAAGCATATCCAAGAGTAGAAAGATGGAAGTTAAAATATCTTAATTACTTGCAAAGCTATTTGGGGAACATGACTTAAGTCTGTGTCCATGTGGTTTTGCTAAGTCTTCAACCCTAAAACTACATAAAATTACCCAAAAAAGATGAGTTATCTATTTCTATGTAACAAACCCCAAATTTAGTGTGTTAAAACAATGGCTGATTACTTCTGGTGATTCTATGGGTTAACTAAGTAGTTTTTCTGTTCCATATGGTATTTTTTGGGGTGACTCACATGGCTATATTCAGGTGGCAGGGAGGTTGGGCTGGATGGTTCAAGAGAGTTCTCACATGTTTGAATTTTTAGGTGTTAGGAGTTGGCTATGGTACTTTGATCCCCCTCTACATGGCTTCTGTTACTTCATATGGCACTTCCTTTCCACATCTTCTCTCTCTCTGCCAAGGCAGGCTGGACTTCCACACAACATGGTAACCAGATTCCAATAGAGGGTAAATGGAAGCTACCAGGCCTTTCAAGAGCTAAGCCTAAGACACATAAAGCATGATTTCCACTGCATTCTACTGGCATAAAGAAATCAGAAGGCCAGCCTGGATTTAAGAGGTGGATAAATAGATTTCACTTCTTGATGAGAGAAAAAGCAAGCATGTACAGGAAGAAATGTTGGCAATCTTTTTTTTTTTTTTTAAGAGAAATCCAAAACCAACTTATACATCTAGTCATAGGTATAGTTGAATAACATCAGGACTCTCTGACCCAGGAATATTGATTGCATGGCAGAGAGCAGAAAGACAAGTAGATCCGATAGATGAATGGATTCAAAAGAGAAAAAGAAAAAAGGTGCTGCTCCAAAAATTCCCAATTGCTTCTCCCAAACTCATCAATCATATGAGTTCTTCCCTGGGGTAATAATGAGTAAGAGAATGAAGAAGAGCAAAGAGTGTTTTTCAAGTAGAGCCCCTTCCATATGGAAGCATGAAGGAATAAGTGGTCATCCGGAACACCAGGTAAAGTCTCACAAAACACAATATCAGGTAGTACATGAACTCTACAACTTTGCATTAGTCAATATGGCTGGAAAAGTGCCAGGATGTTGCTGTCCAGGACCCTGAAAAAAAAATGGATTTTCTTTTTCTGAGATGATTTCAGCACCCCCTCAGCTGCCTTGCCTAACTCCTGGTGGAGATATTTGAGAGATGTCTGCTGCTTTTCTTCTTCTAAAACGTTTAAATACTTTTAAGTTTGAGTACATTCTTGTACTTCTTGTGAAGCCTGAAGAAGATTATTTAAATGACAGATGGGATAGGGCCCATGTTGTAGAGGGTGTATATCAATTAGAGATACAGAAAGCCCTAGAGTCATGACCAGGCCAGGTCATAACACCTAGGCTCCTCCCATCATGCTGTATGATTCCACCACCTAATTAATGAGGCAGATTCTGGAATCTGTTGATGATCATTCTTAATGAGTACATACAGTAGGGCAGGATGCTTCCATTTAGATATGCTAATGAATGTAATTATAATTTTATTCCATCTTCTCTCCAAAGCAATTGAGGTTTCAAAACCTGGAAAAAATAGTGATAGATGAGCAGTGTCAGAAATAGGCTTTCTCCCTGAGGTAATTCACCTGCAACAGGAACCCTCATGCCAAATAAATAAATAAATAAATAAATAAATAAATAAATATCACCATTTGGTGCAGAATAGAGAAGGCTTCTTGTCCTTATTTTGGAATCCCACTGGGCCTAGAACACTATGCTCAAGGACTCTCAAGGTTGTTTATTCTTTTTATTTGTTATTATTTCCTTTGCGTTTTTTTTTTTTGTTGGTGGTGGTGTTGCTTTTAAGAACAATGAATTTGAAAGAATGTTAGCAATGATTTACCATATAAAGATATCATATCCAACTATGTGAATAACTACCTGAAGTTGGAGGTTATAACAACAAAAGTTGAGATAAAGAGTGGATTCAGATTTTGTGGAGTCCAATACTTTTATAATCTGGAGTACCCTCTTTCAGAAAAAGAATTCAAATTTAGAGTCTAAAATTTGGTACGGGGCCTTAGAAGGGGTCCGTGTAATTGGGGAACCTTAAATCTTAAGTTTCATTGGTTTCATGATAAATTTACCTTTTGGGAAGCAAAATCTTATTAAAAACCACAGATTCTATGATTATTTATATTAAGTTTTGGGTAAACACGAACAGGACATTTTTTACCAATGGCATGTGTTTTGTCTCAGACAAAAGAATTGTGGAGGATATACTGGGGTTACAGGCGTATTAGTTTGCAAGGGTGGCTGTAACAGAATACCACAAACTGGGTAGCTTAAACAATAGAAATCTATTGTTCACAGTACTAGAGGCCAGGGGTCCAAGATCAGGGCATTGACAAAACTGATTCCTTCTGAGGGCCGGGAGAGAGAATCTCTTCCTTGCCTCTTGACTGGCTTCTGGTTTCCTGGCAACATTATCATTCCTTGGCTTGTGGGTTCATCACCTTGATCTCGGTCTTCATCTTCCCTTGATGTTCTCCCTGTGTGCTTGTCTGTCTCTGTCCTAACTCCCCTTCCCCTTTTTAGGGATGCAGTTATATTGGATCAGGTCTCTAATAACATCATCTTAACTTGATCCCCTGTAAAGACCAAATTTCCAAGTAAGGTCGCATTCACAGATAGCCAGGGGTTATCAACCTCATGGTGACGGGGACATGCTATTAATATATGGATCATCATATGAAATCAGTGTCCTTGGGAGAAAATGCTCTGACATGCCCCTTACAACCTTCCTATTCTAATAGGTGAAAACATGCTCAGAAAATGCCAGAATTTATCATTTTATCAACACAAAACCAACTTATAAAGGAAATCTAAGAAATTCCTTCCATTACGTGCCTGGAAAACTATGGATCCTTCAAAATATTGTGGAGACCTTATC
The DNA here is from genome assembly GCF_048164855.1 of Canis lupus baileyi. Lineage (NCBI taxonomy): Eukaryota > Metazoa > Chordata > Mammalia > Carnivora > Canidae > Canis > Canis lupus. The sequence goes on along the minus strand of NC_132859.1, from coordinate 28,355,540 downwards.
TTAGAAACACCATTTCTAGCCCACCTTATTGTCTGTTTGCCCTCCGGATCCATACTCACATTTCCCTTCTGCCCTCTGCCCAGAAAGGCTGAATTAATAGACGACATCAACTAGTAGCCTCAAGTCCTGTGACTTCAGGCTGGGTTCAGCCTGTGGGGCCTTCCAGGTGGAGATAGGAGAGAGGCAAAAGAGTAAGATCTGAGTATGTGGGATCTTTGCTGTGAACTCACTTCTGGCTTCGTCTCTCAAAAGAAGTCTACTGTTTTACTCAAGGCCTCTGACTGCATGGCTTTCCAATCAGATCCCGGGACCTTTTCCTCCCCTTTGGACCATGGATGCTAATAGTTCAGCTTGTACTAACTCATGGGTGAAGGCTTTTTGCCCTGTGCTCCCTTAAATCGACTTGTTTTTTTAAAAAAAGAATCCTTATAGAATTATTCTTTTCTAGATATTATAGATATATGTATTATAGATAATATAGAGAGATAATTATATACAGACAATTATATAACATAATAATATATGTTATAGATATGTAGAATATATCTAATTTGTATTAGAACCTTGACTGATACATCTCCAATCCCCACCCTCCTTTACTTTCAAGTGTGTTGGACTTAATACTATTTATGTAAGAAATCATACTTTATTGTATTTTACATTTAAAAAATGATATATAGCAGCCTAGCTCTCCTACTAGGCTAAGAGGAACAAACTATCAAGTTAGATAGTGTAGGGGCACATTAGTAACAATGATATCCAACTCTTCAAGCAGAATTCTTAAGCCCAATTATAATGACTACATCTAGAATTTGTTTAAATCTGCCCCTCCCCTGCTCCTCTCCCCTTTAGAGGCAACGAGCTCTAAAAGCAGCCAAGCCAGTGGTAAAGTTTAAGTTCATTTCAGGACAATAGGTCTTCCCTATATAATACTTTGTCAAAATAAAGTAAATGCAAAACATAATCTTAGAAAAAAGGTACAGCCTTAGGAAGCATTAATTTCATTCTGTATGCTCAGTTGTGCAAGAAATATTACTCTCTCTTCCATAAATGAGACCATTTCAGAGGTTTAGAGGGAAATTGAACTTTAGCCATTTCCCATGTTCCACTCTTGGAATTTTACAGCGACAAGGTATTTGGAGGGAATGCTGTGGAACTCGTCACGAGTCATTTGTCCACAAAGATATTGCCATGGCCTCCACTGTCCTGGAAGTTTTGTTTTATCTACTTTAGGTTTCAGGCCCTGAAATCCTTCTTTGAAGCTTCCTCTGCTCCCACAGGCCTAGACATACCTGATAAATCATTTTCTTTCTGAAATCCTTCTCACTATCAGGCCATGTGGAAGCTCTATCCTATCTTTTTCGTCTCTTCCCTTTTGACTCTCTAACCTTTAGCCAAGGGGAAATCTCCTTCCCCTCTGTGTTTTTTACTAAGACATCTTGTCTGTGGCTGAGTCCTGTTTCTTCAGCTGTTGACAAATCTGCTAAAGTCCCCTGAAGTCTTAGCAGGGTGGAACAGAAAAGCCACAGAGAATTAGGTCTTCAGCTTTGATCATAGGAGCAAAGGAACAAGGAGGAAATAAAGGGTGAAAAAAATCCCCCCACAGTGATTAGCATTTCAAAATATTATCCGGCCATAATATCATATATTGAGTTGGGGAGATAAGCGTGTGTCCGTGATGAGGAAATGAAGCAGGGGTCTGGGGACAATGAGATTAGGACTGGATTAAGAAGTAGCTGTAGGCAGAGAATCATGTTATCTCCAGGCTTTTTAAATGCTTGATTCAACAGGGACTGACTTTCTTTTAGATGAACGAGGACTTTCCCAAGGAGAGACATGACCACACATAAGCTAGAGAATGCAATGGTTGTGTCACACTTTCATGATCATTTATATCAAATTGCCTGATTAATAGGGTGGGAACTCATCATATAATTCATCAGTTTACCCAGAGCTGTCCCAACAGGAAATCTGCTACCCATCTGCCAAAAAGTATGTGTGGAAGAGATTCGGCCAGATACAAATGGAGAAATCCCCTACATTGCATCTGGGTGACTCTTTCTTATCTGCATCTGTCTGACGTACTTGTTTCTCATATTGCTTTCTACTTTTTCCGCTTCTGCCTAGTTGTCCTGAATTGCCTAAAGTTGCAGCTCAGTGGTTCTGTGTATCATTTCTTTTACTCACCAAACGTGCAGATTCACCAAATGGGACCTACTTCAGCTTCTCCTTTTATTCACTAGCCCAGGAATTCAGCATTCTAGATCAGTGATTCTCAAACTTGAGTGTGCATCAGAATTACCTGGAGGGCTTGTCCACAGAGATTGGTGGGCTCCACCCCTGGAATTTCTGCTTGGGTGGGTCTGGGAAGAAACTTGAGAACACGAATTTCTAACGCATTCCCAGAGATGCTATTAACATCTCTGGTCTAGCAATGCCAGAGTACAAATGCTTACGGTTTGAAATAGGACCTTTAATCTTGCTCCCCTAAAATCAAAGTGTTTCAATGACAAAGAGATCATTCTATTTTTCTTTCTGGCCAAGGTGATTATTTTTTCCCAGCCTGTGTGCTTTGATACAAAATCAATTGGGAGACTATAAGAATTTTTTTCTCTAGACTCACTTTCAGGTGAGGCCTATACAGTATGATGTGAATTATTTATTTACTAAATATTTAGTAAGTGCCTACTTTCTGTGGTAGGTATTGTGAGTGTATGAATATGAGACATATTGTGAAGGAGATAATACTGTGTAATCAAAAGCATGCAACTTTTGGAGTCCCAAAGTCTAGATGAAAGCCTGTCTCTGCTTCAAGGGATGCTATGTATGGCTTCTCAGGCTTTGCATTGTACAACTCAGGACCACTGTGTCATCTTTTCTCAGCTGGTGGTACATTTTCAAGAATTCTGTTCCTCATATGATTCTGGTCAGGGTTGGCGACAAGAGAAATTTGTGAAAGATGTAGAAGCAGCAGTTATTAGACTCTAAGTTCCCTGTAGGGCAAGATGCACTATAGTAGCTTGTGCCTATTATCACTGATCTCATGGCTCCCCTCTCAGGCATGGGCATCAGCCAGGCCGTAGCTCCATCCCATTCAGCTTCTCTGAAACCTAGGCCAGGTGAAGTATTCCCACAAGGTGAAATGTGCTGGCTCTCCCTGTATGTTGCCCGATTCACAGGGGTTGGGGGCAGCAAGAACAGATACGGGTTCCAATTTGTCCCTGCGGTATCCATCTTTTTCCTTGGTCTTTTAGCTTGTTCTTGCTTTCCCTCACTTTATATAAATTGTCTTGGCACTTTTAGCCCTGGTCACCACAATTACTTTCACTCCACACCAGGCAAAGAGCTATATCAACTTCAGATAGACTCTTCATCCGCTCTCACAATTACATAAGGCCTAATCTCTACCATAAATCCCTTATTATACATCACCTTTAGTGATTCTGCTTTTATATCAAATCCTGACTGGCAGAGGCACCGTTTACATGGGACTCTTTGGAGTTTTGCAATGTACAACGTGTACAATTATATTTGTTAGCCCTGTTCTAGTACTTATGATCTAAATGACCTTGGTCCATCTATGGAACTTCACTTAGTTTCAATTTGCTCATATATAAACTGGGAATAGCAATCAGTAATTTAAAGTATTATTCTGAGGATTAAGTGAGCTAGCATATGCAAAATGTCCTGACCATTCTAACTTAATATAATAATCCCATTCCTGTTATTCACTATACCATTATTGTGTTTCAATTTCTACATATCACTTACCTCCCTTCAAATAGTCTTATTTATTCCTTTTTCACATGTTTATGACCTATGTTCCTCCAGTAAGACATACACTATATATGGGAAATGTGCTTTGTCAACCTTGTTTACTGTCGTAGTCTCAATGTTTGGCCCTAGAAAATGCTTTGGTACTCACTAATATGATGGATGCCTGGAGCAGAGAAAGGGCGTGGGTATACACGGATGAATGAATTAATGAGTAAAATCCCTAGAAGAGAGGCGGGATTCATGGTGGGAATTCAATGTACAACAGTTTTCTTTTAAGTGTTAATGAACTGGTAATGGAAATGTGTCCACCATTAGCCACAATACCCAATAGATTGAGATACATGCCATAAAAATGGTCACATATAATTTAAGAATACAGGGAAATCATATTTAAGTAATAAGCCAAAACTTTATGGATAAAAAGACATTTTGGGGGTGTCTTAAATTATGGGTAAAATTTTAACTGGAGAACTTTAGATGAGAAAGGGGAGGAAAAAACCCAAGTGTTTAGCAAAGCATAGGGATATGTTGGAATAGTAAATGGCCTTTTTGACCAGAATATAAAGTTAGTAACAAGAAATTTATAGAAGGTAAGTATGATAAATGGGAAGGGAAATGAGGACTAAATCATGGAAGCCTCTTAATTACTCTCTAATTACTTAAAACTTTATTTTGTTGAAGTGTATTTTGCTAAGTATGTGCCCCACAGAGCACTGGCACTAGCTATTCAAGATGCTCTAGGAAAATAAAAAGATGTTCCTGGTCAAGTACCATATCCTTTACCTTCCTGTTGGAGTACTAACAGTACATTAGCATACTTAAAGCTCAGGGAAGTCCTGCAGTAAAGACCTATTTCGGTTTTGTTAAACTGGTGGTTCCCATATTTATTGGTGGAAAATTATCCATGCAAAATGTACATTGATATTTAGTGGAATTAGCATCCAGTGGATAAATGTCGAATATTCTACCAAGGTCCTGTGGTAGTTGTCAGGGAAATACAAAGATGAGTATTGTACATTCCCTACCACAAGGAAGGTAGAGCTGTGCAGTGAAAAAAGCACAAGGTTTATGGCATGATTTAGAGTTGGAGAACAATATAATCAAAATAGGGCCATAGATATATTCATCTTGAGATGGTAGATAATAAACTTGAATGTTGGAGGAAATAAATACAGAGAAACCAGTTAATAAACTTCTGTAATTGTCCAAAAAGGAGACAACTTTGAACTAGAGGTTAACTGTTGAATGTGCTCCTTCATCTCTTTTCCTCACGCATGGAGATGTGGGCCAGACTCAGCTAAGATATCCCATCAGATCTAGAGGCAGGGTGGAGCTACACTGCGAAATTCTCAAGTTCTGAGGGCATCTGTCAGAAAGTCAGAGCTGGAAGAATGAAAGCAAACTGTGTGATCAAGTAAGAGGGCTAGAAGAGAAGACCTGAGTGGAAGATGAGATGATGCAAAATAAGAAGTGGGTCAAGGAAATAGGGCTAGGAGGAATGAGAAGTCATCAAGAGGGCAAGTAGAAGATGGTCTCAGGGAGTCCAGGAGATGTACAGATGCCATGAGGACTTCAGTTCAGTTTTGTGGCCAAAGGCAGGTTAATTTAAAGGTGCAAGTGGTTGGAAACAAAGGTTAAAGGCATAGGAGAGGGAGCATCCTTGTAATTCAGAGGCTGATTAAGATGAAAACAGGCACAATCTTACCAAGAATATGGGCTTTTGTCAGGTGGACTGATGGATAATTTGTATTCATTGCTCTTTTCCTTAGGGAAAGATAGAAATTTTGCTAAATGGATATGGAAATGGAGTTGAATATGGAAAGTTGTTTGGATTTTCTGGCAATGTAGAAACTGGGCCCCTGGGAAGAAAAGTAGCCCATTTCTCTGTATTTAGTTAAGACCACAGTGGCTGTATATACATGTTATCCACAAGAACTTCAGCTTTCATTAACAGTGACTTCCTTGAGTGTGTATATCTCTGAACCCATAGATTCTGGCTCAGTACCAGTATGTAGTATGAATTCAATAAATATTTGATGAGTCAATAAAAGAGGAAGGAAAGAAAGAAGGGAGGGAAGATTGAAAGGTGACCCTGCCTAAGTTCAGAAAACATGTAAAGATTATTTAACAACATGAGAGTTTCTGATAAAATCTAAGTACATTATGGAAAAAGCCTAATGACATGGACATGATCCAACCAATTTTCTCTGATTTTGGAGGCACCAAATCAAAACCAGTGTATCTCTCAGATGCCTTCTAATTCTTTATTTATACAGTGTTAACAAAATGCAATTTGGTATTTGCATGAGTGAGTCAACTTTTAAAGACTATTGTCCTGTGTATTTGCTGTGAATGATAGGAGCCATTTGAACATGCACACTAAGTCACATTGATTTAGAAACATAAATAATTAGAAAATGGAGCCAAGTAGAGAAGGTGTTATCATTTGATGAATTGAAGAGTGTTGAGAAGAAGATGGGTATTTGGGGCCTAAAATTAGTCCATGATATTTTCACAGTTCAAAACTTTCATCTACATAAACACAATAAAAGTGTTCCTCCAGCAATCAGATTTTAAAAGGAAAAAGAAAAGCAATTCTTATTTGCTATTAACATTTGCCTAATGGATAGTGTCAGCTGACATGAAGAAAAGTTGGCCAAGTAGAGTTAGGGTAAACTGAATTCTTTGGGGGAGGAGGAGAAAAAATGGATTATTCTGGTATAAAAGTCCTTTAAATATCCATAATAAATAAAATAATGAGATTTTCAGAAAATCACTTAAGCAGAAAAAAATGGCATAAAGTTATTAAATCTAAAGCAGAATAAGGGTTCTTTAAAAGTTTTAGCTCTTAATGTTTTGAATAGTAATTTCATGTTTATTTTCTGATAAAAAATAAGAGATCTATCTTTCCGGGTTTTGTGTGAAACCTAAATATTGTTTTGCTATTTGTACAAATTTACTGCTGAAATTTTAGTGTTGTGAATCAGCATAGCATCACACATTAAATGGATATTGATCTAACATTAGAAATAAAAAACAATACCCATTAAATAAATCAATAAGGATTTAATTCCTGATGAACTCAGCAGCCTAAAATGGGGTATTCGTTTGCTTTTTTCTTTTCCAAGCAAACTATTTCACAATATAGGAAATATTCCAACATTTAAAAGATTATAGTGGGGGAAAAACAGCATTGGTGAAAGCTGCAGTTTGTAATTGCAAAGTTAATTATCTTTCCTAAACCATCAGTTGTCACTTAGAGAGACCAGATTCTTGCAGACTCTCCAGGGACTGCCTTTATTTCATTCCTAATGGCTTGGGACCCACCATTTTGCTGTCTCTGAACATTTGGTCACTGAATGCACCATTTATGGAGTATTGTTTAATTAAGGACAAATTAAGAGAACTGTGCACAGAATTTAATTTCATAGACTCTGTAAATTCTTTTAAAGAGGATACTAACTATAGGCATGATAAGTTTTCATTATCCATTGCTTCTATAAGGTATTGACAATTTATTGTTTGCAACAGTTCCAAGTTTTGTTTACTCTTCAGGGGATTTTGTTGGCACTGTACTTTTTGTGCTTCACAGAAATCCTATGGAGGCATCTGACTCTTCATTAACCCCTTCAGTTCTGAATCACCCAGACACAGAAACTCTCATACTTGAAAGGTTGCATTTGGTCTTTGTAAAGACTAGGGATTTATGGTAAGGGTTGATTGAGAACTGACATCATTAAAACATGTACTTAATGTTCTAGATCTTGGGATATAAATATCTCACATAGATAGCCATTCATTCATTCTTGCATTTGGCAAATATTTTCTAAGTGTCAGCTATGTATCAGGAAATATTCAATGGAGAAAGGCCTATTTACTAAGAAGTAGAGGAATTCTGAAATATTTTGATTTCAAAATGTTTTAGAGTGAATTATCACCAGCCCCTGTTTCCTTTGAAAAAGGCAAGTGCAAATAATAAGTTTGCCTACTGGCACTCTGATAGAATAATTTTGTGTTAGATACAAAGTAAATCTTAGAGATTTTATTGTCCAAACCTCCATATGTTACTGATGATAAACTAAGTCACAGAGACTTTTTTTTTACTTGTCCAAATTCATTCATTACATTAGTATCAAGTAGCAGATACTTGAATTCTCAAATATAAAATTATTGAAAAATATAATTATTTAAGAAATAGCTATGAATGATGTCTAAATTAGACGGGTAAAAATATCTATAATATTAGGACTACTATATTTCCATGTAACAGAAGCTCACTCAAACTCTCATAAGCCAATGGGATATTTATTATAAGGAAGTAAAAGCTTCAAAACAAACTCAAATCAAGAATTTGATCATCAGGATTCTTTACAGTCTTATAGTTGTGGCATCTGATTCATTCTTTTCTTCCTATGCAGATATTTCTAATTTGTTTTCCTGTCCACTTGGAAAACATGGCTGCTGATAGCTCCTAGATTTATAGTTATATTCTAGCAACTCGGCAACATACACTCTCCTTCTGTTCCCCTCCAAAGTTCCCAGGAAGGCACTCATTGAAGAAACATGAGTCCAAGTATCTTCCTGAATCAATCCATGATGGCCAAATAGGAGAGATCTCTTGAAGACACTGTGATTAACTCTTTCTATGTCAGAGGTTCAAAAGTAGCTAAAAAAGCTAAAAAAGAGCTAAAAAAGTAGCAAAAAAAACTATATAAAGCTATAAATAAAAGCAAGAACAACTTTACTGAAACAATCAGGATTCTCTTTGGGGAAGAATGATAAAATGGTTATTGAGAGGGCCCATGAAGAGGGTTTTAGGGACTTGCCAAGTTTTATTTCTTGACCTAGAAAGAGTGATAGGGGTATTCACTTTGTGAGAATTCACAAAACTATATATTTATGTTCTTTATACTTTTCATATGGGCATTATGATTCAAAATATAAAATTAGTCAATATTTCTAAAAGAGAGTCTTGGCTCTGAACCCCCCCCCCCAATTCAGAGTTATCTCCAAAGAGTAGGAGGGACAAAGAACTCCCAGAAAATTTTGTGGCTCTAAGAGTAGAGGAGTCTTAGGTTCTATTACTATTCTAGTTGTCAGGGCAATTTCAAGTCTCCTCAGAACACCTTCTTGTTACTGTAGATCAAGGGCATAGAAAAGTTGTACATGCACTGTTTGCCTTCATGGGCTGGTCTGAGAAGCACTGTAGAGGCCTCTTGTGCCACTCTGGTCATAAGGGAAGGCATCAAATGATCTATACAACTCTGAGAACTTAGGGTTTGCTAGACTTGTACACCCCCTCTATAATCCCCCAAGCCAGGGTCCTTTTTTTTAGACTGAGGAGTACCCCTGCCTCCAACTCTAAACTCCTCAATGGATATTAACTTTTGAAGAAAACACCCTGGAAGTATACTGCAAACATCCCTAGCCATCAAAGCATAGAACCTGGGACCTATTTGAATTGAGGGTAAGAAAAGAGAAAAATACAGGCAAAACAACAATAACAACAGAAAAATCAACATTAAAATTCCAAATTTAATATCCATGAATAAGTCTTTTACATCTATTTACCATTTAAAGTAGTTAGAATTGGCTGGTAGCAACAAAACATTTGACATGATCATTGAAACAAGTAGAAAGTTACTTTTTCTTTTGGTTTGTAATAAATCATGGAAGAAGACAGTTGCTAGCGGGGGTGCAGCAGTTGTACATTGTCAGGGCCAAGGACTCTTATATATTAACATTTTCCATGTGGTCACAATATGACTGCCCCAAGTTAACCATCACAACTTAATTCAAGGCATCAAGAAGAAGAGAGAAGTGGTGGGAGAGTGGCAGTATCTCTTCTATTAAAAAAGGAAAATCTTCCCAAGACTCCGCCAGTGGATATCTGCTTACAAGACTCATTGTTCAAAACCAAGCTCACTCTTAGTTGAAAGAAAGGCTTGAGACATGAACATTTAATAGGGCTCATTGAATCTCTGTTGCCAAAAAGAAGAGTGAATTGGATGTTGAATAGATAACCAAAAGTGTGTACAGCACAGGGGTTGCACTTTATTGTTTAACAGTCTCACATCAAAGGATGATCCTAACTGCAGAGATAGAAATCATTTAGGAATAGTTACTAAAAAAATGTTAAAGGCAACCTGGTCTAACCTATGTCAGAAGCAGAAGCCTACCTTATATCTGACAAACTTTATTTAGAAAGGCCCATGAATTCAAGTAGGGAGTCACATCCCCACTCAAAACCACAGTAAGTGTGTTAATATGTGTTTATTTTTTGTTTACTTTGTTTGAAGCATGTTTATATAATTTCTGTGTCTTCAAGGTAAAACTAGGATAAAGGAGGAGGAATACTTTTAAAAGCACCTCAAATTCCCTCTGATCCCATTTCCTAGTTTCATCTTTTAATAATCCTGCCTGGTTTCCAGTATATAAAATCCTGAAGTGTTAGCAGAATTACAGTACTTGAGTATTTCTTTGCTATGATAGCAACCAATTTTTAATTATTTTCTCCCAAACTGCATAACTCTTTCTTTTACAGAAACACTACTATTTTTTACAAAGTCAAAATCTGGACAGCAGTTCTTCATTCACCAGAAAAAGAGATACATATACCCATTAAAGAAAATAGACAGTGTGTTTGTGTGTGTGTATGTGTGCATGTGTATACACGTGCACACACAAAGTGGGGCCAATCAAGATTTTATAAAAGACGGGATCATCGAAGACAGTGTATAGTACTAAATCCTTGCAACTTGCATTCCTGCCATAACAGAAAAAAATAAGAGTATAAACATAGTAAATCAATAAGCAGATAGGTAGATAAAACTCTGATATGTATCCTCAGATTTGCAGATGTGAGCACTCAGACTTGCAGCCAGACAAAAGGGTTTTTTATTATCATATTTCATAAAGAATCCCCTAGCTATGAACTAACTGCTAAAATATTTAGATAAGATTGAGTGTATAAAGAAGAAGGGGAAGAAAGAGGAGGGTGTGACAGGGAAGAGAGGGTAGATGTGGAGGAGAAAGACTGAGGAGCTTAGGCATAAAATGTCATCTGAATCATAGCTAACATATTGCTCACCCAACACTAAGATGCTATAGAAAAATTATACCAAATCCAAAACCTGTCAAATGAGATTTAGCAACACAGTTCAGAAGTTATCCCCTATTGGGTAACTGTCTATAATCTTGCAACAAACCCCATAAGTGTTCACGGTGGTTATTCCATATGCTAAGGGTAGCATATCATTTCAGAGCTGTCAGTTTTAATTTCAGTTTTATTAATTTTACCATAAGCCTACAGACGTATATTTCAGAAGGCATATATCATAAAGATCGTAAACTCCCACAAAGAAGCTGGTGATAGTTATAGGTTATGTCACAGGTTTGATGGGAATTAGATTCTCAAGAGACTAGTAAGAGAAGGTTTAATGTATATGTCAAAGCATGCATGGAGAAACTATCCTCTCCACAAATTGGCAGTCAAGATATGTCCAAGTGATTAAAAATACTTTGGTGAGGTTTTTTTTTTTTAATTAACAACACATTGTGTTACAAAAATGTAGACTTTCAGCAAACCTATGATGTTGTGGTGAAGGTTTATTAAAAAAAAAAGAAAACTATTTTTATTTCTAAGAGTACTGCATCTTAATATTTCTCAGTAACTTGATAATTTTTTGAAAACTGGAATCAAATATTTCACAGTGTATTAGCAGATATCTTTCAATCACTGGCTGGTGTCCATGGACTTTTTTTTTTTTAAGATTCTATTTATTTATTCATGAGAGACCGAGAGAGAGAGACAGAGACAGAGACACAGGCAGAAGGAGAAACAGGCTCCATGCCGGGAGCCCGATGTAGGACTTGATCCCAGGTCTCCAGGATTACACTCTGGGCTGAAGGCGGAGCTAAACCACTGAGCCACTTGGGCTGCCCAGGACTTTAAAATATGTATAAAATGAAACAGATACTGTGGTCAGTTAAAGACGGCTGCAAAATCTTTGCCATTCATCCCACTGAAAGAATCTATTTCTCTCCCATTGAATCTGGAGTGATTTGGGGACTTGTTTTGTCCAATGGAATGTGGTAAGAGTAACTCTAAATTTCATGGTTAAGTCTTAAGATATGAGCCCTAAGATTAATCTTAAACTAGTCTCATCAATGGAAATGCAATCATGAAAAAATATTAAATCTCAAATATGACCCACTGGTGGTTGCTAGACCCTTTGATTCTATCACATAAGAATTCAGAACCCTAGGACTTTCACCTTTACCTCCTAGCAAATTCATGCTAGGAAGCCAGCTACCATGTAAGAAGTCCAACTACTCTTAGCCCACCATGTTACAAGGAAGCCCGTGTCACTTAGAAAGAGAGAAGCTACATGGAGGAGTGCTACGGGGCCATCGGTAGCTGAATGCAGTTGAGTGACTCTAGTTGACATCATGTAATAGACATAGTGCTCAGAAGAGCTCGGTCCAAATTCCTAACGCACAGGATGCTGAGAAATAATATATTGTTTTTGTTTTAATCTACTGAGTCTTGAAGTGGTTTGTAGTGCGGCAGTAGATAACCTACACAGATTACGTGTATAGTATGTGTGCATGTCTAAGTATATATAACACATGCCCATGTATATTTGCAGTTTAAAGAGAAGTGATGCAAAATAAAACCTGGAATAAGAGATTACCTTTGTATATTCATAAATAACGAATAAACTTGGTTATACTGGGAGGTGGGCACAAGTGGACATGAAGCACAAATGAAACACTTGTCACTTTTAAAAATATTTGCTTTTTAAAAATATTTTTAGACGATGTTACTATATTTTAATTACTTAAAATTTTATAGCTAAAATTTAAAAATACTTACTCAGGGGCACCTGGGTAGTTGAAGCGTCTACCTGGGTAGTTGGTGAAGCGTCTACCTTTGGCTCAGGTCATGATCCCAGGGTCTTAGGTTGAACCCAGCATCAGGCTCCCCACTCAGTAGGGAGCCTGCTTCTGCCCCTCCCTCCTCCCCTCCCCCTCCACTCTCCTCTTAACTCTCCCCCCTGATCTTTCTCTCTGTCTGCTCTCTTTCTCAAATAAATAAAATCTTTTTAAAAAGTGTTAGGCAGAGAGAGACAGACAAACAGAGACAGAGAGATAGGAAAGGAAAATGAGGTGGAGAGGAAGACAGCTGTTATTTGAATGCTAATATTTTTAATAAATTGACATGCCAAGTTGTGCTCAACCAGGGATGGCAGTGCTTTGGAAATACTTCTTCCAGGGATTATATTTTGAGCAGCCTGGATGGTAGCTCTAAGGTAGTCTTTACATTGGCTCATCAATGAAAATGCTACCATGAAAGGGTATTAAATCTCAAATGTGGCCCATTGATGTATGCTTTGGTTGTTGTGGCATAAGAATTTAGCCTTCTAGGGCCAGGAAAGGTAAACCTATTAGTTTAGATATAATGTTTGAACTGAACATCTTTGCTTAAAAGAAACCTCAATTTTACTTTGTAAGTAAACTTCTCCATTTTTTAGTAAAGATTTAGTAAAGATTCATAGAACTCATCTAAAATCTACAAACTGTTCATTTAATATTGAAATGACCCTAACCAGAAACTTTTTTAATTTTACAAAATATACTTTAATAAGGACTCTATGCATGTTGTGTAGACAATAATAGTTATCTTCATTGAGCCTGACTTTTTAGTAAGTATTTGTAATATTAACTCAAGCATCTCTTCAAAAAAAAAAAAAAAAAAGATGGCTTTTCACTGGAATTTTGTCAGAAATCATTCTGAACTTGTCTGTCATGAAAACTGAACATGCTGTCTATCCTAGGATCTTTCCTATGCCTCACATAAAACACAGTATCATAATGATCAAGCATGCAGTTCAACTCATAAACATTTTTTAATGAAATGGGCAAAATAGCTCCTCAGTAAAATAAAGCCCCGTTTATTTTAATGATTCCTATGCTAATAATTAAAGCAAACAAACAACCTGGTCAGAATATTCAATGAGTACCGCACTGCAAAGTGAAATGTGAATACAACCAGGAAGGCACATGCCTCCCCGCACAAAACTTCATTCTTAGCATGGATTCACTGATTCACGCCTAGTGAAGAAAGATGCCTATATTCCTACCCAGATATTCCTGCATCCATATTTTATCTTAATCATTATTTAAGTACTATGTCAATATTCTAACTTTAGGGCTTGAAAATTAAGAAGAAAATGTTTGAAGAAATTCAATGATAATAATAAACAGTCAAAAGAGAAAATGCACGCATGTGTACAAACACAAATATGTACCAAAATTTCAATAGCGTGGTCTTCAACCATGTGAAAAAGTTGTCATGGTGGTCACTACAGATTTGAAAGCATAAAAACTTCCACCTAAAACATAAAATTAAATGTTTGATGAAATGAACATTTTATTCAAGGAAAGAATTATCAGAGTAGATTTAGTCTCACAGTAGGTATTTTTCCCAACTTCCTTTAAGACCAAATGTACTCTGCTATCTTTTTTGGTTGTGCTTGTTGTTTTAACCTCTTCCATATTCATGGGAAGAAATTTACCAGTGTAGGTGCTACCCTTTAAGCCTGAGCCCCAAGCTGAACCATGTAGAACAGATCTAAGACCAGCTCAGAGCAAGACACCAAACCAGCAGGACCTATAGTTAGACTCACCCAGAGCTCAACCTATATATCCCAATCCCAGATGATCCACAGACAGGTGAGAAATAAGCAGTTCTGGTATATTCTGCTGTAATTATGTGAGTGTCTATTACATAGCAATATTTGACTGATGACATTTCTTAGAGGATTTGGGGAGAATTGGTTAAGTGGATTTTTGAAGAGTATTTGCTAAATACTCTGTATTTATGTTTTTGATTTCTGGCTCTACTTAAGCAAACACTAGACAGAGAGAAAGCATAAAGGGGAATTGACATAAGCAAAATTGACCAAAAAAAATTCTAAGTGGGATCAGTGTCAGAAGAGGGACAATTAAGTTCAGAAAAACAAGCAAAATAAATGGACAAACATAGTCCCATTATACCTTATTGAAGTTAGGATTAAGATGTTGATCCTAAAACTATAGTCATATTTACACTACACTTTCTGAAAAAAAATCTTTCTCATATGTATTAGTTTTCGTCATGTGACCCCCCCACAACTTGCAAATGAAAACAGGGAAGACATTTTTTATCTTCATTTCCCAAATTAGACAGACAAAGCTCAGAAAGGTTAAATGGTTCATTGTTATCACCCATATAAACATCTGACCCTAAGTTTTTTGTCTCCTAGGCCTGGCCCTTTCCACAACAATGCTATTCATCTCACTTTTGATAGGAAAAGAGAAAAGCAAAAATGATCTTACTCCAACCTGGAATTCAATACAGCATCTTGCCTAAGAACTATAAAATGCTGTAAAACATTAGCAGTGCTTATCGAAAGACCTTGTCTGTATGCTGCTTTAGGTTCATTTGGTTTCATCTGTGGTACACGTGTGTCATCCAGGTCAACCACTCACCCTCCTTAGTGGTTGGCCTCCTACCTAATGTTACTGACTAAAGCTGAGTCCTAGCAATAGATGAAGTCAGAAATTGGAGAAAAAGGCATGGTGTTGGCTCCTATGTAATGGATTAAGCAGAAGCAAAATGCCAACAGTAATTAAAAATATATCTTAGTCCTGGGTTGATATTTAGCATCTTGGCCATTAGCTTACTGGCTTGAGAGTTCACAGCCTTTGTGGTCATACCATTTGAGGGTTTTGATTTGGGCATTGTGGTAAATCCAAACATTTGTCAGCACTCACTGCGGCTATTAATAGAAAAATGTACAAAGTTATATTGTATTATTTTTTTTTTGTTTTGGTGTATTTTTCCATGGAAGTAATAGAACTATTGCCTTTCTCATTAAAAAAAAAAAAATTCTATGCTGACATTCCATTAGCCAAACATACAATAAGTTGCTCAGCCAGTTTTAACACTAGGTTATTCTCTGAATAAAAGCCAAATATTTTATTCTAAAAACAAATATCACTACTGTGTGCCAGGAATTATGATACAAGATTAAATAAAACAAGATTCCAAAAATATTCCTTTGCCTATTTGTTAATTTTAATGGTAAGAAAATAATTAAACCTTCCTAGTCTGCTGAAGTAAATCAAATCCATTTGCTTGATGATCAATTCATTTCAAGATCACCTTCCATGAGAAAAATGTCCTAGAAGTTCATTCAGAGATTTTCTCCAATTAATACATGTCTAAGCAGAAGATAAGATGTGGATGGATATAAACAAAGATCTGGAAACAGTGTCTCTGCTCTGAGTACCCCGATTTTCAGAGTCTCCCAGTGAAGTATGCTGCCTTCATTGATCTGAGGGAGGTCTCTTAACCATGTGATTGTTAGTGTGACCTTCACAGAACCATCCTTTGTTCTACAATCCCCTCTAGATTCTGCTGCAAAAACTGATGGGCTACCGATCCACACAAAAATGGGCAGAGGTGCTTCCTGCTTGTGACACTTTTTCTTTGGGCTCCTCAAGTAAATTTCAGATACTCCCAAGTCCCCCAAGTTTCTCTGGATTCCTTGGCTCATCATCCTTTATTCCATCTTCAAAGCCAGCATTAACTGTTCAAGTCCCTCTCACATCGAGTCACTCTGACCTTTTCTGCTGCCTCTTTTGTTTTTAAGGGCTCTTGTGATTACATTGGGATTACCCACATAATCCAGGATAATTTCTCCCTCTCAAGGTCTTTAACTTAATCACATCAGCAAAGTCCCTTTGCTACGGGTTCCCAGGATTAGAAAGAACATGGACATCTTTGGGAGCACGGGGGCATTATTCTGCCTACTACACACCCCACACATACACAGATAATCTAGATAAAGACTATATAAACACGCTTCAATTGAAATGGTATCCGTTTCAACTCCCCCACTCCTGCAGGCCTTCAAAGTGTACAATCTTATGTTTTTCAGAATGATGTATGTTTAAATCACCCTATCCCCAAACAATATAATTAGATCTCTTTATACATAAAGAGAAATCACCATTTAGTAAGAAGTATGAACTCTGAAGTCATAGAGATGTATCATGACCTTGGGTGACATTTCTGAACTTTAATTCGTTCATCAATGAATGTGAATAATATATTTCCTATCATAAAGTATCCAGCACAGTACTCACTGGTACCCAACAGCTATTGTTCCTCTCTCTCCTAGACAGCTACAGCTCCCTCACAATCCCATCAAAATCTGTTCAAAAAAGAAAACTCAGAGCTCCTGTAAGATTGTGGACCGTTTTACACACATGTGTACGTACACACACACACACACACATACACACCACACAATGACATGAAACCACTAAAATCAGAGGCATAGACTACTTCACTTTGCTGAAAATACAGCCTGGGTGTCCGAGCCAAATTGATAATCTGACCCGAACATGATAACAAATGCTTTGAGACACATCTACTCCAAAGGCGAGACAAACAGCTATTTTGGTTTATCCTGGAGCTGTTGAAAGTCATAGCACAGAACCCTGGAGTTGTGGAACTGGAATTGTACTTGGAGATCATCTAGTCCAGCAGCTCAAATTGTGCATCTCGGAATCCTTCAGAGTCTGTTTTTGGTGGTGGGAGACAGGAGCTGGAGCAAGCTCTGCATTTCCCAACCTTGCCTCAACCAGAGTTAACACCACTTGGGCCTGTTTTACAAACACAGTCCTACATAATATTTGCTTGATGAAGGGGTCCTGCTGAATTTGTATTTTTATTTGTCAAGCCATTGGTTTAGTTCAACCCCCTCATTTTACGAAAATGAGAGTGATTTGACCTATGTTACTCGCTTCAGCTTGCTGCCTTCTTAGGGGTCGCCATTGCAAGAACAGGGATCGCTCGCAGTCATTGTCAGATACAGCATCAACTGCTCTGCAATCAGCCAAGGGCATTGTGCTGAGAAGCCATCAATTATCCTGAGTAGTCAATGAGAGTTTGCTGTTGTAAAGGGACTCAATTGAAGATAATCCATAAAAAATCAATTACATTATTATTTCTTAATTAGGGCACTTGACAATATAGCTTTCCTCAGCAAAGCCATCAGTGAATAAGCACATAAATACACATAAATAAATGCTGCTTCCATCCCAGTGAGCTCCTCGATAAGTTCACAGTGACCTTTATCACCAAATAGTCTTCCAGAAAAGAACGTTTGCACGTTTAAGAAGACTCCCAAGCTGTTTTTCTCTTTTGGATGGAAAAAATGAGTCCGTCACAAATGCTAAGATTATAATACTGATATATTTGTAGATTATTAAAATATCATTTAGTATATGTGTAATGCTTTCCAGTTTACAAAGTGCTGTCACAGTTCATTTCTTCTCTTTGAGGCAGTGGTGAGCTCAACTCTATACCTTGAAGCATGCCAAATATGCCCTTGCACGGATAACTGATAAGGAGGTACCTCACCTTAAGAGATTATTTTCCATGACCCTTCTTGACTCATCCCTGACCTTATCCCATTTCAAATGAATTTGTTCCCAGCCTCTGAGTCATGGCTGCATCTCTCATTTGAAGCTTTGAGAAAGTCCTCTGGACTTAGTGTTGTATTGGTTTTGTTTGTTCATTGAACCACTATTTGTTGAATGTATGAGGTGCAAAAAACTTTGTGGAAACAAAGGTTCCTAATTCACAGAGTTTATACTCCAACAGATGAGTGATTATAATGCAGCGTGAACACCAAAGCTCCACAGGCTTCTGAGAACATTGAGGAGAGTGCCTTCCCCATATTTAAGAGAGAGGGGAAGGCTTTTTAAATGAAGTACCAGCTAAACTGAGACTCAAGTAATGAATAGAAGTTAACAAACAAGATGGAGTAAAATATCATGTTCAAAGGCCCAGGATAAGAGACTGTATGGCCTAATTTCAGATCCTAAAGTAGATCAAAATGACTGGAGGTCAAAATGGGACTGGAGAGTTGAGCCCCACATAGACGTAGAAAGAAGACAGCTATTGGGGGGAAAGGTATTCCAGGCAAAAAGTTCAACATATGCAGTCTCTTTGGAAAAAGGAGGCAGAGACTGTAAAAATTGGCTATGACTGGTGAAGTTTGAAGGCTTATGGTGGCACTGGGGATAGGACCAGAATGAGACCCCAGGCCCTAATGTCCAAGGCTAAGAGAAGGTGAACAGCTCAGGGAAAGAGAGAGAATTGACGTTTCCTCTGACTTTTGGTCTGTTCAGACCATCAACAGATTGGATGAAGCCCACTCATATTGGTGAAAGTGGATCTTCTTTACTCAGTCTGCTGACTGATTCAATGCTAATCTCTTTCAGAAGCACCCTCATAGACACACCCAAAATAATGTTTCACCAGCTATCCAGGCATCCCTCAGCCCAGCCAAGTCCTCTCATCAAATTAACCATCACAAAAAACAAATCTCATTTTTGCCTTGCCCTAGGATAATCCATTCTACACACATCAAACAGAGTGTTCTTTTTACCATATCCATCCCTATCCCATTTCCTATTCATCTTAAAACACTCTAATCACATGTGGGATAAAATCCAAACTCCTTACCATGGCCTAGAAGGCTCTACATGCTCTCACCCCTGTTTACTTCTCTGACCTCATCTCAAAACTGTCTCCCCTTGCTCAAGTTGCCCCAGTCATGTGAGCTTTGTGTTTATTCTACTAGCATGTTAAACCTCTTCATGCCTCAGGGGCTTCACACTTGGCCATTCCCACTGCCTAAAATATTCTTCCCTAGATCTTAACATGGCTGGACTTAGCACAGACATTTTCAGCAAAAATGTCATCATAGAAAAGCCTTCCTCTATCATTCTACTGTCAGATTGCCCTTGGTTCAACCACCTGCTGTTCCCTAGCATGTCATTCTGTTAAGTTTTCTGCAAGGCTACCTTGCTCTATTAGGCAGGGAAGGCTGGCTGACACTCCCCAAAGCAGAATGACTCAAAGACAATAAGAATATATTTCTCATATATAACAGTCCAAGGTAGATATTCCTAAATGAATGGTGAATCTTCTACTTGCAGTAACGCAAAGACCCAGGGTGCTTCCTTATGGTGGCTCTGCCCTTTCTAAGGCTTCCAAGGGAGAGGAAGGGAGACTGGGCCTGAAAGTGGTACACATTGTTTTTGTTTTCTCTCTACCTTCCATGGGGGGACAGTGAGTCCCCTGACCACACAAGCAGCTACAAGGGCTGTCCAGACACTTCCCAGCTATGAGTACAGCCTACAAATAGAAAGTGGATATTCATCTCTGCTAGAGCAGCAAGAGGCTATTTAAAATTATCATGGTTATTTATCAGTCCACTTACTAGTTACAATATTATTATTTTATTCCCCCATCAAAAATTAAGCGAGCTTCATGATGCCAGAAACTTTTTCTATTATGGATAACAGTATAGCTTTATTTCTTAGAATAAGGCCTAGGGGAGTCAATGATGAATAAATTCTTGTTTAAAATATATGTTTAAACAAAAGTAGAGCTGGAATTAACCTTGGTCTTCATATTCAAATCTCATACCTTTTCCATCATTGGTGGTGGCTCAGCTCCTCTGAAAAAGAGAAGCCAGAGACCTGGCCCTGGCTGGCTTATGAAGTGCAAATAAAAGAATCAGTGGCTTCTGAGGTTCTATCCAGCTCTGAGATTCTGTGTGGCCCTAATTTCCTCTGAGGTCATAAGGAAGCTTGCTCCTGAGAAGATAGGGGAACCTTGCATTAAATAGGACAATGACTTCTATTCAGTGGTTCAGCTTAGGGCTGAGCACATTTTCAAAGCTGAAATTGGTCTTTGAACAGACCCCTATACTTTTAGGCACACTATCAGTTCTGCAGGGCTAGTTACACTGCATCTCCTGGGAAAGGCAAGAAAGCAGGATAGAAATGTGCTTTTTTTTTTTAATTTTTTATTTATTTATGATAGTCACACAGAGAGACAGAGAGAGAGAGAGAGAGGCAGAGACACAGGCAGAGGGAGAAGCAGGCTCCATGCACCGGGAGCCCGACGTGGGATTCGATCCCAGGTCTCCAGGATCGCGCCCTGGGCCAAAGGCAGGCGCCAAACCGCTGCGCCACCCAGGGATCCCAGAAATGTGCTTTGAATCAACGAAGGCCTTTCTGTTATTTAAGTGCAGCTAAGGTGCAATATCCTTAATTGGTAAAGTGATCGTACTGATTGCCTTCATGTTGCAATAATTCCAGGCTAGTGTCTGGTATTTTGGAAGGAAACGCTCAAAAAAACATATATGGGATATATATATATATTTATTTAATATATATTTATTTATATATATGATTTATATTTATATTTATATTTATTTATATATTTATATTTATATTTATTTATATATATATGATTTAAAATATCAATGATAATTAGAATGTTTAAATATGTAAAAATGAAAAAGCTGATCAGGGGAGTCCCTCAATATGCCTGTAACTCACCAACTCCCCATCTTTTAAAAACGCCAGTGTTACCCAGCATTTCCCCACTCTGTTTGCATGTACAGAACAGCGGGATTTCACTAACACCCTTTGTAGGGATCACCTTTTGGAGTGTTTGTGGAAAAGGTGTATTTTAGTATGAGTGCTTCATACCAAGTGGTAGAGTCCCATTCCTTTGTCTCCTTTTCTGCTACTCCCGACTTTCAAGTATTAATAAATATCTTGGTCTTCATCTCTACAGTTACAATTCTTTCACTCTCTTGCTGTCTGACAAGAAATGGCAACTGTCTCTTTTATTTCCCCAAACCCACCTCACCTGCTGTGTATACAGCAGTCCCCCCTTATATGTGGGAAATACATTCCAGGACCCCCCACTGGATACCTTAAACCATGGATACTATATATATATATATATATATATATATATATATATATATATACACTGTTTTTTTCTATATATACATACCTATGATCAAGTTTAATTCATAAATTAGGACAAGAGAGGGACAACAAATAATAAAATAATGCAATCATAACAATATACTGTAATAAAAATTATGTGAATGTGGTCTTTCAGAATACCTCATTGTACTGCACTCATTTTTCTTCTTGTGATGATGTGAGATGATAAAATGCGTACGTGATGAGATGATGTGAGGCTAATGACATAGCCTTAGGCTACTATTGGCCTTCAGATGATATGTCGGAAGGAGGACCATCTGCTTCCAGAATGTAGTGGGCCATAGGTTACTAAAACCTGTGGAAAGCAAAACCATACATAATGGGGGGAATACCATAAGGAACTTTTACTGCAAAGATAAGGCAAGGTAGCACTGAACAAGATCCAACCTGAAGGTGAACCCTAAACTTGAAAACTCCCCTGACCTAAATAGAAGGGTGGTGATTTTTAAAGCTCACTTGCTTTCACCTTATCGGGACCCAAGATTTCTTCTACTGGTAGAAGACCTTGCTGGTATTCCACCTCAACCCTCAGGTCACACCAGTGGAACCCGCTGAAGGTTTTCTCTGGGTGCCATTGCTGGCTCAGCCCTCACTGGGTATGATCCCAAAGTGCAGGAGAATCAAGTCTCTCAGGAGCAGCCATCAACCAGGGTGAAAAAAATACCTCCTGTGGTTATTTACATCTATTGGATCTGGATGGCTGAACTCATATGCGATGGTGTACTACTGTGCACATTTCACAACACCAGGCATAGTGGTGTCACATTGGAGCTTGAAATAGGCCACGGTGGAGTATTTATAACAAAGAAATGGACAAATACTACAAATAAGGGCTCTTTTTATCCCCAGTGAGCCAATTGTTAAACATTTATTAGCATACTCTGGATATCTCCGAGGAGTATGGTCCACACTGGCTCCCAGAGTTCCTGAGTGAGATTCAGCTCGAGGTATGAACATACATTGAATACCTTTATGTTTCTGTCTCAATTGACTGCTTTGCTTCCTGGGATTTTCTGAGAGAATTTCCAGAATAAATCTTTGTCTCAGAGTCAGCTGCTGGATGAACTCAAAGACACTAGTGGACAGTTTCAGGTAGGTTCCTTATGATTTCAGCCTGGCTTCTGGAATACCTCTGAATATCCAAAATATCCACCTACCCTACTATGTACCTTTAGCAAAGAAAGGAGAGAAACCTAAGATTATTTTCTCAAAGAAGATTTTCTTGATCACCCTACCTAAAACGGCATCCTCCTTCGCCATCCCTGGTCCAATATTATTTTTCTTCATGGCATTTATCGCCACCTGGCATAATGCTAGGTATCTATTTGTTCATTAATTTATTATCTGTCCATTCCACTAGAATATAAGTTCCATAGGGATCAGTTCTTTTTATTTACCTCTAAACTCTACATTTTTGATGCAGTCTAAACCCTGTCCTACGTTCGATGCAGTATAAGCATGAACTGATCCCATCAAACAAAATTAAATCAGACACAGTGGATGTAAATAAAAATATAATGTGACTCTTGCCCTGGAGAAGTTAAGTGCAGCTAAGGGGAGACATAGGGGAGACATAGATCGAATAATGACAGTGCATTGTGTTAAGAGATGTTACCTGTGGCCTAGTTTATCTATAATGAGTCTATTTCCTTAACATCTAGCATATGTATGAGTGTTTCTTCACTCCAATCATCCTGTCTCAGCTCAGCCTCTCTTCAGTTATGTTCCTTTAAATCAATGCTTCCTCCAGGAATTTAAATCCTTCACAGATCCTATCAGAGTAAGCTTATAAAAATGTGGCTGTGACCATGTCTTTTCCCTCAAAAAAGTCTCTGAGCTGTTGAGCATTGCCTGCAGAATAAATCCCAAACCTTAAACATACTATGGATACTTCTTCAAGATTGCTTTACTCCCTTCATTTCACCAGTCATATTTTTACATCTGAGCTCCTTACAATTCCTAAAGCATAGGAAGCTTTTTTTTTCTTGCTTCTTTTCTCTAGGTGGGTGGTCCACCCTTCCCCCACTATTTCTACACCTACCATGACCACCATCACATGGCTGTTGGATGACAAGTCACAAATCTCTTTCTGCATGCCTTACAAGTGAGGTATGATTCCTTTGTTTTGGAATATCCTTTTAAGGATGCTTATATAGCTAACCACCTCAGAATAGAGAGATAGTGTTTCCTTCTGGAGCAAAGGGCAGGTTTGCTTACTGCTCATTAAAAAAGACTTGAGATCCCTAAGGTTAGGATATCACGTTATAATGAACCTACTGTGTGTGCAGGTGTCTTCAGGTTCTCTTCACGTCTCCCTGTGGAAACTGGGGCACAAGGAACCAAAAGGAAAACATGCGGATGTGCTGGCTACTTCTAGGCTGAGAGTAGTAATAAACTGTTATTTGTCTCCAATCCAGGTGTGTCACGTTGTCTATCATCATCCATGCAACTGTGGTAGAATAACAATTCGCTTGCCAAAAGGGTAAAATCTTTGACTATACAGTCCTTGAAAATAGCTAACCTCTGCTTACCTTTAAGACTTAGCTAAAGGACTAAATTGTTGAAGGAAAATTGAGAGAAAGATGCATTTAGAAAAGGAAAGAAAATGCTTTCAAAGAATACGAAAGAGTCTATGATAATTTCCAAAGATCTAGTCCTCCCTTTATCTAGTCCTTCCCTTACTTTTCTGACATTATACTCCTTACATCAAGATATTGTGTTTAATTCCTATCCCTTCGAATCCAGGTTGGCCTAAATGTGGCAGCAATTATGTTCTGGGACTTCTAAAAAGTAAATTACTGGAAGATTTTCAGCTTCCACTTGGATCTCAGAATATTCACTTTTAGGACAACCCTTTTGTCTCTCATCTACCATAATCTAGGAAAAATCTAAGTCACATGGAGGGCCTCTGTAAAGGAGCATTAGTCAATAGTCCCTACCGAGAGCTCTTAGCTCACATATAAGTAAGCCATCTTGAACATCCAGCCTAGGAAAGCTCGCAGATGACATCAGTTTCAGCCATCACTTGAATGCAACTGTGTGAGAAGCCTCAAGTGAGAACCACCTAGATACACCTGCTCAATCTACAGTATCATAGATTATTTAAGCTGTTAAGTTGTGGGGTAGTTTATTATGAAGCAATACATAAATGGAGCAGAATTGGACTTCAGAAGACCTGTACTACCAAATTAAAAAAAGACAAATATTTTAACACACACACACCTATCAATGTAAGCATATTATTCTTATCATGGTGGAAAAATTTCTGAGATGGTTATCTACTCAGGAAGGTTACGCCACATCTTCAGACATTAGCATAACCAAAATCACGGATCAAATGATCCCCCCTTTTTTTAGAGTGTTCAGGATAATTGGAAATAGTAAAGTCTCTATTCTTTTGAGGACCTGCTATGCCCTAACTACCCTTATTAGTTTTAATTTGTCTCATGGTGCATTTTTTTCTTCCTGTGGAATGTAAAGTGCACAGTCATAGTGGAAGTAGAACAAAGTGTCAGTTTTTGCTTTTCCAATGAAAGTGAGGCTTTTCTAATCACTTTATTTGTCGTGACATGCATCCACATGTTGCTTAACTGAAGATCATTTTCATTAGAATGTTAGTTATCCTTAGTGTATTATAGGACAATAGTTTTCAAACTTTAGCAGGAAACAAAATCATCTGATGGGCTTGCTAAAAATCCAGATTATGGACCCTACTGCAGATTTTCTGGTTCAGGACATCTGGGATGGGACCTAAAATCTGTATCTCTCTCTATTTTTCATAGTCATGTGGTTCTAATTGAGGTTTTTTTGTTTGTTCTCTATTCTTTAACTTTTCTAGCCCAATTATATTGGCAAATAACCTTGTGTGAGTTTTAAATTGTATAAATTGATGAGTTGATATATGTATATATAGCAATAAGGTTAGCTAATGCATATCTCATCTCATATAGTACAATTTTATGCATGCATTGAGAACTTTTAACCTTCACTGTCTTGGAAATTTTCAAATATATAGCACAGCATTATTAACTATAGTCACCATGCTGTACATTACATCTCTAGAAGTTATTCCTCTTATAATTTAGACCACCTTTACCCATCCCCCTTCACATCTAGCAACCACTAATCTAATCTCTGTTTCTGAGTTCAGTTTTCTTAGATCCTACATATAAGTGAGATCATATGGTATTTGTCTTTCTCTGTCTGACTTATTTCACTTAGTATAATTGACCTCGAGCTTCATCCATGTTATTAAAAATGGCAGGCCTTCCTTCATTTTTTATGGTTGAATAACAGCAGTCCATTATACATATATATGTATATTATGTATATATACCACATTATATACATATACAGTATACATATATAAATAATATAGTATATATAAACTTGGAATTGCTGACTCATGATATTCCTATTTTTGATTTTTTTAATTTTTGAGGAATCTCTAAACTCTCTTCTACAATTATACCAATTTACATTACCATCAACAGTGTACCCAAGTTCCTTTTCTCCACATCCTGGTTATTTCTTGTCTTTTTGATGATGGCCGTTCTAACAGTTGTGAGATGATACCTCATTGTGGTTTTGATTTTTGTTCAACTGATGATTAGTGGTGTTGAACACTTTTTTATGTGCCTGTTGACTATTTGAATGTCTCTTTCAGAAAAGTGTTTATTCAAGTCCTTTGCCCATTTAAAAATTATTTTTTTAAATTTTTATTTATTTATGATAGTCACACAGAGAGAGAGAGAGGCAGAGACACAGGCAGAGGGAGAAGCAGGCTCCATGCACCGGGATCCTGACGTGGGATTCGATCCCAGGTCTCCAGGATGGCGCCCTGGGCCAAAGGCAGGCGCTAAACCACTGCGCCACCCAGGGTTCCCCTTTGCCCATTTTTAAATTGGATTATTTGTTTTTATGATATTAAGTTGCATGTGTTCTTTCTATATGTTGTATTTTAGCCCCCTATTGATATGTGGTTTGCAAATATTTTTTCCCATTTCACAGGTGACCTTTCAGTTTTGTAGATTATTTTGTTGTGTAGTTTTTTAGTTTGATGTCATCTCACTTGTTTATTTGTTTTTGTTGTTTTGGTTTGGTGTCATATCCAAAAAAATCTGCTTAGACCCTTGCCAAAAAGCTTTCTTCTATGTTTTCTTCTAGGATCTATGTTTTTAAATCTTGCATTTAAGTCATTGATACATTTTCAATTTTTGTGAATGGTTTAATATAGGGATCCAGTTTTTGATTATTAATTCAATTTCCCTACTCATTATTGTTATGTTGAAATCTTCTATTACTTCAAGATTCAGTCTTGGTAGGTTTTATGTTTCTAGGAATTTATCCATTTCTTCAAAGTTGTCCCATTTATTGGCATATAGTTGTTCATAATAGTCTTTTATGACTCTATATTTCTCTGGAATCAGTTATAATGCCTTGTCTTTCATTTATAATTTTATTTCATTCATCTCCTATTTTCTGGGTTAGTTTAGCTAAAGGTTTGTCAAATTTTTTTGTCTCTTGAAAGAACCAACTCTTAGTTTAATTAATATTTTCTATCATTTTTCTTCTCTATTTCATTTATTTCTTCTCTAAGTTTTATTATTTCCTTCCTTCTCCTGCCTTTGAGTTTTGGTCACTCTTCTTTTTCTAGTTCCCCTGGTGTGTAGTTAAATTGTTTACTTTTTTTTTTCTTGATGCATGCATTCATTCTAAAAATTTAGCTCTCAGAACTGCTTTTGCTGCATCACAATACCAAAAGTTTTGGTATTTCGTGTTTTCATGATCACTTGTCTCAACACATTTTTAAATTTCCCTTTTGACTTCTTCTTGATCCATTGGTTGTTCAAGTGTGTGGTGTTTAATTACCATGTATTTATGAGTTTTCCAGCTTCCGTCCTGTGGTATGCAATCTTGGTTTCTAACAAGTTCCCAGTAAGGCTGTTGCTAAGGTTCAAGAACTCACACTTTGAAAAGCATTATATCATAGGGTGGTAGTTAGAATGGTACTGCTGCTGATTCATACATGAGTTTGAATGCTGGATCTGCTACTCTCTCTTCTTTTGATATTGTGCCTCTACTGCTTCATAGTAAGATAGGGACCATAAGAATAATCTACATTATAGAGTTATTGAGAATATCAGACAAGAATACACATGTAAGGCTTGTAGAACAAATCCTTATTGACAAATTATTTATTCAAACCTACCCTTTAGAAGAGATCATCTATTAATAAAATGTGGACATGTATAAACTTATGCTATTTCCTCTATAGGATTTTAAAAATGTCTTTCTGCTTTCTTATATGATCTCTCCTTATTTCTTGTTCTTCCTTTCAGATTTATATCACCTAGTTAAAACATATTCAAGATTAGTACAGTAATTAGTTTGCTCTCATTGACTATTTTATTTCCAGAACAACTCAGCCCCACAGAACTGTGATTGATCATCTATTTAAAAGAAGTTACCTAATTTGCCACTTCTGCACTTTAGTATACATTCTTATTACATATTAAAGACTTCACCAGTCACTTTTTTTCCTAAAAGAACACAAGGACAAAAGGTTTTTTAAAAATAATTTTATAGGCTCACTGTTTACCTGTTATTGCCTGAAAGATGAAGTGTTGTCAAGAGGAAATGTCAGCAGTACCAAGAAATGTTTACATAGTAGAAATGACTCTTAGAATTCTTACAACTGCAGAGAATATTTTATTTTGGATGACAAGGCAATCAAGTATTTTCCAAATGTTTTTACATCTTGCCCTGACTATTGCTAATGCTGATCTACTCACACAATTTATAACCACTTGCCCTCAAAATTAGGTTCCTGTTTAGATGTGTTTGTGTTACCCCTGTGCAAAATTTCATTTTTCCTTAGAGGTCCTGCCCACCAAATGCCCTCGTATCAGTATAAATTGTAAATGGGGCTTATTTAAGATTCGATTTCAGCTCAGCCTGCCAAATCTGTTCACAATATCATCTTATTTAACTATTTAGATTAATCTTGCCAAAACTGCCACTTGTAACAAATCATGTGCTGATGAATGTTTAACAATTAGCTCTCTGAAGGAAAATTAAAACAACAGTAACAAGGACAGACCCTGATTTGTAGTTTGCCAATTTTCCTGGTGTAAATACTTCTACAATGGCAAATTTCAAGTTACCAATGTGGTATCAGTGAATGCAAAAACAGGAAGAGATGGGGACGGTTGGCTCTCCCGAGTAAGCTTGTGTGAGCTGATACCAGCACACCACTCCTTTTAGCACAGATATATACTTCGGTGCTTTAATCATAGAAGAGTATCTATGATTTCCTAAATACAATAGCACTTGTTAGCCTCCCTGCTTTTGCTTATGCTGTTACTACTGCCAAAAATACCCACCCTCGTGTGTACCCAGCAAACTCCTACTTAACCTCAAAGATTCAAGAAAAATGTTAACTCTTCAGAGTTTTGCTATTTTCTCCTAAGGGAAGAATTAATTACTCCTTTCTTCCTTTTTAAAAAAAATATTATTTATTTGAAAGAAAGAGAAAGAGATAGCAAGAGAGAGAGAGAGAGAGGATGATAGAACAGAAGCAGGGGGAGAGGGAACAGCAGGCTTCCTGCTGAGCAGGGAGCTCATCCTGGGGCTCAATCCCAGGACCCAGGGATCATGACCTGAGTGGAAAGCAGACACTTAACTGACTGAGCTGTCCACATGTCCCTAATTGCTCCTTTCTTAAAAAATTTTATTGAAATATCTTTGACATATAGAAGTTGTACATATTTAAGGTATACACCTTGGTGTTTCAATACATGCATACACTGTGAAAAGATCAACTTATCCATCACCTCTACGTAGTTACTATTGTGTGTGTATATGTGTGAATATTTGTATGCAATGAAAATATTTAATTTGAGATCTATCTTCTTAGCAAATTTCAAGTGTATAATACACTATTAATTATCATGACCAGGTTATACATTAGATCTCAGAACTCATTCATATAGCATTACTGAAACTTTGTATCACACCAATATCTTTTCATTTGCCTCTTATACCTTCTGACCCTGGCTATCACCATTCTACTCTCTGTTTCTATTAGTTTGACTATTTTAGATTTTGTGTATATGTTAGATCATGCAATATTTGCTTTTCTCTCTCTGGCTTAATTACCCCTTTTTCTGTGTTCACTTAGCACTTTAGTAATACTTTAATTAAACACTATCACGTTGCCTATGTGTGTATGTATTTATGTATGCCTAGCATAGTTCGTGGTGCATTGTAAGCAATCAATACATTTATATTGCATTAGCCAGAAAAAAAAAAAAGGCTCCAAGTAAACAAAGACCTAGAGTTTTAGAAAACAGAAGAAAATATATTTCAAGTAATGAAATGAGTAAAAATAGTTTAAAACCTATTAAAAATTACATTACAACCCTTTTAAAGGTAAAATATTCAAGGAAAGGCATCAACCCTATAGCATTTTTGTTTATAGAATATAATATTTAAATACTATATTTGATTACTTAATTCTTTCTACATTTCAGGAAGGCTAAAAAATGAAAACTCACAGAAATGAAGCAACCTCTCCTCCCCCACCTCCATTAGAATCAACAAGGTAATGATTAACAGTCAAGACTCAAATTTATTTAATCTGCTTTTTTGACAAAATATGTAGTCCATCTCATCTAAACCCCAAAGCACGATGAGCTTCCTGGGGCATTGTACACTCACTTAATAAATATTACTGACTTTTCTCAGCTCCAGCCTGCTAAAAAGTAATTCAGCAATACACATTTAATTTGAGTCTTTCAAGTCTTGATAAACTAATGTAGAAATAGGACCTGAAGAACATGTTAAAATTATAAAGTGTATAATTTTCTAATTCGGTGATACAGTATTAATTTGG
Organism: Canis lupus baileyi; assembly: GCF_048164855.1. NCBI lineage: Eukaryota > Metazoa > Chordata > Mammalia > Carnivora > Canidae > Canis > Canis lupus. The sequence continues at coordinate 28,324,927 of NC_132859.1, read as the reverse complement.
TCCTTTATCATGTATGTATTGAGTACCCACTATGAAATAGCTAACATTTATTGTCTCCTTAATATGTGCCAGGCAGTATTCTGAACACTTTACATATATTATCTCTTTCATTTTTACAATCATTTGAGGCAGGTACTATTATTATCTTCATTTTTCAGATAAGGCTTAGCAAGTTGAAATACTGTGACCAAGGTCACACAGCTAATGTGCGGCAGAATTGAAGTACAAACCCAAATCTGTAATCTGCACTGTTAACCACTATGAAATGCTGTTTTCTTTTTGTTGTAGAAATAAAGCTGTTGAAGATTCTTTGCATCAACAGCAATAAATACTCTTTTAGATATCGGGGATTTTAAGAGTCAGAGAACTAGCCCCTGACTTCAAGAGTTGAAGGTCTGCTGAGCAAGACATGTGTTGACATAAACATATTTAGATAAAGATACTTTTGTGCTTAGAAATATCTCAGCATTCAGAAAAGATGGGACTTATTGGCAACTGAAGCTGACAAACTTCAAAATTTGAGGTGGACATCAAAGGATGAATAGGAGAAAAAAACAGGAAGACAGGGTTCCCAAGAAGTAAAAATATCAGGCTTACAGGCAGAAATGCAAGAAAATGTGTCACCCACTGATTACAGGCCACTGTTAATATAGAAATTTAGATAGTAAGATTAGAATCAGGTGGGAGAGGGTCCTGAATGCAAGGGGAAGGAAATTGGACCTTATTTCTTAACTACTGTTTATGAGGGAGAGAATAATTGGCCAAAAAAATGATATTACAACATAATTCCTCTGGCACCAGTTTGTTGGACAGGTCAGGGGAGGGAAGAGAACTGTAATTTAGATCTGGATCCTGGAGATTAGAGATGAGATATTGATGGGAAAATGAAAGCATCCACTATCAAAGTCATTATGAAGAAGACTCAAAAAGATTTTGTGGGTACCAATGGAGGCATTCTAAAGTGTGTAAGCTCAGTAACTAGGTGAAAAATTGGATATTTAGGGGAGAGATGCTAGTTTGTGAATAAGGATAAATGCTTTGTTTTGCACATACTCTAAGTGTGTGTGATACACACCTCCAAGTAGAAACATTCAGGAGGCAGCTAGAAATTTTTGTAAAAATGAAACTCAGAAGAGTGTTCTAGACCAGTAGTCAGAAACCTATCTATCTAGAGATAATAGATAAATTCTTGATGGAGGGATAAATCTGGACTAAATACAATTACAGAAAAGTAAGATCTAAAACGTTGAGTAAATTGACATTTAGGGTATGGGGAGAGGAAGTGCAAGCAGTAAAGGGAGATAAAGAAAAATTAGCAAGTGTCAAGGACACCAAAGTGAGAAAAGGTGTGAAATACTCTGTGGCCAGATGTGCTGAGTACTGTAAAGAGGCCATATGAGGCAGGAACTGAAGAAAGACTATTGCCTTTCACAACTGGTTTAAATGATTCTTGGAGAGTTCTAATGCAATGGGATGTACCAAAATTGCATTGCTTTGAGTTGTGATGAGAAAGAAATGGAGAGAAAAACTACAGACATATTTGATAGTGAAGTGGGAGAGGAGGAAGCAAGATGAGGGCAGGGTTTTTTGTTAAGATGGAGGAGACTTAGATATATTACAAAAGGAAGATCCAGGGTAGGGGAAAAGATGGAGAATGGAAAGACAGATGGGAAAAGATTCTTTTAAAAAAAAAAAATTATCTATTTATTTGAGAAAGAGTGCGAGAGTAGTGGAAGGGAAGGGGCAGTGGGAGAGAGGGAACCCCAAGCAGATTCCCTGCTGAGCGCAGGGCCTGTCAAGGGCCTTAATCTCATGACCTGAGATGAAATCAAGAGTTAGGCACTTAACCACCCAGGTGCCCTGGAAAAAGATTCTTAAGAAAGCAAAAGAAAATGATGAGGCCAAAGGAAAAATTGCAGGGACTAATATTAGGCTGGAAGATAATCACTTTTTCTTTCTATGAGACCCTGGAGAAAGAAGCCAGAAGAGAAAATATTTTGCAGTGCAGGAGAGGGTATAGTTATTAGGGGGGAAAAATTCTTTTGATAATCTACCTGCATCCAAACTTAGTCTGCCTGCCAAGTCGTCACAATCATTGTTTAATGGAAAGGCTTCCCCTAAAGGGAGCAGGTGTGATTGGAACCAGTTCAAGTGTGAAGGAGTTGACGCTTCCTTTGGCAAGCTCCTGCCTTTCTTCTCACTCTTTTTTTCTACCACATCCTGCAGGTGCCCAGTGGCCCCCCACTAGGAAACTATATCCAGGTCTGCTCCCTGGGGACATTTCTCAAGATTTTACTTATTAAAAATTTAGGTCACTGTTTTCTGCCTACCTATCAAGAAAATTTTGATAAAATTTTGTGTTTCCTAGCAGCTGAATTATTATCACTCCCATGCCAGGTTCATTGCTCCAAGGGACTCTCTATGACAAAATCTTTGTCCAAAAGAAGGAGTAGAGTTTGCAGTACTGAAGTTGTCCACTTTTGGATTCTTTCTGGGTAGCCCTGACAAGGATCCCTTCGAAATTATGTCATTTGGTTGAAACTGAATGACCTTGATGGACCACCAGCCTATAGAGAGGTGATTGAATATGAGTAGGCATTAGAGTAGAGGAATGATGATTTAGGTGCACATATATGTGCTGACCAAATATTAATAATAAGTGTTACAGATTATTCCTATCAGTTTTTTCTCTAATACTTGCTTCAAGAAAGAAAATAAGATGGGTGGGAAATTTCAGGTGGGAGCAAGGCCTGTTATCAGTAGTCTGGTTCTTCAGAGAAACAAAAGCAGTAGGATAGATAGATAGGTATGTAGATAGGTAGATTATTTATTTCAAGGAACTGGCTTTGCACAGTTGTGTGTTGGGCTGGTAATCAGGCCGGAACTCTCTGGCAGGAGCTGATGTTGCAGTCTCAGGCAAAATTTCTTCTTCTTCAGGGAAACCTCACTCTTGCTCTGAAGACCTTTCAACTGAGTGGATGAGGACCACTCATCTTATTGAGGAAAATCTCCCTTACTTAAAGTCAACCGATTGTAGCTATTAAGCACATGTACAATATACTTTCACAGCAATACCTAGTATTTGATTGAATAACTGGGTATGGTAACCTAGCCAAGCTACCATATAAAACTAACCATCACAGGGCTTAAGTTATGACTTTTAAGAATAAGGATGTGTTGAACACTGTTTTTAAATTGATAGTTGTATTGCAGCATCTCCATACCTTTACGTATCTGCTTTGTAGAAGTGATGCTTTAGGGATAGCTAGGCTAAGAGGCTTGAGTTAGAACTGAGAAAAGAGAAGAAGTTAACCAGTGGAAGAGAAATATGAAGCATTTGGAGAATGCAGCAAATTCAAGAAATAAAATAGACTTATTTAAGAGAAATGATCAGAATGTAGGAATGCTCATGGAAGATTCCCATGAGTATTCATGGGATGGTTTTGAATCACTTATATTTAAGTATTGAAGAAGGAGCAACCTCACAATACTGAAAGATTTAGGGATAGATTTGTCATCCAGATGAGTGACACTTAAGTTACACAGAAAGGAATAATAAACTTGATAAATGAACAACGCTCCTTCCATCTATGATCCTTGTTTCTTTTGTGCTGATTTTTTTCTTTGGCATATGAATTATTTCCTAAATTTAGGATGTAAAACCAGATATCACTACATCAATGACTGATCAAAATTAGCATCAATTTTCCTATTAATTTATTAAACTTTGCATACTTGAGTAAGACATGTGGCTTATTAGGAGGAGGAGAAAGAACTAACATTTGTTGTATGCTTACTACATGCCAAGCCACCTCACTAATTTCCTTACTCTCATTTTCTCCTCAGGAGGGCTCTTTAAGTTAGGTATAATTATCTTGATTTTGCATATAAAGAAGCAGGATTAAGGAGGTTAGAGATAATACCAATGATAAATGGAAGTGTTCAAAATGGATTTAGGTCTCAGTGTTGGGCCTCCAGAGTCCAGATTCTCAACCAATATGCAAGTGTAATTCCAGAGATAGTTATTTCTGAAAGAGTCACCATATGTGTTCCTTGGCACCTTGGCATGCCACGGACTGGCCTTTGGGACAACCTGGGAAGATCAGAAGAAGCTGGAGCTGGAGCTGGAACTGGGATACTAGGCCAGGGACTTCACATCAGCTAGATCAAGCACCATGTTGATCAAGAATATGTTGTTCTCCAGTTCTCAAAAATATATATAATAACATCGTTCTAAAAAAAAAAAATGCAATAACATCGTTCTATTTTAGATCATTCACTCCAGGCATCTATTAGACAACTAGTGACCACTTTTCTTAAATCAGCACTTATGATAGAAAGGACTCAATATGCTTTATGGTTTGGTGATTGAGATCTGCTCATAGTGTGGAGGACTTCCCATTTAAAATGAAGATTGTGTTACTAGTGGGGCCAACTTCAGGTCTAAGTAAGATAAATGTTCTCTGAATAAGTGGCCTGGGGCAAAGTGAACTAATTTTTAGACTTTGTTTCATCTCAGGCTGCCTATAGAAGTCTAGCGATAAATCAGAGCCTATCCTTACTAGAGTTCTTTACAAAGGTAGATAAATAGGACATAGACATCAGCTTCCATTATATTAGGTGGTATAATCCAAAAATCAAAACATAAAGTGTCTTCAAGTGTTATCAAATCTATTAAGTCCAAAATAGTTCATTGATGACCAATTTCCACGTGCTTAAATGGTGCAACTGCATCTTAGCTTATGTGAAAATCAATGCAAAAACATGAATCACCAGAGAGTACGCTGGAGCCTTCCAAAGACAGTTTGTAATTAGCAAACCATCGATCCAAAGAGACAGGACCCTGAAAGCTACAGAGCCCAGGCAGGTGAAAAGCCAGAGTCCCCGTCCTTTGCAATTAATCATTACCGCCCTGCTCCCTCTCAGCACCACATAAGGGATTTCCGTCCAGACAGTAATGTGGCATTTCAGCTGATTTGGGGGTGATAACTCAACTCTGGCACCAAAGAGAAATATATATGGCATTAAAGGGAACTCATTACATAGCTTATACATACATGCTCCATTTTAAGGCCAATCCTATTATCATTAATATTTCCCAGTATCTTTTTTTTCCACCACACCATATCCTGGTCAATATTATATAAATCCAAAGGAAGGTTATGATTCATAGAATCACAAGATCTTGGAAAGCTAAGGGGTCATTCATTTCATCTAACCACTTCATATACAGAGGTGATGAGGCAATTTGTCTCAAGTAACAGAGTGGTAGATACGAGGGTAGAATCGTAGTTTCATTCCCATACAGTGTATTTCCCACCACATCTTATAGACTAATAGCACAAGAGGTTTAACTTGGTGGTCTGAATCTTTTATCTTAAAGTAATTGATCTAACTGTTAATTACACCACTTTCCAAAAAGAGCTATGACCTTCTCTAAGAGAAAGCTCTAGTAAGGCCTGGATTCTTGCCATGAAACTGACACATATTTGTAGTTTGTAGACTAACAAAGAATTCCCATCTTCTTTTTTTCCTTATTCAAACTGTTGTATAGATTCTACCTGAGGCCAAACTTTCTACTGTTCACTAATATCCATTTTCCCTCATGGGAAATTGGGCTTCATCATCTCTTTGAAAATAGACAAGGTCATAACTACTTCCTGGTCAGTTAGGGGACTTGTCTATTATGGTCGGAAATGACATGTGTCACATTTAGGCCAAATCATTTTATTGCTGGTGTGAGACTCTGAACCTTGCCCTTTCCCTGTCTTTCTAATCCAGAACCTCTACATCAAAAAAAGACTGTCCATCAGCATGGTCCCTGAGTAACTCTAATGAGCAGAATTGACCAGGTTTGGTTATGTAGTGTGAGCCACTGATACATTGGAGGCCATTTGTTACTGCAAAATTACCAGTCCTATCCTGACTAATACAATAGTATTTGACCAAATCAAGCTTTTCTTGATTTGTTATGGGTTTTGAAACATGCACACCACATTTGCAATTTAGCTAGACAAAGAAATGTGTTGAATGATGTGCACTCAGGCAAGATAGGAATCATTACTTCTTTCTTTGTGCATATATTTTGTTTTTTTTTTTTTTTTTTAAAGATTTTATTTATTTATTCATGATAGTCACAGAGAGAGAGAGAGGCAGAGACACAGGCAGAGGGAGAAGCAGGCTCCATGCACCGGGAGCCCGATGTGGGATTCGATCCCGGGTCTCCAGGATCGCGCCCTGGGCCAAAGGCAGGCGCCAAACCGCTGCGCCACCCAGGGATCCCTGTGCATATATTTTGAAAGTGTAATCAAACTTATTTATTTTTCTAATATTATTGCAGACTTTTGGAAACTGATTTGACTACAGATAATTATTTATCTGGACTATACTTACATATATAACCAGGGTTATTAACATATGATTTTGCTTTTAAGTCTGATATGTCTTTAAAAATCAGTTTAAGTAGTGTTGAAAGTAAAACTAATTGGGGGAGGGGGGAACTGAGTGTGGAGCCAGCAATTCCACAATAGTTACCTGAGAACACTATGGGGATAATTATTATTGAGTCAGTCAAATGTTCCAGCAGCCTGGTCACAGCAGGAATCAATGCATACCTCTGTTTTCAATATCAAGGGATCATCTCAAAATCATCAACATTTGTGAAGTGTGTAAATGCAAAATGGCTTGCGTTTAACCCCTCAGGGGCCTTGGTAGGATTCCCTCTGCACTTTTGTTTAAACTGACATCTTTCTCTGAAAAGCAGAAGGGGATCTTTCCAAAACTCCATTTCATTCGTATAAAATAGAATACAAATATAGTTACACACTTTGCCTCCCTTTCTCTCTCCTGTCCTCCATCCCCTAATAAGGTACCTCTCCCTATACAGACAAATTCTAAAGTGGGGAGACAACATCAGTGCCTAACGGATACATTTTTATCAGATTTCTTCATCTTTAAACCTAATAATCATTGAGCCATTTATGAAGCAGTGGGCCAACCAGAGCTCAAAGACCAGTGATCAAAAATTCCAGAGATTCCAGGACATTGACGGGCAAAGCAGGAGCTTAGCAGGAAACCAACTGAACCCTGTAGCATGTAGAGCAATGCACTTCACTCAACATGTGGTCCCTGGACCTGCAGCATTAGCATCTTCTGGGAGTCGGTTAGAAATTCAAAGGCTCAGGCCCTCCTCCAAACCTCCTATTTCAGACTTCTTAGAGAAGGGCCCAGAAATTTAACAATTTCTCCAACCAAAGTTTGAGAATAACTTGTGTAGCATTTTTAATCAGCCTCCATGCATTTCTGTGCATTTCTACTTTCATCTGGAACTCAGATAGCGGGCATCTTTAGGATCAGCAGATATCTGAGTGTGCATTATTCAGCTGTTCTGAAGCCTCTGTCCGATTAGACCCTATTGATGGCAGTACTGATAGCGGCTTCTGTTTTGTAGGCTGAGGAAGTGCCAGGCAATTGCCTTTTCTTAGATAATTCCAAGATTAACGGGCTCACGTTGCTCAGATTAGCAGTGCTTCCCACCCTGCAGCCAGCTAGAGAGGGAACACGCTGTCCTCTCTGTGGGCCAAGGGGCTCGCTTCCCAGCCATCAGTTTGGGCAGGAGAGATGCTGATCAACATAAGTCACTGCCTGTTCCCAGATTGTCACCATTACCCAACCAGTGAGACATTCCGTCCTGGTGCTCAAGCAATGCTCTGCTAGTTTGCCTGGCTCGAGCTGTGGATGGGCAACTGCATCACCAATTGCAAAGGACATTCTGTTCGAAAGGGAGCAGGCAGACAGGGAAAATCCTTCCCACCTGATTTCAGAAGGAAATGTCAGTGCAGTAAAGCAGTCATTTACAGAGAGCAGGAGTGAGATGAGCGAGAACCTTCTTACACATCCCATGAAAAGCCAGCTGGACTTGGAAGTACTTCATGTATTTCCAGGGGAGGTCGCCATGGGGACACCTGTCCTCCTCGGGAGAAGGAGAGTGGTGGGAGAGGCTATCATCATTCCATCTTTGCATTTTCCTTTTAAACTCAATTTAGGTTTTGGACAATTTGGAGTTAGTGTCAGTGTGCAGGGGTTGCAGGAAACAAACCTTCCAAAGGAAACAGGTGAATATAATGAATAGCTGCCCTCAGTAGCAAAAACACCTTCCACAGTGGCAATGGATTCTACTCCAAAAATCTGCCGAAGGCAGCAATGGCAATACAGGTGAACAGAAGTTCTCTCTCCCTTAAAGAAAATAACACGAAGATGTTTTTACATGATAGTTCTTTGAAAAGAATGCTGCTCGTTTTAAAGCCTCTGGCCACAAGATAAAATAGAATCCAAGTGTTCAAATATGCAAACGTGACGCTCCTAAAGTACGCAGTTCTGCCCAGTTTTGTCAAAATGGCTTAATTCTGTCCAACCCCATCAGATGAGATTCAGAATGGATGTACTAGAAACAATAGCAAAAAATGTTGTGCTACAAAAGTAGCAATGGCAAAAGTCTGGTTCCCTCTCCAGCCTCTCAAAAAAAATTATCCAGGCTGCCCATTATAACACCTGCTGCTCACAATGAAAGCCCAAGCCAAGCAACTCATGCCCTTCCATCCAAATATCCAATCTACCCGCAGAGAATTCAAGCTGTCCAGCCACACACCAGCTGCTTGCTTAGTCACCGCAGAATGCTCAACTTCCACTCTCTCCTCTCTCCTAATGTTTGTGCTCTTGGTTTCCCTGCCCTCTGCCTCTTCCATGAAAAAAAGAGCTGTTAATATAGTCTCAGAATCCCCCATGAGCCCCTGAACCAAGACTTGGGGTTCTTTGAGCAAGGGTAATAGGATTTTAGTCTTCCTTTTCACCTTCCTTTTCACCTTCTACTTCTAGTATGATACTAAACTGGCCATTTATAAAATACAAGGGAGAACCAATAGGTTCTATCCAGTGCTTAGGGACAACAGTGATTCTTTGATTGGACAGTTCGTGGATTGGGATGAGCTGTGGTCCAGCCTCACTAATCTACCTTTATCCTATTTTGCGATTATGAGATGAAAGAATGGCTTTAATGATCTCAAAAACTACATTAGCAAGTTCCTTTTTTTTTTTTTTTGCCATTTGGTTTTCTCAGTGCTTAAGCCACAGAAATAATTTTTTACTTTGTCTTGCCTTGAGTCATGACTTGTCCTACCTTAGAGATGTATTTTAAAAATAACATATAAGCCTTAAAAATAATTGTATTTCCTCATGAATGTATATTTTTATTTTTGAGGATCTTTGACTTTATCAGTGATTGATTATTGGACAGGGTGATTCTTAACATTTTAACTTTAAAGGCATTCTATGTGGGCAGTGACATACACTGGTCTGGCAAACCCAGATGTTTATAGTGCCCTCAGCATTGATCTTTATTGACATAGAATAGTTATGATTCTGTGTTATAAATAATCAGTCCTAGCTAATTATGTTCGCAAGCCATGGTGGCTTTGCAATAGCTTTCATAATGCAGCATGAGACTTCCCTGTCTGTGCCCTTCTCTGGGAAAGGTCGACCAAAGGGAGCTGAAATTCAGCCCTAGCGTTGTTGGCCAAGCCAAGTATCCCAGTGGAAGGACATCCCTTAAAATTCAACTCTTCAGAGAAGGGGGTCTTTTTGCAGTTGATACAGAAATTCTGTTTGTGCTGTCAGAGACCCGTGGACCTGAAAAATCCTTACTCTAGCCTTTAGCAAGTGTGATTCCTTTCCACCATTTAGATCTCACCTCTCAGAGAAGCTTTCACAACCATTATATTTAAACTCTTTCTTCACTCCAAGCATACACAATTTCCATGAAACTCTCTGTCATCCGCTATGTAATTCATAGCAGCTAAACAAAGCAGTGATAAGTTTGCAGCAGATTTTCTTACTGACCAGATTTTTATCCTTCCCTGTATCCAGGCTCTTTTCTTTATACCTTCCCAGTCTCTTCCTAGTTGGCCCTTGCTATTCCCTTTAACCAACAGAATGAGGCAGGAGTATACTAACAAATGCACATTTCAAGTCTTTCTTTGCATTAGTTTAATAGCATCCCATTGGCCAAATCGAGCTACATGGCCAATCAAAAAGTCAGGAGGAAGGGAAGTGGAAGAAAACACAAAAATACTTGGTAAAGGGTGTAGACACAGAGATGGGTAAAAAAACAGATGTTGATAACTCAGGATACAGCATTGGGCAATTTCCACCAATTGCCAGTGATCTCCTGGAACACCGTGTTGAGAAGGACTTCAAAGTTTCAACGGAGCTCCTTTCAGTTTCCACTGGACTCATTGAAAGGTGGGCCATGATTAATTTACCATGCCTTTCACAGTCTACGATATATCTGATTACGTAGCAAAAATCTTTAGAGAGAGTTAGAATCAGATTAGGGGAATCAAGAAAGCAAATATTTGTCAATGATCCTAGAGCTTAGAAAATGTCACTGGTCAGTAGCTCTGTCACAGATTTAGTGCCCTACAACACTTATTTGTTTTCCTTTTACTGTTTTAAAGTTTGCATTTTGGAGACCATTGGCTGTATTTGCTATAGCCAGATGTGTATGTTTCCCTCTTTTAAGAACTGAGAATAGTAAGGAGGATTAGAAAAGTGGCAGCCCGGGACACTTGGATGCCTCAGCAGTTGAGCGTCTGCCCTTGGCTCACGTCATGATCTTGGTCCAAGGATTGAGTCCCACATCAGGCTCCCTGTGAGAAACCTGCTTCCTCCTCTGTCTGTCTCTGCTTCTCTCTGTGTCTCTCAGGAATAAATAAATAAAATCTTTTTTTTTTTTTTTTAAAGAAAGGTGGCAGCTCAGTGTGGGGGGATTCAATGCAAATGTTGGGCTAAAAGGAGCTTAATTTTTTGCAAGGCTAACTCTGAAATTGGTTTCAAAAAGTCCATTGTTTTTTTCCTATAATTTGAGTTCATCAAAAGATTTCTCCTGTGTGGGCTTCTTATTAAGGTTTGTTGATAATTTGCTTAAAAGCCTAAGAAAATGACTGGCATAGAAGTGTTGGCTTATAGCTTTATTTCTATCACATCACTATTTGAACACCCACATGAAATCTATTGTCTACTCCCCAAATTGTCTAAACCTTCAAGTACCATCAAGTTGTTTGTTTTTATTTAATGTCTGTCTCTAATAAAAAATCTGCATAATTGGGAATGCCGAGCTTGTAGTCTGGAGGAGCTACTGATTCCCTACTCACTGTAGTGGCTTTTGTATATGCTGAGGATAGCAGCTCCTCCATATTTTTGTTTCCTGAGAAAGACAATGTATTTGACCCAGTGCAGATGGTCCCCACTTAAGATGTTTCAACTTGACTTTTTGAGTTCACATGGTGTAAAAGTGATATGAATTCAGTAGAAACTGTACTTTGAATTTTGAATTTTGAATTGTGATCTTCTCCCTGGCTAGTGATATGCAGTACAATCCTCTTTCCTGACACCGGGCAGTAGCCCCAGCTGCAGTTCCCAGTCAGCCACACCATCATGAAGATAAGCAACCGATACACTTATAGTCATTCTCCTCCCATTCTACCATTCTGTTTTTCACTCTCAGTACAGTATTCAATAAATTATATGAAGTATTCAACACTTTATTATCAAGTAGGCTTTGTGTTACATGATTTCCCCCAACTGTAGGCTAATGTAAGTGGTCTGAGCATGTTTAAGGTAGGCTAAGCTAAGTTTTGATATTCGGTGGTAAGGTGTACTAAATGTGTTTCAACTTATGATAATTTCAACATACTCACCCACAAAGAGTTTATCAGGAGATAACCCCATCATAAGTCGAAGAAGACCTGTATAGTGATTATAGTTGCCATTACAGAGGAAAAGAGCAGAAGGAGAAAATTAAATCAAGGGCCCTGTAGCATAGAGACCAGAAACCACTGACATGGTAAAGGGATGACTTCATCTCCTTTCTCTGCAAATTTGTATTTCTCATTTCAGTGAATATGGTCACTGTCTGCCCAGTTTCCCTAGACACAACCCAAGAGTACTTCTTAATGTCCCTTCTTCCTTAAACCTCAGGTCTAATCAGTCACCAAGTCAAGCCAATTCCATTTCCTATAGCAGTCTCAGATTTGTCATGTGTCTCTCTGTGTCCATTCCCACTTTCTGAGTTGAGACCATCCCATCTTTCATCCACATTATTGCCTAACCTGGTCTCCCAGTTCGCAGTCATGCTCACCCAACTCTAATCCATTTTCCAAACAGCCAAAGTGATTTTGTTTTGTTTTGTTTTGTTTTGGGAGGGAGATAGATAGATGAAGAGGAGGAGGGGAGGAGGGAGTGGAAGAAAGAATCCTAAGCAGGCTCCACATCCAGTACAGAGCCTGATGTGGGACTTGATCTTACAACCCTGATATCATGACTTGAGCCAAAATCAAGAGTTGGATGCTTAACTGACTGAGCCACCCAGGCACCCTCAGCCAAAGTAATTTTCTAAAGAACAATTCTGATCAAGACATTTACCTGAATGTTTCATCCTTGCCACCATTCTTAAAAAAGATAAAGTTCTATAGCTTGGCCCCTAAGATTACCTAGCATGCCTCTTTTCTCGCCACTTTCTCTACATGATTCAAAATTTCGTTGGTTCTCTGAACACACTGTGCTCTTTCCAGGATTTTGTTTAGATTCTTCCCTCACCCTGAAATACTTATCACTCACCCATCACTTGGCTAATTCCTATCAAGTCATGGCACAGGCTTCCCTTTATCCCTGATGCCCTAAGATGGGTTGGGTACTTTGTTACATGCCTTTCTTGCAGCTTCTCCTGTAGAGCTCTGACTACACTAGATTGATAATTGCAGTCTATCTGATATGTAGACCTTACTATACTATAAGCTCCAGGATGGCAGTGTCTGTGCCTGGCTTGTTTACGATTATATTTAGCCATCTAGCGAATTGTTTGGCACATAGCAGACATTCAATAAGTGCTTTTGATTTGAATTGAATAAATATGGAATGCTGGAGACCCATTATCAACTTACCTCATGTCTTAAGAGGATGTCTATAAACTGACGGTTAGTTCAACAAAGTGATAGAGCACAAACTCTGGTACCAGGATGCCTGGACTACAATCCCATTTATGGCACTTACTAGTGTGTGACCTTGGGTAAGTTATTCTAAACTTCAAGTTCCTCATCCTAAAGTGGGAATAATAATACTTACCTAAGATAATAACAACCTAGGATTGTTATGTATATCTATTAGGGTTGCCTAATCTATAATTGGGCATTTCTTTTTTTAAAAAAAAAGATTTTGTTTATTTATTCATGAGAGACACAGAGAGAGAGGCAGAGACATAGTCAGAGGGAGAAGCAGGCTCCCCACAGGGACCCAGATGTGGGACTTGATCCCCGGACCCAGGATCACACCTGGAGCCAAAGGCAGAGGCTCAACCACTGAGCCACCCAGGCATTCCTAATTGGGCATTTCTTAATCACCACCCGGTACAATGTCTAGCTTAATGGATGTGAAATAAATAATAGTCTTATTCTCAGAAATAGGATAGCCAATGGAATTGAATATGGATAGTCTGAAAAGTGTTGGGACTTAAGAGAGAGAAGGAAGGAAACTTGGGAAGCTGGATTGAATAGAAGAATACTGGAGAAACAGTGTTGGTGTAGCTCTTAATCTTGAACTAAGATATTCAACTAAGGTTCCATTTGAGTTTATTGTGTGTTCCCCTCAGATTCAAATATGCATGTGTATATCTGGAGCTTACATACTTCAGTTTGGACTCTTTTAACTGGTGACAAAAGTGCGACTCACACAGCTTAAGCACTAAAATGAATTTATTGTTTCATGTAACTATAGTAGAGAAATAACACTGGCTTCATACAAAGCTTGAACCCATAACTCTAAAATGTCATGAAGGGCCCAGTTATTTTCATATCTAACTCCAAAAGTGACTGCCAGAGGCTCTCCATGGCACTTGCATGTGCCTTCACATTCAGCAGGGAAGAGGGAATCTTTATCTGAGCATTCAAGCCAAAGTCTTCACATTCACTCTCATGGTTCCAGGAAAGGGCACATGACTCCAACTGTTTCAGTGAAAGTTGAAAACTGGGACATTTGTGTGTCCTTTAATCAACTCATTGTGATTAGGGAGATGGGATATACTATTTGCTTAAACTAATCCGAACCCACTAGTGAAACTGGAATTAGGGTCAATCTCCTTAATCTACAAGGCGGAAAATATGGGAAAGAAGTTTTTTCCAAAGACCTTAGAAATACTATTACCATTTAAGAGAGGGAATGGAAGCCTACCAGCAAATAATGGTGGTTGCAGGACCAGGAAGCACCTTGGAAAAGACCTTGTCTTCAACGATGAGAGAAACCAGGTTTTAGAGCTTCATCTCAGGACCACACCCAGTAGAAGGCAAAGGTAGAGAGTCAGAAGGGTTTTATTTTGCAGGCGTGGTAGAGGCTCTCCCTTAAAGGATATCACAATAACCATAGCAAGCAGAAAAATCAAGAATCTAAAAGTCATCCAAATTGCCCTACAAAGATAGTTTAGAGCTCAAATCCAAAAATTCTGACTTAAAAATAACATGGCCCTGTAAACTTGCATAAATTGAGGCCCCACTTGAAATAACCAAACTTCACAGCCTTTAGAGAAGGTTTAAAACAATAAGCCCCAAAGTAAATTGATAGGTTCATCTAAGCAATGTACATATAATAGGTACAATTACATTTAGTGTCTTCCAACCGATTGCATCCATGGGATCAAAGACAATAGTGGGATCTCATGGATCCATAAGCCTCAAAGCTGTTTTTCCCATTTAAATGTGTGACTCTCTCTCTCTCTTTCTCTCTCTCTCTCTCTCTCTCTTTTTTTTTTGTAGCATATGAACTTCTTATATTTATTTTTAGGCACTCTGCACTGAGCTGCTTGCATCATGTCAATGTTTGCTGTGCTAACTTTACATCTAAAGGTTATTCAACACACTGAGATCTGAAAAAACAGTCACATTTTTTACCTCGAAGAAACTGTACTTGGATTCTGCTATATGTTCTAATGGTGTTAAATGTCAAAAAATACTGGAAATACAAGTATTGGGAAATGGGCTGCAACTGCTGCCCTAGATGTCTTGTACAGCTCAAGGGTATGAAGATGCCAGGCACTGCAGCTCAGGGTCGGCATTCTGGTGTCAGTCTGGCAGATTTTGAAGAGGAATATAAATTGGAAGGTAGGAAAGTAAGTTAGTGATTGTTTATCAGTGCCAGCAATTCACCTGGTACTGGTCCTAAACAAAAGGGGCAATAACAACTGAGTGAAGACCTGAACAAAGTAACAAAATTGTGTATAGTACAATTGGTGCAGTGTACCAAGCACTTATTTACTGCTCATGGCAACCCTGGAAAGTGGGGATACTATCTCACTTCTGGCAATGGGACAAGTGAAGTTACTGGTTACAAAGTAACTTGTGCCATTCTCAAATGATGGCACAGGTCAACTTTTAATGGCTTTTTGCTGAGTGAATTTTCAGTTGTAACCCATGGATCAGCAATGAGACCTCCTGTGTCTGTCACTAAGTGGAAGAAGTCCCCTTAGCCATCTCTGCATTTTTTCCAATGCTTCATAGCTTCCATAAGATCCTCTTGGAACTACTGTTTCATTAATGCAACCAATTGCCCATGAGTCAGGAAAAAGACAAACCCCCTCTCAGTCTGCCTTGTTTAAAGACAGGGAAAGCAATGGTGAGTTGGGGAACACCCACAGCTAGAAACACTTCAATCAACGCTACACACACACACACACACACACACACACACACACACTCAAAGGTTGAATATTCTATCAAGGAAGGAGAGGAAGCAAGTTTGAAAATGAACTTTTAAAATCCTTCTTTGTTTAGAAATCATACTAATTTGCTTTCTATGTTTCTACTTAAGATTAGGAGATGCTTGTAGTTCAGTGTTTGGGAAGAGAAAATAATAAAATGCTGTTTGTTTTTAATGATACAGTAGATGTTATAAGTATATTATAATTAAAATACATTGTTACATTACAATTACCTTCTAATTTAATAATAATGTAATCTGATAAATATCATTATAACAGAAAAAGCCATACTTTGGATTTGGATGCCCAACTTATGACCCTATACAGACATGAGACTTCAGTGCCTGAGTTTGTTTTCCTATTTACAATCACAAAGTTACCAGGCAATCATCTAGATTGGGGTCTGCAAACTATGGCCCACAAGCCAAATCCAGCTGGCTGTCAGTTTTTATCATTTTATTAGAACACAACCATGTTCATTTGTCAGCATACTGTGTATGGATGCTTTCAGGCTACTGTGGCAGAATTGGGTAGTTATGACAATGACTTGTATGGTCTACAAAGCTAAAAATATTTGTTATCAGGTCCTTTACAAGAAAAGTTGCCAGCATCTGACCTAGATTATGTGACAGTGTTTAATTTTCTTTTTTTTATCTTCTCGGGCCTGCCTGGCAATAATTAGGCTGGCATATCATAATACAAAAATGATAAAAAAAATCATTCTATATCCATTATTTTGCTACCTTTGAAATAATATATTAGCAAGAATATTCTGTTTCCTTTTACCTAGACTTGCTGGTGACTTGATTTAATTTCACTGACATTTGAACACCTACTGTGTTCCAAAAATAGAGATTCTTACTTGCAGATGTTAACACTGCTTATGAAGAAGGACAAAAGTGATATCTATGGTTGGGTAACAAGACATGATGAAAAGTCTTCCATGCTCTTTGAAAAACCAGAACTATCAGATGAGTTGATGAATAAATGTTTTCTTTCCTTTGCTACCCAGATTGATTAGGAGCAAAAATGAAGAGTATAGTTTGTCATCAGTAATGATAACCAATATGCCCTTCCCGTGCCACTGCTGCATTCTTTTAATATTTGAACAGAACATTGTTACCTTACGACAATACCAAATAATTTTAACTCCCTTTTCACAAAGACTCCAATTATAACCCAATTCCTTTCAGATTAAGTACAGTTTGATAGCAATTCCCTTATACCAAAAAATATAGCCCAAGATAATGGGCTGTGAGTATAGTTTCAGTGCTAATAAGAGGCAGTTTAACAGCCTCAAGAAGTTCATTCTGACTACATTTTCATTGCAGTGATAAACAGCATATAATGCCCCTCAATTATAGCTTTAATGTAAAAAAATGAAGTTATAAGACAATTTATCCCAACTAAATTGTAATTTCATTTCTGAGATGTTGCCCTTTTAATAAATAAAAACTCCACTTACCCATTCCATTGTTCTCAGGTTGGGTTTTGACAGTGAGATAGATTACAGGAAAAAAAAAGAATTACAGATGAAATCAATGCTACCACTATAAGTAAATTAGTGAGAGTTTGTTCAAGCCACCAAGCTTGAAACATTTCTCTCCCCTTTTCTCTCAGAGAGCATTAGGAAATAAAATGTTATTGATGATTGCAACTTTAAGTAGAATCATGGATTCCAGCTGACTATGAGCAATGAAACAAAGGAACGCATGAAGGAAGTCCTTGGGTCATATGCTAAAGTTCATTTTTTTGGGACTTTATTGGAGTGTACATATGTTCAGAGAAGTTCACCTCTTACACGTGTACAGCCCTATGAGTTTTCACCAACAGACAAATGAAGCCATCAATCAGATCAAGTAGCAGCACCCCAAAAGCCAAGGATGACCTCTCCTCAAGGATAACCACTATCTAGATTTCTGACCATTAACTTTGCTTGTTCATACTTTATATAAATGAAATAAAACTTTTGTGACTGGCTTTATTGCCCCACCTTATGTGGGCAATAGCCATCCATATTGTATGTGTGTGTTGTATTATATTCTATAGAGTGTGTCTCAATGTAGTTTCCATGGATGAGCTTTTTAAAAATAATTTTAATGATTATGGATTTATTTATTTTGAGTGAAGCAAAAGAACAAAACAAGAATACCAAACCTATGATTTTGAGGAAGCTTAGAAGAAAATGAACTTCAAGAAGACAGTTGCAATCCTGAACCTGAAATGTTCATATCAACTTTACGAGTAATCTCAAAACACTAAAAATAACTTGTTTTAGTCAATTCGGGCTAATCAACCACATGACTTAATCTTAAGCAAAGATGTCACATCCAAATGCCATCACATTGGGGGTTAGGACTTCAGCATATGAATTTTGGGAGGACATCAACATTCAGTTCAAAGCACAACTTAAATGTCCCTAGATAAGCATATGACTGGACCAGCCCTGTCATATCCATACAGTAGGATTCTACCTAGTAATAAAAAGCAATGAAGATTGATACATGCAACAACCTGGGTGAACCTAAAGGGCATGATGCTTAGGAAGAAATGTTAATCATAAAAGGTTGCATGTTGTATTAATCCACTGATATAATATCCTTACAATGACAAAACTATAGACATGAATAGATTAGTGGATGTAAGAGGACAAGGATGGGGCAGAGGGTAATAGTGAGATGGGAGCGGGTACAAATACAAAAAAGTATCCACTGTCTATCTAAACTTCAAATTTAATTGAGTGCCTTTTATTTTAGTGGGAAATCTTGTCCCCATATTCTAATCCTCCTACAGATCTGTGTTAATTGCTTTTCTGAACACAGCTCTCACTTCTCTCAGTCAGTGGAATCCTTTCCTTTTCACAGTGCCTTTTGGAACTCACTGTTGGACATCATCAAAATCTCCAGCATCCTCAATCTCTTTTCATTTATCATGTGTTTCAACCTGAGACCAGATTCTCTCCTGGGAACACCATTTCCACTGCACCCCTTTTTTTTCTTCACCCCTTCTATACCACCAGGATGGTTGTGAGATGGGTGCCCTCACTTAATCCCCTGACCACATCAAACCCTTCCCTCCCACTTCCCAACACGCTTCAGCTTGAATCCTTTGTCATTAGATGACACTACAGACCACTCTTTCTTACTCTAAGTATGTACAGGCTAATGGGTTATCCTCTGATTCTTTGAAGAATTTGGTTTCTGGCGCAGTGTCATTTACTGCAAAGCCACCTCCATCATAATTCTTGGTGATTTCAATATCCACACAGATGAGAATTTCAAAGGGATCCCTGGGTGGCGCAGCGGTTTAGCCCCTGCCTTTGGCCTAGGGCGCGATCCTGGAGACCCGGGATCGAATCCCACATCGGGCTCCCGGTGCATGGAGCCTGCTTCTCCCTCTGCCTGTGTCTCTGCCTCTCTCTCTCTCTCTCTGTGTGACTATCATAAATAAATAATTAAAAAAAAAAAAAAAAGAATTTCAAAATCCTGTTTACTCATTTCTTTAAACTCTTCACATTATTTCAGCCATCCCCTCTCAAAGTCCTGATGCCTTAGACCTCTTAGCTACCAAGTGTGTAACCTCATCTTTATTCACCCCTCTCTGCTCACCACCTACAGTCTTTCTAGCTAATATCCTCTACTACTCCAGCTCAGCATGAGTATCTACAATCCATTGATCTGACCTTTTAAATTTCCTCTTAACTCTTTACACCCCTACTTCACTTCTTATCCAGGTAAAATTCTAAAGCCAATTGTTAGAGTCACTTCTTTGCATATGCCCTTGTCTCCCTTGTGCTCTCTCTTTGGGCCACTCACTTGAAAAATGCAGCTCTACTCAAATCCCACTCTCCCCATATGCCTATCTCTGCCCATGAAACTAAATGAAATTGGAAACAAACACAGGACTGCTCACTTCCCTCACTTTGAATTCCTGTTCACTCTCCACAATAGAATCTCTACAGTGGCTGGACAATCATACTACCTGTCCCCAGTCCATTCACCTTCTTATTTTCCCAGGTGACTGTTTTGTACTTTCCACTCTCTCCTCAAATACCTAACAGGTCCTCCTTTGTTCTCACTCTCATTTTACTGAGGAAGTAGAGGTGATCAGATGAGAAGCTCTACAAGTTCTCACACCCACACCCACCACCTACTTGCATCTGTGTCATCTGACTCTGCCTTCTTGCCTGTTACTGAATGAGTGTTCCCCTCTGCCAGGAAAGACCAATCCCTTCCCTTATGTGCTTGATCCTATCAGCTTTCACCTACTTGAGAAAATTATCTAGAAATTTCCTCTCTTTCTCCTATAGCAACAACTCCTGTCCCAAATGTTTCTCATCAGCTCATAAATATCTAAAGAAAAAACCCCATCTTTTAAGCCACTTCCCACTCTAGCCAGCACCTTCTTTCTCCCCTTCTCTTTACAGCATGTTGAGTATCTACACTCACAATTCCTAATTGTTCTCCTCATATTCTATTTGAACCCCTCTACCAAGGTTTCATCCTTGTCACTCGATGGAAACAAAGCTCTTGTCAAGGTCAAGAAGGACCCCTCAATCCAATAGTCAAATCTCAATCCTTATTTTACTTGATCTATCAGCAAACGTTGTTACATTTGATCTTTCCCTACTTCTTAAAGCATTTCCTTCCCTCTTTGGCCACCTGGTTTTCTTTCTATCTTACTAGCTACTTATTCTCCACCTCCTTTGGTACGTCACCCTCATCTATCTAACCTTGGAATGCTGGAGTGCCTCAAAGTTGAGCCTTTGGAGCTCTTTTCTCATTGCTTGAGGAATCTCATCTGACCAGGATCTGATGACAAATTTCTGTCTCCAGCCAGATTTCTCCACTGAAGTATAGACTCATTCTGAGAACTTTCTCAGATTTTCACATGGCTACCTAATAACTATCACAAATTTAACATGTCAAAACTGTACTCCTGATCAGATTGCCACTGTCTCTCCAAAAGTCTGTACCTCTCACACTCTTTTGTTTGCTAAGACACAAAATCTTGGAGTCATACTTGATTCTTCTCCTTTTCCTCACCATATTTCTTTTCAACCAGCAAATCTTATTGACTCTATTTTCAGAATATAGCTATAATCTAGTCATTTCCTATCACTTTTACTGCTACCAATCTCACCTCACTTATTGCAATGGTTTTCCAATGAGTCTTCCCACAACCATTCTTTTTTCTTTACATTCTGTTCTTGATCAAGCAAGTGAAATGATACCATTAAAAGGTATCCCTGTGCATATCAATAGTCATTTCGAAACCCTCCAATACTTCCAGTCTCACTCAAAGAAAAAGCTGAAGTCCTCACAATGGCCTAAAAACACTATATAAAATCTGCCTTCCCCATTACCTCACTGACCTCAACTCCTATTAATTCATCTTCACTATTCCACTACCACCAGCTCCACTCCACTCCAGCCACATAGGCCTCCTTGCAGTTTTCCTAACATACCAGCTATAGTCCTGCCTCAGGTTCCTGGATCTGTAGTATTTTCTGCTTGAAATTATCTTCCCTTGGATATCCACTTACTCCTTTACCTCTTTAGATCTTTTCTCAAATGTTTCCACAGTGAAGCCTTCCTTGACCACCTCATTTCAATGAAAAGTGAGTCCCTCCTTTACCTAGGTGTTTTAGTTTTCTACCTAACTCTTACTTCTTATTACCATTTAATATGCCATGCATTTAGCTCATCTATTTTGTTTACGATTTTTATTCCCTGTCTAGAAAGCAGAATTTTTTTCTGTTCCTCCAACCTGCCACCCACTGCAGAATCTCCAGATAATATTGTTGCCAATCAATATCTATGTTATTGTATGCTTTGGACAGTAGGAAGACAAGAGTTTCCAGAGCCCCCTGGCAGTTAGATTGGAATCTTATGATTCATGTTCAGTGGAATGTGGACAGAAGAGCTGTAGGCACTTCTAGCCCTAGTCTATAAAACCCTTTATGAGTGATGCTCTTCTCACTTCTTGTTCAGCAAACTTGGAGGCCATTTGTTATAGATGGTGGCACCTTCAGGGAGACAGAGCATGTGTCTTAGACTGTGACACAGAAAGAAGTAAATCCTTGCCTTAAACTACTGATATTTTAGAATCATTTAAGGAATTAACATACTCTGAAACATATAGCACTTAATAAATATTTGTGAATATTCTGAATAAGTAAAAAAATATATTATTTTTAATCATTCCTTAAAAGACATAATACTATGCTCTCTAACATAGTCAATAAAATATAATAAGCTCAAGTTAGCCAGTAGTGTCAAATATTGTTCTATGCTACACAACCAGACCTACAAAGACTTCTGCAATGTACTCTGTGGTGTGCCCTTTATATTTTTCAAAAACCATTCTACTTATCATGGTTATTTCTGATGTTACTTTGTTTTGCTCACTATTGCACTGACTTCTTGGGGGCTTCATTGTTGGTTCTCATATCTACTCGTAGATGCAAGAATCCCTACTTCTTCTCATTTTTGTTTTTCCTTCTCATTTTCCCCTCACTTTTTGTTGTATAGTCTTTGCTTTTCAGCTGATAATGTTTAGCTGTTGCCCCTGAATAAGAGCACTTTCTGGTTTGTAAACCATCTATCATACAATATATTCTTTGTGGACTCTTGGCTTGTCTCAGCTCTTGTCATGAATACTCACATACTCACAATAAAAAGCCTTTTCAAATTCTTTTGAAATTTGAGTCTGTCAGATATATAATCACCAAATAAAGGTAATGGAATAATACAAACAAATTTTGGGTAAATCTTTTTTTTCTCCACATTTTCTATGAATTTACTTTATCTAGTATTCTTGTTTATAAGAATTACCTTTCTTTTTTTTCATGTTTGCAAAGGTACTGGTGGACTAAAACAATCCTTTGAAGACTAGAGGAAATGTTATCCCTTGTGGTAACAAGATTATTTTCAAACACAACCTTTTTAAAACAATTTTAATCTAATCAAAATGTAGTTATAGCCTGGAATTAAATATGCAAGAAGTGGGTTTCTTAATGGGTTATTTCAATGGGATGTGAAGTTAGAATTGTTAAGAAATGCAGAATGCTAATTAACTAGAGTTAAAAGCTGGGGATGAGATAAAATATCCTGACATGAACTCTTGATCAACCTTCCTTATTCAAAGTTCACAGGATCAACTTGACCTGGTTGATATAGAGCTGTGAGGTCATGGCCATTAAGACTTCTGGGGGGTTGTTTCATTTATTATTCCACCAGCCAGCAGGGGGAGACACAGAATGCTCCTTGTAATCCAAGATCTAACTCCAGGTACCTTGAGCCCTCATCTGTCCTTTGGAGTCCATAACAGGTAGAACAAGTTAGTCCAGTCTGACAAAGCTCACCCCTTAATGTTTTCATTTGCTTGAATTACAGTTGATTTTGCATTCAAGTGACTCACTAGGGGGAGGGATTTGTTTGTATTTGTTGGTTTTGCAGATACTAGATGATATCAGTTTTTTATATAAGTAAATTTGGCCTATGTCTCCCAAACACTGATGAATCTAACTGAAATTTAGCAATTAAAAAAAAAAAAAAATTAAACTTCACTCTGTCTCCTAACCACTACTTCTAAAAATCTTAGCCCAACAGTCAACTTTGTAGGAGCTAGCAAAAGCAGCACTAATAAGCCTAACAACAATCTATATTAAAATTTTTAAATGTCCCAGCAGGTTAGAAGGCCCAGGCTTTGTGTCTGATCTTCCAGGAACCAGACAATTTTGGTTTTATCTGCCCATCAGTTCAGTTCAACACATACCTGGGGTAGGAAGACCTACCAAAGGAGATATATGCCAACTCCTAAGTTAAGTACTAGGAACAAAGGCAGGTCATGGCACTTGCCCTTTGGATAAATACACATTTAACAAATAAATTACTGGACTGTGTGATCCATGAAACACGAGAGATGTGAATGAGGTGCTGAAGTAGTTCAGAGGAAGCAGCAATTCATCTGAAGTAAGGCACTGAAGTTGGCTTCAAGAAGAGAAATAATACCTGAGCATAACTAAGAGGAAAGAGAATGGATTTGGATAAAAAAGGAATAGAATTTGAACAGTTACAAAATAAAACAATCTGAGCAACTCTCCTCTGTTGGTGTTACTGGAAGATGATGGGACATGGTTGGGGGCTTTGCATGCAAGTAAAGCTGAAGAGGAAGGCACAAGATAGAGGGTGGAGAATTCTAGACCAAAGCTGAAAAAAGGCTACAGAGGGAATTAGGAGTACAGGGCTCTCAAAATTAGATAGTTATTCAGGCTCTACCAATCTGATGACAAGAGTGTCAGTCATCAAAGAGACTGATAGAATATGAAAATATAAGTGAAAACCCAGCACCCTGAAAAACAAAAATCCATGTCTTATTCTTTCAGGAAGATTGCCTTCATTATACAAGCAGAAGAGTAGTAGATATGAATTACTAGGCAACACAGGTTCTCAAAAATTAAATGTCATATTCAAAGATAATTTCAACTTCAAATTTATCTTGATACTCAACAACAATTTTTCCTTCTTCAGGCTTTAATTTTGAAGATTAAATATTGGTTCATGGAAAGGCCTCAAAAGAGCACCTTGACAGGCATATCTCTGAGTTCTTTAGATAACAACAAAGGCAAAACAACTTTGAGCGAATACCTATTTCATTTGTCCCGTTTTGATTTCCTTGATTAATAACTTTTATCTGATCTTTTGCTAATTTTATAGAACATGGGGTAGGGATGATAAGTTTGAAGAGCTGAATTCCTACTTGTGTTACATAAAAAGTATGTGGGTTGTTGCTTTTTAATAAGTCATTTGAAAAAATAAAGACTGGATGTGCCAAAATCCCCGCCCAAATCTCACTTAACACCCCTTTCTGAAAGGAAAATAAAACCCTTAAATATTTACACAAAACCTAATTATGAGTTTGCAAGCACTTTAGGTGGTTGAAAATGCAGGGTCTGGACTGGGAAAGAGTAGAATGAGAAGGCAATATGCTGTTTCCAACAAATAAAACAAAGGTCAGCAACTTCTGGGTCATAGTCAGGGTAGAGAGTGCTTACAGATATTTTTTACAGGTCTCAGGTTCTGCCAGTAGACAAGGAACAAAGAAATACAAAAAGGAGTGAAGGAAAGAGGAGAAAAGAGGAGCAAGAATAATTGTTGACTTTCTCTGATACTCATCCAGAAAAAGCACTTTACTAGAAGTAGCATGGAGGTACGAGAAAGGCTGGGCAGTATGAATTATTATGCTTAGATTCTAATTTTGGCCCCTCCCCTCCTGGCAACATGCCCTTTGGATAGTCACTGAACTTCTCTGGATCTGTTCTGTCTTGGTGCAATCATGGGAGCCCCAGTCCCATAGGCTTGTTGAGATGGTTAAATGAGATACCATGCTTGAAGTTAATGTACAATGGCTGCACAAAGATGGTGATCAATAAATGTTAGACCTTTAGCTGTAGCTTTTACCAACTCTATTAGAGAACTATAAAGATTAACCAATCTAAAGGAACTGAAATTCATGACATTTCTCCTCAGATTCCTTGGTCTTCAAAGATCCAGTTTCCGAATCCAGTCTCTGGCACATCATCATGATGAAACCAGCAGTGAATAATCTCCCATAGAGTTTACAGGTTAGAACAGAAGTTAATTAATAATTTCAAGGACATGAGGAATGCTATACAGTGTAGCACAGGATATGATGGAATCAAGGAACAGGAAGACCCAAACTTGTCTGTCTGGGGAGTCAAGTAGATGTCCAAGAAGAACTAACCCGAGGTTAAGAAATAAAGAAGAAGAAGAAAGGATTTGGACAAAATGAGGAGAAAACTCTGGGGGAGAGAGGGAAAAGGAGACGGTGAGTTTGCAGGGCTAATAGGACTACAGAGCAGCTGGAGCGTGGAAATCAGGGGACTTCAGCCTTTTACATATAGAGAAAGTAAGGGGGTCAAACCACTCAATCTTTTCTGTTCACTTGATTCTTTTTTTCCTCTATTTACCAAGTAGTTTAAAAAAATAAAAAACAATACCAATAAAACAGTCCTTCTCTTCTGAGTGGAGGAATCTTAACCCCAGGTCACATATACTAATTCCTACCTTGTTAGAAAAGATGTAGAAATTTTCAAATGAGCCAACTCTAGAATATATGCTGTTCTACATTCTGTCCCCAAACAAAGGAAACAACGGTAGTGTCAATATGTTTAAACTGTGTGGGTGAGAGTTGAGTTATTTCCTGACTTAGGGGCAAACAAAGACCACCTTTCTATGCTTTATATTCTCATCATTTTTAACTAGCTTGCTGCAACTCATCCTGTATGTGGCAAAGGAGAAAGGGATCCGCCTACATTTTGCTACAGACTGTAGCTACTGTGAAAATGTAGAAATTGTCCACTTTCCACAGGGAGGTAGCATGGGAGAGAGTTGGTGAAAAATCCCCTTTCAAAGGAACATGGTGAAGGTCGTAGGTAAATTTTACACTGTCAGCACATGGACTCCTTTAAGTAAGGGGTTGGCAGACATTTCCGTAAAGTAAATTTTTCAACTTTGCGGGACATACATGTAGTCTCTGCTGCAACTGGAACTACTGAGTTCTATTATACAATGAAAGCAGCCATCGAGGGATCCCTGGGTGGTGCAGCAGTTTAGCACCTGCCTTTGGCCCAGGGCGTGATCCTGGAGACCCGGGATCGAATCCCACGTCGGGATCCCGGTGTATGGAGCCTGCTTCTCCCTCTGCCTGTGTCTCTGCCTCTCTCTCTCTCTCTCTCTGTGTGACTATCATAAATAAATAAAAATTAAAAAATATATATATTTAAAAAAAAGAAATTAAAAAAAAAGAAAGCAGCCATCGAGTATAGGTAAATGAATGAATGTCACTGTGTCTCAATAAAACTTTATTTATAAAAACAGCAGATCAGATTTGGCCCATGGTCTGTAGTTTGCCAATCTCGGCTAGAGGAAAGAGATTATTATATTAACTACATTTTACTTGAGTTATTAAAAAAAAAAATCTCACACCCCAGCAGCCCATAGGGGCAGTTTCTATTGTTTTTGTGTAACTTGTTGCTCACTGTGACTTCGCAGAGACCCTCAAGAGAGAGTGGAAGCATTCTGCATTAAGGGAAACCAATCCACAGAGTGGGTTTCTTTACAAATATAATTAACATTTGTAAAATAGAGCATCAGATAGAACTACTTTTAATAATCAAATGATGGAAATTGTAATTTAAACTTTATTTTGCCCAAATTTCAGTCTGATAAATTCCCCACTGATACCCACATTGGCCCTGAGACCCTATGCCACGTATCCAATAACTTTGAAGGAACCATTGTGTCTTTTCATGTAAATCTTGCTGAGCTCATGGATCACTGACCTGCTTTAGGTGATGTGTGGCGTATCAATTCCTCCCTGAATACACACAACGCACTCATCCACCCTCTTTCCTTCTGAGATTTTATTCATAAAGTGACTCGTGAGCATGCACTCACCAATTTCAAACCAAGGTAGCCTGACATTTTTTTTCCCTGTCAAGATGCCAAAAGCATTTAGAGCGCTTTACCAACATCCCACTTGCCAAATTTCCATTTTAACATCAAAGCTGTTGGAACCCTGAGACAAAGCACAAAGCCCTCTCAGCCAGTCAACTCCTATTGTTCTGTTTTACACGGGTTAAAAAAATAAATAAATGAATGGCGAAACAGATTGTTTTTGAAACTGATAACACAATTTGTTCTCCGGCTTCATATGTTAGATTTCCGCCTGCAGCAAATATTTACAGCAGAGTTTTAACCCTCTCAAAATCAGCTTGGTAATATAAGGGCTGCAACCGTCTTTCATACAGTACCCTTGCCAAGGTGGCTTTAAGAGAGAAAAAGTAGTGACCTCAGACACCATCCTATGTGCATGGTCAAGGTTTAGTTACGAGGAGACATGCAGATGGAAAACATAGTCAAAAACTTATCGTCAATTATTTAGCATTCCCATAAACCATTAGATGGTCAAAAATATCTTTAATTGATTCCATCGCTACCTATGCTACTTATTATTTATTACTATAACAAACTTCTCCATGGGAACAGCTAATTGTACCTCCCTGGTGGCCACTTCAAGTGGAATAAGCCCTGCACAGTGCAGCCTAAGATACGCTGAAAGGTCTTCAGCTTTGGGGATTTGATTAAAACTGTATTACATGAACACATCAGCAACCATTGCCAAAACAAAACACTAATTTAAAAAATCCTTCTGCTTTACTGCTTAACACAATTGAAAGGAGCTTTGTGTGCATGCGTGTGTGTATGTGTGTCGTGTGTGTGTGTGTGTGTGTGTGTGAGAGAGGGGGGGAGAGAGAGAGAGACATGGGGAGTGGTAGCAGAAGGAGGGGGTCGCATATGTTGTCTCCTCTGCAGACAATCATGTTTAATGGAAATAATGTGGCATTCTGTGGCGTACTAAGGCAAAAAAAAAAAAAAAGGGGCGGGGGGGCAATCCTGCCAGTGGCATTCTGGGTACAAGCAAAATCCCTGACCTCATGATAGAACCACAAACTATTGTACCAGAAAGCCAATGGTAGGATAAGAGACTATTTGGCCCAAACTCCCCTAAACACACACACACACACACACACACACAATCACATGCCCTTGTGTGCACACACGCACACACACATCCACACACCTTTAAAGAAGCATAATTGTTAATCTGCTCTTTAGTAGAAAAGACAGATGTTATGGAAATAGTAAGCCACACTCTGCTCAGAGTGTTCTGTGGAAAGAGATTCCATAGGCAGCACTCTACACGGGAAGATTTAGACAATTAAGCAACCGTTGTGAGGCATGCAGATGAATAACACATGCTAAATTAAATCAATACCAAACACTGTGTTGGAAATAGGTTAATTGTTTATTTTAAACTTCATGGAAGAAAAAAAAAAAGTAAGCAACGGTGGAATTTGTCAAGTACTCGAAGCAGTTTACTGGCCTAGATTTACCACAGCAGCCCAGAGAACAGCATGCCCTGCGAAGTCCTATCGATGGATCTTTTAAAAGCATTTCTTCACCTACAATTCCCAACTCACTTCAAAGAAGGGTGGGGAGTGAATATGGAATTCTTAGAAATTTAAAGACCAAGACATTGAAATATTGCCTGATAATTATAGATACTCAGGCTGAGCCTCAGACCCTAAGGGGAACATGTGTCTCAGTTTACCACATTTATTCATGTAGACTTACAAAATAAGAGCAGAAGCCCTCTGCCATCTCTTGTCCGACCCGGTGGATAAGCTAAATGTTGTCTTTGCAACATTATGTGAATGAATCAAAAGCAACAGTTGTCTAGGGATATGTTTATGTCATTCCACAATGTTTTATTTTATTTTATTTTTAAGGTTTTATTTATTTATTCATGAGAGACACACAGAGAGAAGCAGAGACATAGGCAGAGGGAGAAGCAGGCTCCCTGCAGGGGTGCCTGATGGAGGACTCGATCTCAGGACCCTGGGGTCATGACCTGAGCCAAAGGCAGATACTCAATCACTGAGCCACCCAGGCGTCCCATTCCACAATATTTTAAATACTGAGACATACTAAAGGGCCAATAGCTGATGCATTTCTTTAATATAATGTTTATGTGTAAGGGGTAAACAAATCTGAGCTTTGATGTTAAAACAACAGACGGAGCAACAGGGCGATAGCCTGTATGTTTTGTACATCTATTCAGTAACCCCAAATGCTAATTTTTGCATTTAGAAGAAACAGGAGAGGGAAGACTCTTTTCTTGAGTGTCTAAAGATTATTACCAGCCCAGATACTTGTATATGAATTATTGTGGTTACTTCTGTCTCTGAGAGAGGAATATCGATCCCATTTTACAGATGAGGAAGCCGAAGCTCCAAAGGGTTAAGTGACTTGTTGAAGCTCACACACTGGCCAGCCATGGAGTTGGGCCATGAGACCTATGTCTGGCCGACTCCAGAGCTCAAGATCTTTCCGTTACCATAGCAACCTGCTGAAAACAGTCTCCAAGGATGTCCCAGGTTGCAGCTATCAGCCTGTCTTACGATCATCCATACTCTGCATGACCTTGTGTTAGTTATAGCAGGACAGCTCTTCTCTAAAGTAATCCCAGGGTAAGTGAATATGTATCTTCCCTACTCATCTCATCACTTTGTTACCAGGATAATTGAGCCAAATTGAAGTAATGATATTGGATTCATTAAGCACTTATGTATTAATTTTTATTTCTTTCATGTATTTTTAGATTTAAACCCCTTCTCACAAATTGATTAAAATGGACTTTTACAAAGGATCAATTAATTTTTTAATTAATTAATTAATTTATTTATTTGAGAGAGAGAGAGAAAGCATGAGCAGGAGGGGGAGGGAGAAGCGGGCTCCCTGCTCCTACCAGGAGCCTGACAGAGGGCTCTATCCCAGGACCCTGGGATCATGACCTGAGCTGAAGGCAGACACTTAACTGACTGAGCCACCCAGGTGCCCAAATTTAGGAAATTATAAATGAAAGCTATATACCTTGATCATTTCCTTTTACCTGAAACATATAAATATGCATTCATTTACTAATATTTGGAGTTAAGATAAAAATCTTTTCTTTGAATATATGGCTGCACGCATAATCCGTGACTGTCTGCAGTTTCGAGTTTTGGTTTCCTTAAAATGAAGGAAGAACCTAAAGATACTTTCAAAACAACCAGAATGTGGAATTCTTTAGAGAACTGATTTTCTCCCCAAGCATTTCCGCTTGCTTCACTGGTACCTAATTCCATATCATTATTTTTAGCAACTTAACATTATTGCATCTTTCCAAAGCATACAACTTTGTTTTCATAAAAATGATTCTATTTCTTTTTGCACTAATATTTCAAACTTTATGAAATATTTAATTAAAATTTATATTATAATAATTGTTATAACACAACTGGGATAGACTAGCACAGGATCAAACACAATTGCCTCCTGATAAACATTCTGTTCAATTGGTGGAAATATAAACTCATAGGCTAATAAGAAAGGACATCATTCAAAATTTTTTTCCAAACTGGAGAAAACCAATTAATGCAGCAAAGTGATTAAAGAATAGTTAGTATAAATTAGAGAATAAGCATAAGTAAAATAGAAGTATTTAGACTAATGGCATAGATGTTATCAGGCATCTAATATGACCTGCTTATTGATTTGGACCTTGAGTGCCCTGGCAGTAAAGTAAAAAAGGGAAACATGTTGCATTACTATTAAAATTCCACTCCGTTGACCCATGATAGAAAGTGCCACCTGCAAGCTCAGTTCCATCCTGGCTCTGAGCCATCTCAAACTCAGTGTGGACTGGGTTTGAAGATACATTATCTATGTCCTCATCATCAGCAAATGGGGTAGAGGGGGCCTTGTGGAGTTATTTTATATCATCTTTCAGATTTCTCACTAGTGACATAAATCATGGAATTAATTTGTAGTTCCCATGTTAGATCTCCAGACACGAGGGTAATTTTATGGCTATCATTATCACATGTCTTCTTTGTTCCGGAAGAAGTAAGGAAGGGGTTGGATGAGTGGGAAAGTGGAAGAACACTTGTTTTCCTTACCTTCACTTTGTGATGGCCTGGCTAGTTCCTATCTTCTCCCTCTCCATCAGTGGTTCTCCTGGGATATCACGCAACTAGGGTGTGGCACTTGAAACTGGCATGGAAAACATATATTTTTGTTTGCAGAGATAATCTTTTTTTGGGACTCAGGAAGGTATTCATCACATGGATCTCTGAAAAATATCTTGTGTAATAGTAGACAATGCATTCAAGTTGGATTTTGGCAAAAAATTCAGAAATGTACAAAATGAATATAGATATGAATGGCACTTCTGTTCTTTAAGAAGACTAAGGATTTTGTTAATTGTTATAAGCTTAAATATAACATTTCATTCATAGGAAGTGTAAGGTTGGATCACTTTCGTCCTTTCCCAGTTTCATCCTCTCATAGCTTGTGCACATTCCTTTGTCCATTTACAAATAAAGGTACATGTTTTTGGAACTGTGGAAGTTTAGAATCAGAAGGAAGTCAAAGGTCATTTCATTCAACTTTATCACTGAACAATGAGAAGAACCCCTGAAATATCGAGGAACAAGGAAACCTTCCAGATCCTACAAGTTCCCCTGCTAATAGTCTCTCTTGGCACCATGATCTGGAGGGGGCCAAAGATGAATAAATAGGGAAAATGGGAAGCGGATTCCTGCTGAGCCCAGAAGAAACGATTGGCAAGCAGATCTTGTTTGTGTTACTCCTTACAAGTGTGCCTGACACATATTACGTGCCATGTTAGAATTGGCCATTATTGTTACCTTGCACCCTCTGTCAACTGTGCCTGTTCAAACAGTGTCTGTCTGATCCGTTGGCAGGGATATAACAGAAGATTTAAGCATCAGAAGAGTATTTGGAATCAATACATTCTGACCAAGATATTCTGTGGCAATGTTGTCCTGGCGTACCAGAGATGTTTTGCTGTTACGCACAAGCATCTTACTTTTAGAATGAGATAAAAAATATCCTTCCGGAGAGACTGCTCTACTCATTTCAGTCTCTCTCTATATTATATTGAATTTCTAAATTATGAATATGAGGAATGCTTTTAAAGATGTTTTCTTCCTTTGCATTTAATTTTTGTGTTCCCTCCTCCCAAACCTGCCTCCCAACACCCAGGATTCCCAATTTCAGTCAATGACGACCGTGATCATCCAGTTTTGCAAGCTGGAAACTTGGAAATTATTCTGGATTGCTAATTCTATCTCCCTGCCATTTTCAATCCATCCTCAAGTTCTGTTGGGTCTACAACCATCGTCGATCTTATGTCTCCCAGTTCCTTTCCATCTTCATCCCAGCACCCTGACTGCCATCTAGACAACAAGAACTATCTCCTAACTGTGCAAGAGTTCCCCAGTTTTCATTCTTGCCTCACTCCAATCTATGATATTGCAGCAGCCAAAATTATAGTCTCAAAAACAAAATCAGATTATGTCTCTTTTCTCTTGAAAAACTCCTGGCTCTTTCCTGCCTCTAAGTCTTTATGCTCTATTTTACTGAAATGATTTTTAAACTCTTCATGTGGATAGTTCTTTCTCATCTTCTAGATTTCAGAATAAATGTCAGCCACCCTTTCTGAAACTGGTCCCCCACTCTGTTATTACTTCTCTCATATTTGTTTTTTTATAGTGTTTATCATTGTAATTATTTATTTGTTTGTTTGTAATCTGTATATTCTACTACAAAATTTAAAGAATATTAAAGAGGAGCTATGTTCGTCTCATCCATCACTTCATCCTCATGGCATATAATGAGCTCTCCATGCTGAATGAATGACTGAATAAATGAATGAGGTGGGTCAGTTGTCATAAGCACTTGGGGTTGCCTTTAAGGAAATGGAAAGAAGAGGAAATGGAAACTGAGAAACATATCATGTGAAGCAAACCCTGAAGATTTTGGCTTCCTTGTGTGAGGGATGGTAACTTACTCATTTCTTGTTTCTAGTACGTAGCACGGTGCCTGTAACAGCACACGGGCTTCAGAAACACCTGCTCTGTGAATGAATGAAGTAACGGATGATGCGAGTGTGAAGCTAAAAGAAAAATGATGCAAAGCTCGCCGTTTGGATGAACAGCTATGTGCAAACACATGAAAGTTGTTTTGCAATTAACAGTATTGTTGAAGATGTCATTATTCAGGCAGTGATTAAGAGTTCTTTTATTAGAATTCATTGTTTCATACATGGAGAACAGGAATCAGGCCTCTGTTCATTAATTTTTAACTTAGTTATGAAAGTGTCTTCTTTCATGATTGTGAATAGCTCACTCAACTGCTTGGAATCTCAGTACTTTCTCTTTTTTAAAGTTTGGTTGTTAACGCTACAATCTGATTAATAACTAGGCTAGTACTACCAATAGCATGAATACTACTACTATGACTATTATTGATACTAATATTAGCAAATTAATATGAAAAACATATAATGTTAAAATGTTTTTCTGATATTACTACATGTAAATATATTTACCATTATCGTGGAAATAGGATCACAGACTCGGAAACTGGATTTTTTGTTTACATGGACCTTAATCCATAAAGAAATGAAGACTGACCCCCCAATCAAAAACAAAGGACTATCACACCTCAGTTCTTAACATGTTAATCTTTAAAGATTCTCTTTTATTATGAGTAAAGCCCCAAGCCTTCCCCACACAAGTATCCCAAAATTTATTTGGGAACCCACTGGAGAGGGAGACTCAAAATAAACATATATCACAAGGTTGATCCCAAACATTTGAGAAGTTTTTCTTGTGTATTTTGAGTCATGGAACATCTCCACAAGCAAGGTAAAAAATGCATCTGGAAGGAGACTCAGGTATACATTTAAGAAAAAAGGGAACTGCAGTTTTCATGAACAAAAGAAAGCTAATTTCAGCTTCCTGAGATTTTCATTCCATCCAGCAAGTCCTACTGATTCTGCCTCCAATGTCTGTCTTGCATCTTCCAGCTCCTTTCCATCTTTTTCCGGTATTTAATCTGATCATACCCCTCTCTGAAAATCCTCCAGTGGCTCACTGTTGCTTCCAGAATGATATCTAAACACAACCCTGTAAGGCATGTGAGAGTCTTCGTGATTGAAGGGCAGTAGGGTATATGAATTCCAAAGCTAACCTGTTTAGGTTTGAATCCTAGCTCCAACACTTTCTTGCTGTGTGACCTTGGCCAGGCTACTTAATCTCTGTGCACTTTACATTCTTCATTTGTAACATGTGAATGATAGTAGGAAAGGACTCATCAGGTTGCTGTAAAGATTAAGTAAATCAATTCAGAAGAACATTTAGGATAATGTCTGGCACATTATAAACACTAGGTTTTATATTTTATGATGATTTATGATGGGCTAGTGAGGTGTATTAGCAGATTGCTGTTGGATATTGGGTTGTCTTGATCAGGAATTAGCAGTGATCAAGCTACTTTTGTTTGAGTGCCTCTGGGCTTTATCACAAAAAAATATGAAAAGGAGATAAAATGAATGAGCCCTGGGCTGATAAGGGAGAAAGACAAATACCATCAGTAGAGGTAACAAGCTTCCTGGAATCAAATAGAGGAAACTCCCAAGTGTATGAAACATGGGGGGCCACCACTTTAATGGGAAAGAAACCAGCTGGGCAATCTACACATTCCTGGTGTGATCTGTAGTTTCTAGTCTAGCCACATGATCTCAAATTGTCCTAGTTCGGGTTACAGTTAGCACCAACTCGTGGTAGATTAAATATCAATGGGGACGTTTCTCGGGATGGTTTTGGAGATCTTGGGGATACATAAAATGTCCAGAACATCAACCGAAGTTCCAGAAATCTTCTGAGTACTAAACACCTATGTTGGCATCCTACTCTGAAGATATTGGGCTGAGATGATTTGGGGGTCCCTGGGATCTGCACTCTGCTCCTCTCTTTCCCAAGATGGGGCTGCCTGATAGCTGTTTCCCTTCTGTCTTAGAGTCCTCTACATTCCCCTCAGCTCCTCCAGAACTCTCCATGTGAGGACAGGGACTGGGATGATGATGATGACTGGGTGAGCCAATCACCAATCACATTACATTCAAATTTACATTATTACCGGGATTAGTACTGCTGGGTTTTACTCACCACATTTTCTCAGGGATTTCTTGTTTTGCACCCTCTATTTAGAGTCCTATTTATTTTTTATTATCAGGCTTTGTAAACCTGAAAACAATCCAGGCTCAAAATCATAGCCCTTTTCACTAAAGTAATTATTACGACACAATTTTTGAAAATGTATAGAAATTGAATCATTAGTAGTGCCATAATTCTAAGGAATCCAGTTATGACTTATATTACAGAATGTAGTTTAGTATTGCTATCATTTCAAGTGTGTGTGTGTGTGTGTGTGTGTTGTGAGGCACCTGGGTGCTGTGGTTGGTTAAGCATCCCACGCATGATTTAGGCTCAGGTCATGATCTTAGGGTGGTGAAATTGAGCCCCACATGGAGCCCTCTTAAGTTTCTCTCTCTCCCTCTCCCTGTCTCCTTGTTGGTGTGCTCTCTTACTCTTTCTCTCTCAAAAAAAAAAAAAAAAAAAAAAGTGTGTGTGTGTGTGTGTGTGTGTGAATGAAGGTTTTGAGGTGAGAAATGGAGTTCAAACAGTGAGGACATTCTAGGCACAGGAAAATGTTGAACTTTGCTGTATTTTTTTTTTTTTTTTTTTTTTGCTTACTTGGCTCTTTCCTATGTAAGATTTCAAGCTGTCGATGGTGGGAAATCAGTAATTTTTTTATCCTCTGAGTGTACTTCAGTGTCTCACACATAATGAACCCTCAAAAAATACTGGTTGAAGGAAGAAATTATGACAAAACAAGCATACAATAGTATGTAAAGGAATGGAATGAAAACTGCTGTCCGAGAGGAGAAGATGGTAGATACAGGAGCTTCGTTTAGCTCCACATTGTTTGGATTCTGTATCTTATATCGTTTCTTGTTTTATTTCCTATAAAAAATTGAACTCAGAGCATGATGTGCTCAGGATCATCAGTACATTCCTGCCTGGGCTAGGAATTTCCATAAAAAGGGCAGGAAAGGCGGAAAGCCATAACTGTATCAGCAGAAACCATTCTCTTGCCTGAAAACCAAGGTTACCGCTTTGCCATCACCCATAATGTGATCCATGCACCAGTTCCATGGACATCCCTCGGGTGCTCGTGAGAAATGCAGAATCTCAGGCCCGACCCAAGACTAATGGAATCAGAACCTGCATTTGAACAAGATCCCCAGGTGATCTGTGTGTGTGTTGAGATCTGAGAATCATTGAGCTAAATAAAGCACGTGCTAATTTAAGGAGGCCAGTGACGTGGTAGGTGCTCCAGGCAGCGTAATGGTGAGGTCTGAGAAGGCTGTGATTTCAATTCTGGGTGACTAGGAAAATGATGGTCACGTTAACTGAAATCTGGAAGATGAGATGAGGAACTGGTTTGAAGTGGGAGTGAGGAAGAGGCAGAATGATGCCACTGGGCTTCCGGAAAGAGGAACTGTGTCACCCAAACTTTTGCCAATCAAATGGATAACCGTCAAATGCACTTCACTCTTAATATCAGAAGTCCACAGATACAGAGATAAACTGCAAGAGGAGGAAAAGTGAGGAAACATTTTAGGTTGGAAAATGATATTATTTAAGGATATTTGAATTCCCAGAAGCCCAGAGATGCAGAAACTGTTCTGGGTCCCACTGTGGTCTATACGTCGCCGGATCACTTCTCTGGGCAGAGTTCTATCCACCAACTCTCCATTTTTCATTCTTGTTCTTTGTGTATTTAATACCTTGAAAAACAATCCTTTTAATATTTAAAACCCATTTCGGATATCCACACTGTGTAAAATGTGTGTAAAAAGCCTCTTAACACAATTGTTTTCAAATGACACTGTCAATGTATTTTCCCTCATTTTCGTAATCATTATTACTCACTGTTGCTGATAATAACTCTATATGAGCCTAGAACTGAAATCTTTTTCCTTATGGATTTTTTAAAACCTTACCTTTCATTGTATGTCACAGTTATTCTTGTGGTTTTTTATTTTGTGGTGATTTTGTCAGGTTCTTCTTGAAAAATATCACAAGCATTAATTTCTCTTAATGCAGCCTGGAATCATTTACATGAACTTTGCCAAAATATGCATATGATGGGGGAATAGATTATCTGGGAGGGGTGGAGGATGAGGAGAGAAGTGAACACTACTTAGTATAATGCACCTTTTATCGTCAGATCTCAAAGTGCTTCGCAAATATTAATATATCACATTACTTCCCTGGGAAACAAGTCAATATGATTAAACACATTTTACAGATGAGAAAACTGAAAGCATAGATTGGTGAAGTGATCTGCTGAGAGCTCTAACAAAGGTCACAGTGGAGGAGGGGGCCAGAACTCAGTGTCCTGATACTGGTGGCACACATCACTTGTCATCGGTTACTTGGCCTCACTTTTGTTTTAGAAAGAGGAAAAAAGCCTATGGTCCATTAACCCAGCATAGAGCCCTGGGACAAGGTGTGTTCTTCCCCCTTGCCCCTCCCGCAGTCTCAATTCTCTATTGCTTTTGCAAACTCGGCTCCTTACCCCCACCTCCTGCTGCCCTCACCTCTCAGAAGAGAGGGGAATAAA
Source organism: Canis lupus baileyi (assembly GCF_048164855.1). Lineage (NCBI taxonomy): Eukaryota > Metazoa > Chordata > Mammalia > Carnivora > Canidae > Canis > Canis lupus. The sequence continues at coordinate 28,286,941 of NC_132859.1, read as the reverse complement.
TGCGGGCTCACTGGAGATAAGGTGAAATCAATATTATGGCTGATTGTATATGCGTGTATGCAACAGAGAGGCTGTGAATGTGTATGTGTGTGCATGACAATGAGTGTGTGAGACAGTGTGTGTGTACGTGTGAGTGTGCATGAGACACTGAGACAGAGTGTCAGAGAGTGTGAGAGAATATGTGTGAGAGATAGAAAGTGTGTGAGTGTGTATGGGAGTGTGTGTGAGTGGATTATGAGAGAGTGTGTATGTGAGAGATTGTGTAAGACAGAGAGGGACTGTGCATACGTTCATTCAATACCTAAAAGGATAGCTCACATTTCTAAATTTTCAAATAAGACAGGACACTTTTAGGATTACAGTTATCATTGTACCAAAATAACACGAAGACCAGAATGCTGTGCTAATTTTTGTTAAAGGCAAAGGAGAAATCCCCTACAAACTTTGAAAGTTTTAGTGCTTGAAGAAAGGCTACCAGAGCTCCAGATGAGAGGCTGGAGTTTCATTTTGCCCCAGCTAAACCCCTCCCAGGATGACATTCGAAGGTTGGTAAAAGTCAAAGCAGTCTGCTTGGGCCTGCCTTCCCGCAATGTCCCCTGCAGCCTGCCACATCCTCTCCCCACTGCGCAGGCCTTTGGGGAATGAGCGTGTTTGTGATGGCTTGGAAATGACGGTAGAGCTGCTCGTGGATGAGTGCTGGGTATCAGGCTGGCAGAGAGAGCACCCTGGCGTAAAGGAGAGTTTGCATCTGCAGAGATGGTGAGCGAGGCCTGCACTCCTGGATGTGCAGCTTGCCCTGAAAGCAAACTGCATGTGCTTTTCTTCATTCTTTGGCTCCAGGCACCTTGACTGGGACTCACCCTTTTTTCAACAGACTTGTTACACATAACCTTGTCTTACCCTGCTTGAATTTTGACCTGGCCATCACTGACATTTTCACGAATGTTCTAAATCTAGCCTGATTTTTTATCTTCCAGTGAGTAAGCATATTCACATTCCAGAAGGTCTCTCTTCTCAAGTCACTGGAGGACCAGCCCCCAAATTCCCTACCCTGACGATGTCTTGAGTTCACTTTGCCACGGCCTTTCCAAGACACCGCGTGAGTAACCACACCAGACCAACTGTCCAGCTGTTTTTGGGTGCCATTGTGCATGGTGACCACAGTGATGCACAGGCTGAGTCTTCCACTTGGTCCAACATGCTCTGTCTGCCCTGTGCGGTTCATAATAATACCTGTCATGACTACTGATAATAACAGTAACTCTCTGAACAAAGCAAGAATCTCTCCAATGATGATTATGAGAATCCTAAGAATTCTAAACTAAAATAATAACATAATTTCAGATTTTAATCCTAACAGGCTGGAAATGAAATGTGGGCCTAGAAGTTGGGGGAACTGAGGCACAGTCTGCATCGTGGTTACCAAACCATTATTTCTTCCTCATATTGGAAATCAGGTCGAGAGCAGAAGTAAGACTACTGTTGTGACAGAACTTTGGTGACAACAGAACATTTTTACTTTATCAGAAGCAGTTTTCAGAAGATTCACTATATTGAAATGTTTTTTAAAAATCCCTACAGTTTGCTGTTAGGGCAGGGAAAACGGAAGAGGTGTTAAAGTCACAGGAGGGCAGGTGAGATTAAACAGAAGGTGTACTTGAAAATGTCACATTTCTTCTTCCATGCTTAGGAAGTGACCTGCACCATTTGCATGTACTCTTCCTTTAAAATAATCACATAAGTAACTACATCAACTTAATACAGTAAATAATGTTAATTTAGGTTTGAAAAATAATTCTAGCTCCTTTTTTTTTTACTTCCCAACATATGATACTATACAAAACACAAACTGGATAATGCCAGTTAACAGCCTTAAAAAGGTCAAAACAGATACACTCTAAAAATGCTAAATGACTTTTAAGGGCATATTAAATTCCTACTTTTGTCATTCTTACTCCTTGTTTTCCTTCTCCTCTTGTGGCAGAGGTATTAAGACAGACTAAATGGTAAAAAAAAATTTTTAAAAATCAGTATGGAGGAATTCGCTAACCCAAGAGCCTGGATAAAGGATGAAATATAGAAACTAGTTGTGAACACACACACGATTTTACAGTATGCTTTTTGCTTCCTCAAGAAAATCTGATTTTCTAAAATGTCTCCCTATGCTGTTTGTTCTCCGTTTTCAACTCGTAAGGATGCATACTTGTCTTTCTTGCCTTTAAATCTTTAACAGTCATTCCTAAACAGACGAGAGTCATTTAAGAAACAGAGTGCAGATTTCAGAATTCCATTTGCCAAGACATTCTGATTTAGTACACTTGGGATTGGGCACATTGTTTTTCACAAGCACATCTGGGGGCAGGGGGACCAGGAACTTCTACTTCGAGAAACACGTTGGCCTAGGACCAAAACAAAGACACCTCAAGTCTTCAGCAGGCCGGGAACTGATGGAGACAAACTTCAGTGGACCCTAGAGAATGAACTAATTAACAACTCCAAATATGTCACATGTTCATCTTCTAATGATATGTGTAATTAGAAACCATGATATGGGGCAACTGGGTGGTTCAGTTGGTTAAGTGACGGACTCTTTCTTGGCTCAGTCTTGATCTCAGAGTAATGAGTTCGAGAACTGCATTGGGCTCCAGGTGCTGGAGCCAACTTCAGCAAATCAAAGCAAAACCACTGTGACTATTGACACTCTTTTAATAAAAGGGAATACAGAGTCTACAACCCCAGGAATAAAAGTCATAGACAAAAAAAGATCATGTACATAGGGTAGCTAGGTTTGAGAATATCATTTTTTTTTAAAAAAATTATCTTTCCAAGTCTGGGATTTATGAATCCTTAACTAGTTTTTACCAATTACTTTCCATCAAGATTTATGAGGTGGAATTATTTCCAGTAAACATGCCTGGAAAGAGGTATTTAATGCCAAAGAACAGTTTTTCCTCAGTCCCTATAAGGCCTTTCTCTTAGAAACAGGAAAGGGCTTTCTCTTGCAAAGATGAATGTTGTTCAAAGGATTCATGTTTTGCCTCATTTCAAAACTCATACTGAATTTGGCAAAATGCGATACCCATGGAAGGGAAAGAAATTTATATTATAGTCGATAGCATAGAATGTCTTTCTGAAATTATTTGAGTAATGCACACTCATATTATTCTTTAAAGACTCTTTAATGAGGCATTTCCCAGGAAATTTTGATGATAATCTGGGGAGGACTGATTGGTAGTATTTACGTACTTGTGAGGGACCACAAAGTTACATTCGTGTGAATGAGTTACTTCCTATTAAATAAATGACTCTTCTTTCACATGTGTAATAATACTTAAACTTCACTTTTTTTCCCTCCGCTCTCCCAAAGAAGTTTCTTTCTCTCCTGTCATTTGTTGTTGTTGTGGTGAAGTTATTTTTCTTGACGAGTTCCACCTACTCACTGTTAACCCGAAGGTCTTTTCCACTGTAGACACGCTGTGAATGCGCAAAAAGGAAGCTTGTTATCGCAAGATCAGCAACTCAAATTACAATGTGATCAGAAGTGACATCACTGTGTGGTTTCATTAATGATATTAGAGGAGAACAAACTAATTTCAGTTATTCTCTTCTTGTCGCAAGGCTATGCACCTTGCCTTTGCTCCCATTCTCCCATCCCTCCCTGAATTTGCATCAGGAATCTCTTCTCAGGATCCCTTTTCCTTCTTTTCTCCCCCACTCCGTTGTGAGTGTGCGAATCTCCTCATTCAGCTCGTGTAGAGCAGAGCAGAAACAAAACAAAACAAAGCACATTAACACTATTGACCTGATAACTTTCTTTTCCCAGAATAAGATCTGAAGAGAATTCAAGAAAACCACAGATACTAGAACTGATGAAGTCTACTTCCTGTGAATTCGTGTGGCTTGCTCATCAAGTCATATCCCTTTTTTAATTCTTATTCTTTATTCTGTAGTCACAGTGTTTCTGCAGTTGTCTGTGGACCCTGCTTACCACAAACCATGATTGTCATATGTGAGAACCTTGGCCCAGTTCTAGTCCTAGAGCAACAAAGACCTGTAACCTGGACTGCCTTTTCACCTATGCTCCATTGGGCTCTCAGTGGTAGTGAAACTGGTTGGTTTGAAACAGAGTGTGCTCAGGGGGGAATCTGCCTTTGCTTGAGTCAGTCACTCTCTGCTTTACTTTTCCAGTGATGAAATTCTCTGCGCATGTGTGTGTTTCAGTGGATGGGAGTCTCTGGGGGAAAAAGTGACATGTGGGAGAAATAAGGGTTCTGTACTCTCATAGTAGAGGGGTTTGGAATGCCAAGAAGGGAGTCTGAATGTTGGGCTGTCTTCTGGCTTCTGAGTTGGTTTAGGGAGCCTATAGGAGGTCATCAGACCAACAACCATGGCCAAGTCATTTAGCCTCTCCTGGCTTCATTTCTCTTAAGCCTAAACATAGTTTCTCAACCTTGTCACTATTGACTTTTTGGGACAGATAATTCTTGTACTCTCTGTAGGATGTTTGGTGGCATCCCTGGCCTCTACCCACTAGATGCCAGTAGTTTACCCACCCACCCCCATTGTGACAGTCTCCAGATACTGCCGATATCCTTTAAAGAAGGAGGAGAGGGCAAAGTTGTCCTCTATGGAGAACCAATGGCCTAAATCAAAGCAGTCAAAATTTATGATAACTTTCTGTTCTAAGGTTCCACGAGTATAGCATTCCATGACTCTAGATCCATAGCTGACTTGTTGATGCAAAAGATCTTTTTTTTCAACTCTAATGGCTAAATATGTTTATATCATTGACCCAAATTGAGATTTAGCCTCAAATATTTGTCAAGAGCTTATCTTGTGGTGTAACAATAGGGGGCAGCATTTGTTGACCACCTACTGTGCTGAGCACTTTCAGTGAGACCCTCACTTATGGGTAAAGGTTGAAGGAAGTATAATTATTAGCTCCAACTTAGAGAGAAGGCAAACTAAGGTGTAGGGACATTGAACAACTTGCCCAGGATCTCACTGCTAGTAAATGGGAGAACTCAGATCTATCTGCCCTAAAATTGCTGATTTTTGCCATTATTTTATATTCCTTACTGCGGTATTTTGCCAGGCATTTTTTAAGCTTTTAATATCAACAGATTGACTCCTTTTCTCATGGTATCTATAAAGAGGTATAATCATTATCCTCATTTAATTTTTTTTCCTGTGGGAAAAAGGAAAAGGGCAGAAAGAGGTTATGTAACTTGTCCCAGGTCACACAACTAGTAGGTGATAAAGCTAAGATATCAACTCAGTTGGCGATCCCAGACACTACACCCTGTTGCCTTTCAACGTAAAAGGCTGCAGTACTAGATCTCTATAGCCTATGAGTCAATGCCAGTGAGTATTCCTTTGGTGTTGTTCAATTTTCAGTGAGACTTTGGAAATGGTGGGAAATGTCATCAATCTCTTTTCTGTAAAGGAGTTGGTGCTATGGAATAACACTGAAATTATAGTTGTTTTAATAAGAAAGTTTTTTAATGCATTGTTACATAAACGAAGAGATTTGACCTACGCTCCTCCCGCTCAATCAAAGGATGAGACGTTTGGAACACCTTCAGTGGCAATGCTATCCAAAATCTGACCAAGAGCCACCCAGCTACGCTCTCGTCATACCTTGGTAAGCACTCCCATGGCCTGCACTCACATGCTGGGGATACAAAACATAGGATTCCTGAAAGGTTCAAATACTGGTAGTAAGGGAAGTCCCCACTAATGACATGTATAGAGGGACAGAAGAATCAAGATACAAGAGTAAATTTTTCTAACTTGGAAAAAGCCTGGCCAGGACAATCTTTCAAAAGAAGGAGACCCTTGAGTGATTGTCAAGGGTCATGAGACGTCCCAGTTGGAGAGACAAGTATTGTGGTGTGAAGAGAGGTAGCAATTTCAGAGAAAGGGATCTTACCAATCATGGCTGAAGGAAGAGGACTGCAGAAAATAAGAGAAGGCCCCTGCCTCCCCCCTCCAAAAAAATAGATTAAGGTAAGAACGAGCCTTGAATTCATCCCTGGATGACTGGGTTGGTTGGTTGGTTGGTTGGTTTGTTCATTTATTTATTTATTTATTTTCGGGAGGTGACATGGACTCATCCAAGAGTCTTAAGCAAAGCAGTGGCAGAATCTAAAACTTGTGCTTGAAAGTACTGCTGTTCACCTGTGTAGAAAATGGCTCCATGGTTTAGAGCCTGCCTTTGGCCCAGGGCATGACCCTGGAGACCCGGGATTGAGTCCTACATTGGGCTCCCTGCTTGGAGTCTGCTTCTCCCTCTGCCTCTGCCTCTGTCTCTGCCTTTCTCTCTCTCTCTCTCTGTCTCATGAATAAAAAAAAAAAAAAAAAAAAAAAATGGAGTTGACATGTATCCAGGCATCCAGGCATCCAGGTATCCAAGCATTTTACCATTGGACAGCCACATTTTTCTTCTTGGAGTCTACAGACAAACATGATGAACTCATACAAAGCCAAGTCCCAATTTGGCCCGGATTTTTCTGCCTCTGCTCTACCTGGGGGCTAATTAAACTATCCTACGGGAGTCCCCCTGGGACACATTTCTTTGAGCAATAGGGTCTAGGGAATGCAGTTACAGCTTAACCTTCTTTTCCCACAAAAGAAGTCTCCTGAGTTTAACTGGTCTAAAAACTCATGGTGTGGGTGGAAGTAAATGCAGGCAGCGCCAACGGCATTAATATTTTATGCCTATAAGGCAGTTTTGTAGCCCAGGTTCTCCAAGCTTTAAAAAAACATGCATTTTTAAAGTCTCTCTCTCTCTCTCTCTCTCTCTCTCTATGTGGTGGAGACATGGGAAATTAGAGGTAATGATTGAACTTGCTGTGGCCTCAGTCTCAACACAGAACCTGGAATTGGACCCCTCTCTCCATCTTGTGCTGCTTCCTAGACCAGAGACGAATCCACACTGGGTGGAGTTGATCCCCTGACTAGAGAAGTTGAATATTCTGAAAGAGATGTTCTAAATGCTTAGATCTTTATGCCAACATAGGTAAGTAGCTGTGTTGGGATCGTATTCCCACCTCAGGGGCTACAAAGGAGTAGGAAAGGAATCCACATGATCCACACAAATAAACAAGGCCAGTGTAAAAATGCCAGCCATTACATGAGGAGAAGTGGTTTCATAAGCTCCCCATCTGGGTTTCCTTCCCACCTTGCAACGACCATCAGGCAGGAGGGAAAAGTCACATGGAAATACATTTACTTCTTAAACTAGCCATGATCATGTCAGAAGTCAACGAAAAAGACATACAATGCCTGAGAATTTCTAAAGTATGCAGACTTAATGACAACCTCTTTTGCTGATAATGCAAGTAGATTTTCTCACTGTCAACTGCAAGAACCCTACCAAGTTCTTTTCCACACCATAACTCCTGATAGAGCTAATATGCTGCTCTACCCAGAACTATGGCTCACTTAATTTATATGTGGCTTTCTTTTTCCTGCAAAAGTCACATGAAGAGGGGCCCTGCAATTATGCAGCTGGAAGTGGGTCCTGGCAGTTCAGTCACAACTGGACCCTCTACTCCATTTGATTGAACCCTAACTTGTCTTACCTTAGTCTTGTGGTCCAAAGGAATGTAAGCAATGTGTAACTTCCTTCCCACAACTGTGTCTTATCTTTCCCAAGGTCCTCCAGAATCCTCCTGAATTCTCTGACTTAACATGTTGTCTACTAAGTATGCTACCATGATGGATCATTTTCTAATCAATAGATCCAATACACTATACTAGGAAAGAGGAACTTAGAAAGGAAAAGGCACAATCTTGCTCCCAGCTGTCATTTTCTAAAAGTCAGTGGGTACAATTGCTCTACCTGGGACTTTAGGTCACTGAAGCCATTCCCCACAGATTCTATGGCCCTCAGCCAAGCAAGTAGTCCTTTTGCCTACCCCTGTTCTTTCCCTGGGAATGATGGGGTAAAGAATGGGGAAACCAGGGTAAAAGTTTTATTTCCTGCTAGGATAACAAACACCTCTTCATAGCTGGTACAGAAATTCCATTCTGGTTGTGGGATGTGTATATCAATAAGACATTTGGATAAACTACAGTTATTATTTCCAGAGGGAGTGAAGCCTATTGAGCTCTATCAGTAACCAAATGAGTGATTTTTAAACAAAGCAATCACGTTAGCTTTCTGGGCCTACATTTTTCTCACTTGAAATGAAGGGGTTAGCCTAGAAAATGAGCTGTAAGGCAAAGAGTCATGCTTCCAGCCATCCATACTGCTCTACTGGCTTTAACATTTTGGGGTTATGGGTTCCTTTGAGAATCTAACAAAAATTGTGGGGAAAAAGGTAATATTTCAGAAATTTTGGAAATAATCCAGGGGACTCTCAGATGTTTTTGACTCTCCTAACCTCAATCCATTTCCCTACTCCAGAAATCTCTCCCCTATTGCCCTGTAAGAAGGGGAAATTTTTAAATTTTTAAGGTGCTCACAATGGGCATACAATAGGTACTCAGAAATGTTCCTTGAGGGAGTGAATGAATTAAATCTATCCCATGATCTACATAATCTCTATTTTCATAAATGCAATATATCCCTCAAAATAATTTATTAAATATCCACTTGCATTTATTATTATCTGCAAACCAAATAGCATTATTAAATTTTAAGGACTGGTTCATACTCCATAGAAGCTAGATTACAATTGTAGAGAAGTGAGAATGATCCAGAAACCCATCAGTCACTCCACTAATTACCAGAAGTCGCTTCAGCTGCTTGAACTGGCATGTATTCACTCCTCAAGTTCCATATTTATTCAGAGAGGATGGTCTCCCCAAAGAGAGGAAAGCATTTTTAAATTCAAGCATATCTGAGCAGATTCCCTCAAGAACCCCAAATGAAATCTCCACTCAAGTTTGGTACAGATTTCTGGAAGTTTTATAATGATATCTAACTCATTCAAATTAATTGGTCCTTACCAGGAGACTATGACATCTTCTTATTTATTTTCCTATTGTTTTTATTACCTTATTATTTTTATTACCTTTATTACTTTGAATAATCGTAATGGAATCCAGTATCAGTTGAGGAAAAAAGTGTAAACCTCCTAAAATATTCAGCACAAGTAATAAGGAATCAGAGGTTTTGCCCATGGATTAAAAATCGACTGTCACTGTAGCATCTGATTGTACTTATGATCCTGTTTATAGACAGGTGGTTTGGGTGGAAAATTCTACTTTTTATTTTTTATTTTTTTAGCAGTACCAATAATACCAGCTAAATACTACCTTGATTTCTCATTACCAAAGCTTGGCTTTTGACTCATCTCAGAATAATCTGGCATAATTTGTGTATTATATGGCTGCACTCCAAATTCTCTCTGCCTGGTGTAGTGTGGTAAGCTAATCCAAAACATCTGTCCTGCACTTTGTGCTCAAAATCCCTAAAAGCGGATATAGAATAATGGAAAATAGATCTTCCTTTTGTGCTTTAGCTATTCAAAACTAGGCCCTTAAACAAACATTCAGAAACAAATTTGTCTTCTATTAAATGGATTCCAAATACATGTTGAAATAAATAAGTGTGCCCTCTCCAGGACCCACAAAGCTGGAAACAGTCTAGTCAGCCAATCCATCTTCCAGTTTCACTAAATTCTCATTATTCAGAAGATACTGGTAGTGGTTGGCTTGAATTGTGCCCCTCATGAGTGAGCCCCTGGTATTCATGCCCTTGTATATTCGTGTTTCTCCCACATTAACTCTATGCTTCTACATGTGACCTGTTTTGGCCAATGGGACCTTAGCAAGCTTGATGCAAGCAGGGGGTTTGAAAAGTGCTTACAAACTGAATCTTATCCTCTTGGAATATCCCATCTTGGAAGCCCATTGTTGTTCTGAAAGTCGCTTGATCTGACTTCTGATTGATGAGTGGCCATGTAGAGAAAGACCCTGGAAGAGGAGAGATTGTCTTAGAAGTCCCAAACTCCAGCAGAGCTACCTGAGCTGAATGCAGCCAAATGAGTGACCTCAGTTCTACCACACAGATTAGGAAACTGCCCAGCTGAGCCCGGTCAACCCACAGAATCATGAATAATAACAAATAATAATGAATCATTGTGTTTTAAACTTCAGGGTAAAGATGTAAAGAATTATAAGGTTATATGGTTTTAACCACACATTTCAGTTAATGCAATAAATGCAAAAATTCAGTTAAGGCAAGAAATCATGCATATATGTATATATTTTTAAAAAGATATAATATCTATATTACAAGATACAATTATGATATGAATGACTCTTCTTGTTGTTGTTTTTATTATTTGTATAGACATCAAACTTTAATGCCCAGAGTAGACAGGAAAGACAAATTGTCAAGTGTAGATTGTGTTGAATGAACATCTTTTTTCCAAAAGTATTTTTCTCTGTATTTATACTCAAATTAAATAAAAGCATTGATTAATACTTACAAAATTCTGAAATATTAAGAGATAAATGTTTATTAATTGGCCATGCTGAAGGCAAAAGACATTAAGTATACAAATACTTAAGTACTTAAATGTTAAAATTGAGCTGCAAACTGAAGTATATCATATTACTTTGAAAACTTGCTTTTCCCATTGAAGGACCATACACCTAAACTATTTTTTTTGGTCTCCACCAAACTGATTAATTTAGCTGATTAATCGGGTACTTTTTTCTACTTTTGTTCGAACTTAATTAAAAACTAATCGATTATTAAATTTTATCTAGTATTCGTTTCAATAATAACTAACACTTATTCTCTGATTATTAAGTGTTAGGAATTCTGCTTATACCTTTGCATAGATTAACTGATCATCACAACCTGCAAAGTGGATGGAGTATTCTTCCTACATTTGGAGGAGAAACACAAAGATCAGAAGGAAATTTTCCAAAGTCAGAAAGCATATATGTGACAGAGCCACTTCCAAGTGGTTGGTTTGGAAGTCTCTGTTCCTACAATTCTCAAAGCCGGGGGGCAGAAAACTTTTTCTATAAAGGACTAGAGATTAGTAAATATTTTTAGTTGTGCAGTTCATACAACCCAAGGCTGCATTTACAGCACAAAAGCAGTCAAAGGCAATAAATAAATGAATAGGGTATGCCTGTGTTCCAATAAAATTTTATTTATAAAGACAAGTTTTGGGTTGTATTTAGCTTGCACCTACAGTTTTAAAACTTTGGCCGTTGTTTGCACAGATTCCCAAACCAATAATGATCAAATCTGAGCTCAAATTAGAATCACTTGGAGGGCTTTTTAAAACAGATTTGTGGGCCCTCTCTAAGAGCTTCTGGTTCAGTAGATCAAGGATATGTCCAAGAATTTGCATTTCTGTCAAATTCCAATGTTGCTAGCACAGGGCACACACTTTGAGAACCACTGTTATAAGTATACAGGACTTCAGTTGCTGACTTTAAGATAGAACACTATTCTGAAAACCTAAATCTATCTTGCTACATTTTTGGTGAATGCAAGCACCCTGAAATGATCATTTTAATCAAATTCTTGTCTTTGTTTCCTCCTTCTCTTTTATTGTGGGTCCATGAGGAGGTGGTGTGCATCAGAATCTGGAGGGAGGAGTGATAAGGAGAGTTATAGTGAATGTTGAACATAGATCGATGGTGCCTGTCTCTACCACCTACTCCATCCCTTTGTGCCTGTCCCTTCTCCATCTTTTGAAGATGAAACGTTTGTGACAAATTTTAATCTTGTCTTAGACAAGACTCAGACATATGCACACATAGCCACATATTTGCGTATGATATTTGATGTGAACTTTGAAGGTTATGGACTTAGGATAACATACCCTTACAGAATAACCAACTGAGCTTTCTACAGAGGTGATAAAATGCAATAAGTTATGCCAGAGTGAACCAAGAGATGGGAGAAATGGTGATTTTTCCAAGTGTTTTACTGGGCGTAAATGTGGAAGAAAAAGAACATTCACGGCACACAATCTCGGAGCCAGGTACTGGCCTTCCACGGAATTAGCATTCGTCATTTCTTCATGTTTCACAATGATGCTATAGTTTAGAAGATCTCATCACAGGGTAATTAAAAACAAAGACTCCTGAGTCATAACACCCATGAGTGAATTCCAGGTCTTTATTTACTGTATCTGTGATCTTGGGCATGATTTTACCCTCTCTTCTCTTCCTTCATAAAAGAGGATGTTAATTGAATCTCCTTTTTTTTCTTTTTTAAGACTTATGTATTTCTTTATTTGAGAGAGAGAGAGCATAGAGAGGGAGAGGGAGAAGCAGAATCCCTGATGAACAAGAAACCTGACTTGAGACTTGATCCAGCACTCTGGGATCTGAGCCAAAGGCAGATGCTTAACCGACTGAGCCACCCCGGCACCCCTTGATTGTATCTCCTTTAAAGATTATGTGAGGACTAAACGAGTTACTATGTGGACAGAGACTGATCACATGGTAAATAGTTATTAAAATGCCCATACTGTTGAATACATTTTATAATTAAGGAGGCTGAGTGTGAGAGAGATGGGCTGATGCATTCAGGGTGATTTTACATGTGTACGAATCACCAAAACAAGCTTTGAACCTGGCTGTGGCTGATTCCAAAGCTTTGGCGCCTGAGAGAATGGAAACACAAGCCAAATAAAAGGAGCATCCAATCCCTTTTAACAGGACAACAGGCTCGGGAACACACACCAAAAAATAATCCCAGTATCCAGAAACACAGAGAACTGTGCAGGTATACAGCTTTAGAGAGGAATAGGCTTCTGGGAGGGTGGGAGAGAAGGAAGAGTTGAGGTAGAGCCATGTCTGTGTGAGATGAGGAGAGAGCGTTGTGGTACAAAGTTATAAACGACTGCCTTGGATGTAAGAAAGGCCATTGGAGGCAAGAGAATGTTCCTGTGGCAAAATTAAGTCCACAAACTTAGGAGGACCTCCTCACAAACACAAACACATACCCAGAGAAACACACCACAAATAAAAAGAAAGAAAATCCCCAAATTAAAATAAAAGCCAAACAAATTATTTATTCAAACATTGTATAGAAAATATTGTCAAAATAACTTCTATTCCTCAATAATGATAAACGGGGAAAAAAATCATTATTCCTTCATCATTGTTTCTCCCAGACTCCAGTTATTTAGCTAAGTAGGGCAGAGGAGCTAAGGAGGGCCTGAGGTAGCTGGGAAAATATTAAGGAAAAAAATATTTGTGAAAATAACTTTACAAGCCCTTCTGTTTTCCAACAAGGGGCATATCTGTCCCCAGAGCCTTGCAGCTGTGCCTCGCACAGAGCGAGCTATTAGGTTTACAGCTCCCAGAAAATAGCTTCACACAGTTCTGATTGCACAGGGCCCTCTGAGGTCTTGCTGCAGGTTTGGTTTGGTTTCACAGTGATTTTATATTTCCTGTTCAAGGTTTTATTAGTTTTATATAGATACATAAGCATGAGGGGTCAAGGGGAAAGGCAGAAACACAAGACAATGGAATGGAATTTTTAAGCTGTAACAAGAGTTTAAGGGAATAAGATGTGGGAGGTTGGTGCAGGAGTCTGGACATTCAGGCCCAGATCCAAGCAAGGTCTGGTGCCAAAAATCCAGGCAGAGTGGACCCATTGCATCTCCCAACTTGTGCTCCCTTCCCTTACTTCTAGGTATGGGGATTCTCTTGCCAAAGCCGTTTTATTGTTGTAGATGTAGAGACCAAAGTTATTATAAGTCTAATTCAGCTGGTGATTAAGAGCATGGGCTCAGGAACCAAATTGCCTAAGTGTGAGTCCAGCCTCTCCACATGTAGCCATGTGATCTGGGATGCTAGTGTCCTCGTTCCTCATCTGAGAAGTGAAGACAACTGTAAAACTTAACCCACATAGTTGTATGTGCATATGAGTCTTATATATTTATGTATTTATTTTTAAAGATTGTATTTATTTATTCATGAAAGACATAGAGAGAGAGAGGCAGAGACACAGGCAGAGGGAGAAGCAGGCTCCATGCAGGGAGCCTGATGTGGGACTCGATCCCGGGACTCCATAATTACACTCCAGGCTGAAGGCAAGCACTAAACCACTGAGCCACCCAGGTGTCCCATAAGTCTCATTTAATAATAAATGAGAATCAAGGGGAAAATATGGTAAGTGAAAAATCTGATACATACACACACATATATATATTTAGAGAAGTACCAGGCATATAGTAAATGAGGTATATAATAAATTATGTAATAAAATACTTAAGACAGTACTGCCATAGTCTCAATAAGTATTATCTCTCAGTATTATGTTTATTTTTATTATCAATTTTATTTTAATGAAATGTTGATTTCCACAACTAATTAGTTTCAGGTCAATTTCCTTAAGTGTTGCCATATATGCTTCTAGTCTATTGCACTTGAATCATGGTTGAACCATACAGGTAAGCTTCAGATAATGAAGACTAATGGATGTATATTTATCTGTGGTCAACAACTCAATACCTTTAAATGTGAAGAAGTGTAGTCTAGAGCCCCACTAGGTGTGGAGCCCCCAGTTGGGACCTGACATCATGACCTGAGCTGAAATCAAGAGTTGTACACTCAACTGACTAAGCCATCCAGGCGCCCCTCAAGTGATACTTTATAAAATTCACTCATTTTTCTTCCCCTGTCAGCTTGCCAAGTGAGTGCTGAAGATGTGTAAGAACTGGAGGACATGTATTCAGGAATATAAAGGGTGATTGAGGCAAAACACTCCTGCTCTCAAAGGACTTACCACCTAATGGCGCAGAATGAGACACATGCCCACAAATCAATGCCATCCAAGATAGCAAGGAGAAAATAAAAGTGTTCAGAGGAGAGAGAGCCATTCCCTCAACCTGAAGAAATCAGGCCAAGTAATACACTTAACGTTGTTTTGCCACAATTTGTCCCTCCACAAAATGGAACTAAATTTCTTGCCACCTGGCTCTTAAGACTATGTTAAGGGCATAATGAGCCCATTAAAATAAAAGTGTTTTTGCAAGCAATATCCTACGTAATTGCTATTAATATCAGCAATAAAATCAGTATTCTGGTTATGAGTAGGTAGGTAATCCATTTGGGGTGATTCTACTTATTATTCTGTGTAATTCTTAGCATCAAACTGTCAATATAAGAGAAACAAAATGGCTCTCTTGGCTGACTTCACAACCAACGAGCCAATGCTCTTTGACATTGGGGCAAGAGGACCACATGTCGCTCTGTCTTCAGTTCATAGGCAGCATGGTAGAGGTGCAGAAAAAAAAAAAAAGCTCCATCTCTGTCTCTCAGTCCACCATCCTGGGTTATTAACTAGAAGGGGTTAAAGGGTAAGAAAAGGGAATCTTCTGGAGAGATGTGGTCAAGTATTCTGAGAATAGCAAGCATCTGAAACAGAAATCTCAGTCTTACGCCATCCTTCTCATTATGGCAACAGATAGGAATCACACCTATCATTTTGTCCACTTACAGATTTTTAGAAGGTTTCTTTTTTCTGTTTTAAACAGATTTTTGAGTTTCTGGCCACCCAGATCCAGAGCTTCCTGTCTCAGTAGGGATGGCATCACAGCTCAGCTTCTGCCTTGGCACAGTCCCACTTCCTCTCCTTCTTTTCCACAAGTATTGCCCTTGGGAGCATTCCCTGATGAACAACCTACTTGCTAAACTTCATCTTGGTGTCTGCATCTCACACAACACAACTTGAGATGTCTCTCACCACACTGCCCGTCAACCTGGTGGCCCATCTAAACAAAATACAATGCCCTTAGTCCCGTGAGCCCACCACGTACCCTCACCTCTATGTTCTTTTATGCATGTTCTGTCACAGTAAGCAGGACCTCGCACGTGGTACATGCTCAATAAACAGTTGTCGCTGTTGTTGTTTTTGAATGAATACACATCCTTGGATCCAGAAGACATCCTCCCTGCCCCTTTTCTGCCACCTTCCTTTTCCTGAGTAACTCATCCTCACCTTTTCAGATAATTCAGCCTGAAGGTCTTCTTTGCAAAGTATTTCCTTGGTCTTTCTTGGATTTCCTCTCACTCCCTTTACTCTATCAGAGATTTTTGTTGTACTGTGTTATAGTTGTTTACTTGCCTATTTCCTTCCACCCCCACACAAACCTAGATTTTTTAGCACCTTGAAGTCATGGCTGCATTTTTTTAACTGCTATTTAACCAGTGAATAGTAGATGCTCAATAAGTATTTGAAAATAAAGCTTAGATGACTGATCTCCTAACATGTATGTGCCTTAGAATCACCTAGAGAAATGTTAGAAATATAGATTCTTGTGCTTGATCTTGAGCGCAATGAATAACTCGAGGGTTAGGGTCTATTTCTGCATTTGAGAACGAAGTCCTCGCCTCGACTGTTTACTGTTTCTACTGAAAAGAGATGCATTTAGTGATACTTTCACTTTTTTGACATTCATTTTATCATCTACTTTTATTCAAGGCTAAGCTCTTGACCAAAGGATATATCAACTGATGATGCTTTTTCTCGTATGGGAAAAGATACCGTGCTTTACAAAGACCCAGTCTGGTGACTGAGCATGAGAGCTACAGAGATAGGTTGCCTCGAATGACTACTGGTAACTACCAGTCTCTGGCTGTACAACCTTGGACAAATTACACCCTCTCTGCGCCCCTCCATCCTCACCTGCAAAATGGAAACAACAATAGTCCTTATATCGTGAAGTGATTGAGGGTCAGGTGAGCAAATCCATGGGAAACCTTTAGAACTGAACTCGATGTGTAGGCAAATCTTAATTAGTGTTAATGATTTCTACTATGATTATGAGTACTATTTTTTATTATTGTTTTAGGAAATAACCTTCCAGAAACATGTAGTTATAGGGAGTTATTGTAGAACTGTCAACGTGTACAAGTTAGGCAGGGGAATGAATAATAAAATTCACCGTGTGAGACTTTAATCTCAAGATCTGCGTTATCTTCCCATAGTTAGCTGCTTTTCCATGATCTCCTGGTTCCCGGTGCCTGAAGATTTTTGCACATTTTGTTTTCCTGTCAGGGCTTTCCAAGTGTAAACAAGTGTGCTCTACAGTTCACAATTCTACCAGAGACTTGGGTGAAGGATGTTTTTTATATCTCAGAGGTTTGAAATTGCACAATCCTTCAGGTATAGCATTTCAACTGAGAGTGGCCTGTTTTCTGAAAGCCAGCCTTTCGTACAGACAGTAGTATATCAATTTGTCACCAGCTTGGAGATCCTGGCAGAAAACTATGAGAATTACATACCTGTAATTTGGTTTTCTCATTATAGGGACCTTGCCTGTCTGGGTGCCGTTGAGTAAGGTCATTGACACTTAACAGAGAGCAGCTGGACTGGGGAACTTGATGCCAAAACTCAGCAGCCCCTCCTCTCCCCTCCGCCCCCACATCCCTCTCTGGCAGGAAATTACACCCAAACCACAGAAAACATTGCAAATGCTTGCATCCAAAGAGTTATAATTAAGTTGATGAGCTTAAATAAAAAGGCTGTGACCTGTTTTTTACTTTGTGTAAATAAGTCAGGTGAAATAATCCATTTTACTTGTCCCCAAAGTGTTCATCCACCTGAAGGCAAGAGAAAGCTTAGATTTCATAGGATTAATTTGGGCTAACCTTGAAAAAAGTTTGCACATAAAAACTCTCAAAAACATTACCATGGAAATCTGTGAGCTTTTTTCTCCTACAAAAAAATTAGTTCTCAAAGCCCCCAGTCCCAGATAAAGATAACGTAGAAGTTTGACCTGTGAAAGTCGGTACTATGTAAAAGATTTGAAAATCTGTCTTGCAGAAGATAAACTTGTTTTGGATCACTCCATAGGGTAGAACTAAATAAAATGGGTAGAAATATATGAAGAGAGACTCTTAGGGTTAATATGAGTTTGTGGTGTAAAGTGTCGTTGTATAACAGCTGGCATCCTATTTGCGTATAGCAAGGATACAATATTTGCTTAGGGATATACCCTGACAAAGGCTTGAGGAAGAAGGCGAGCATCATAGAGGATTATGTGTGGTGATCTCTCCTTCGTCCCCTCAAATTTTCAATAAAATAACTAAATTGATACAAAGCTAGTTTCTAGAGGATCTGTCCTAGAGATTGACAGAGAGGCTGGATGTTGCCTCCAAGACAACGTAGGATGGAAGAGAGGACTCATGTGTAGTAGCTTGCGTGTCAATGGACTGACACATGAGGAAGTAAGATGTCAGGAATTTGCAAAAATTGTAGAGAGGGCTCTGGACTTTCAGAGAAGTTCATGAGGAGTCAGCTTGAATCCCTGAGGGACAGGAAACCCTGGCTGTCAGTTTAGTAGCATGAGAGAAAGAACATTTCTACAGTGCTCTGCCAAGTCATACAATAACTCCCTCAGAGGTAGTAGGTCCTACTTTGTTTCCTCACAGAGTTGCACTCTGGTCCCCTTGGGGACAAGTGAACTAGGAGACCAAGATAACCCAAGGGGCACAGATGTGAAGATGCAGTCCTGCTTAGTGTGCTAAGTGAACCCTCTGAAGGAGCCTTAGATTCAGCCTTGGAGGAAGACGATATCAGAGAAGGTTTCTCAGAAGAGACAACAGTGGGGTGGGGCAGGGGGTAAATCTGAACAAACAGTGTGTTCAAAATACCAGATTGGTACTTTGAGGGAACAGCAAACCATTGAGCATGGCTAAGTCACAGGGGCTAATATGAGATGCTTGTTCTGCCTGAAACAAGCCTAGGAAGGTAGCCAGGGGCCACATCACAGTTTCCAATGCCAGTCAGTCCAAAGCCTTTGGATTTTATCTTGAAGACTATGGGAAGCCATTGAAAACCATTAAGCAAGGGAGTAGTGTGTTTATATTTGGGGACAGGACAAAATACATCAAGTCTCTAGGCAACTGTTTGTTTTGCATAGTTTAGACATTTACTTGCCCAAACATCCTCCTTCTAGTCCAAGAACTCACATTTTCTCCAAGACCCACCTCTCCTATGAAATTCTATTTAATCATACCAATCCCTTTCTTTGATCCCTGTAGCATTTGTTTTTTGCTCCTGTTATCACTCTTCTCCTTGCACATTTTTGTTTTGTTTTGTTTCCCAATGTAAGCATTCTTCAAGTGTTATTTTGTATCTAAGTCTTTGAAAATCATTCCGGATAGAAGGATAGAAATCCAATGCCTACAGGAGACAGAGATATATGGTAAATGAATAAAGCAAACCAGGTACAATAGACATTTGTTTGCATGATAAACATGTAGTGATATGATTGACTCTTGAACAATGCAGGGGTTAGGGTTATATCCACCTATAACTTTTGACTGCCCCCCAAAACTTAACTACTAAAAGCCTTACTGATAACATAAACAGTCAATTAACATGTATTTTGTATGTTACGTGTATTATATACTGTATTCTGACCCAAAGTAAGCTAGAGAAAATAAGACATTATTAAGAAAATCATAAAGAAAATACATTTATAGTACTGTTTTGTACTCATAAAAAAAATCTGTGCATAAGAGGACATGTACACTCTAAACCCATGTTGTTCAAAGGCCAACTAGAATTTTTATTTCCATAAAGAAGATGTAAAACAAAACAAAACAAAACCCAACAACAAACAAAAGCCCAGGGAAGTGCTAATAGAGATGTAAGATTAACCACAGCCTAGAGGAGCAATAGGGAGTGGTGAGGCCTGTGGCCAAGGAGAGAGTCCATTCACTTTTATAAGAGTGGCAACCACTGCTTGATCCCAAGTGATTGTTAATATGCAGAATTGGAGGTCCAGCACATAAGATCTCTTGGTATAAAGAAAAAAAAAAAACAACCCTTGGAAATTCAGATTTTATTTTTAAACAAAACTTTTTGAGTTTTATTTTTTTCCTTGGGTAGGAGATTCATCTTAACATGCATGCATTTTAAAACAGTAACAGGGTCTCAAACTGTTCCGAGCAGACATTAGACAAGCACAGAAGGTTGAAAATCCCTATTTAAGAAATGGAAATTGCAGTAAGAAATGGAGAAGTCACACACATATGGTGGGGTGGTAGTTTATCCTGCTCCCTCAAAAGTTAAATCTAAACTTCATTCACATTTTTTTTATTATGATATTCTGATCTGATGCTCGGTTGTGTTGAGCAGAACTGGGCCTCCCCACAAAGATTGTTGGTTCCTGCCTCTTAACACAATAGCTCTGAGCAAATGGAAGAGGCCCCTCCAAAAGATCTCAGCCCAATCCCTTGATGGCCAGTGAAGCTTCCTCTTCCATTTGGATTTACTTTTCCCAAAAGGCACATCTCAGAGGAAGACTAGGCCCCTGCAAATGGCTGATAGATTTGGGGGCAGTTGTTTGAATGTGTTTTCCCTTTGATTCCTGTACTCAGGCTGGACTTCTCCTTCTCACATTTCTTCCAGAAAGAGGTGAAGTCTTAGGACGTGACAGGAGCCACAGGTCTATGGAAATCCATATTTGGAAATGAAATACCCTGATATTTAAAAGTTGACTCCAAATCTTTCCAAACACTGGAGTCTAATACCAGCATATCAGTGAGGCAGATATATGACACAGACCTCCAGATTACAACTTCTGTCATATATATTTGTACTGCCCATGAGGTCTAGAAACTTGCTTGATAAACATAATTTGAAGACAAGGTGCTCTGACTCCTGTGATTTTTTTTTAACACTTTTGTCTCTCTCATTCACTTGGCTCTTACTTTGGGTTGCCTTTCTTTGCTATTGAACTTTAATGCTTATTTCTAATTCCCTCAAATAAATGGGACCTCCTGGACAGCAGAAGCCATCTCTTGAGTGTCCTTCTGTCTCCAGACCCTAGCATGGTAGTTTTCACTTTGTAGCGGCATCATAACAACTATAAAAACTAAAATTTATTTATTTATTTATTTATTTTTTTAAATCTTTTTTTTATTTTTTTATTTATGATAGTCACAGAGAGAGAGAGAGAGGCAGAGACACAGGCAGAGGGAGAAGCAGGCTCCATGCATCGGGAGCCCGACGTGGGATTCGATCCTGGGTCTCCAGGATCGCGCCCTGGGCCAAAGGCAGGCGCCAAACCGCTGCGCCACCCAGGGATCCCAAAAACTAAAATTTATTAATTGCATACTACAGACATTATGGGTAGTGGCCTAGTCATATTATCTCACTTGTTTCTTAAAAAAGCATTACAAAATAACTATGGGTATTTTGATTCTTATTTAGAGATGAAATCCAAAGGTAGGAAAGAAACCTGCCCAGGCTCATGTAGTTAGTAAGGTATGGAGTTGGGACTCGAACCCAGGAAGCGGGTCTCAGGAAGTGCTGTTCTACTGCTAACAATGCCTGGTGATGGTCCCATGAGGTGGATGATGTCAGAGAACTTGAACTTCCCCCTGCCTCCCTTAAACTCTGCTAATCCTTGATAGTTAATTCATTTCAGATAACTTTCAACATAATAATGGCAGTGCAAAAAAAGAAACTGGAGTGATCTTTTGGCCTTACAAAGACAACTGTTGTGTGGTTACTTGAACCATCTTTAAAGAATGGTTTGTAAGATATGGACTCACAAAGACGTGTCCTGATCTCTTGCATATTTGATTTAAATCGTATGATTTGGCTTCAATTATATCCTCAAATATTTTTAAAATACTAATTTTTTAAAACCTGCACATTCATATTTGATTTGAATGTAATGGCTTAAATTATATCTTCAAATATTTTTAAAACACTAATAAAAAAAGAAAGAAAAAAAGAAAAAAAAGCCCTGCACGTTCAAATAGAAATTCAACCTACTAGATGTCTCCAATGTGCTAATAGTCTCCCTGATTAACCATATAATAAATACATGTTATATATTTGAACATAAAGTACATTTATACTAATAAAATGCCACTTTTCTCTGCTTTACATATTGGAGTTCTGTGTCAGATTTCGTTTGCATAATGCATTCTGCTCTGTGAGAAAGTTGGAAAGCTTCTTCTCTAATATATATAGCTTCTTACTAAGTCAGTCCCTGCTCTCCTGCCTAATTACACATGCCTGAATAGTCAGTAGGGGCCGATTAGCATTGTATTATATTTATGGAATCTAAGACACAATCAATCGTAAGGTGTACTAGTATTTTATATACCACAAGGAAAGAAAGACACTCCCATCGAAAGTCTAACATGCAATCAATTCTGACATGTTAGAGTTTTAAAAAATGAAGTTCTCAAATCAATAGAATATAGTAATTAAGAACTTGAATTCTGAGATCAGATTCCCTGGGTTTGAAATCTAGGCATTCTACGTACTCTGACCGTCAGCAAATCACTAAGCCTCTATCTTCATCTGCAAAATGGGACTATTATTACAATCTAATTCTGAGGGCCATTGTGAAGGTTAAATAAGAGATAAAAGTGCAAGACCAGGGGACTTGGGGTCTAGTAGGACCTTGATAAATGTCTGCTATTGTCATTATGGGTCCGAAGAAAGCCCTTGATTTTACGACCTGATTGGATAGGCTTGCTCCTGTTAGGTGCTGGGCAGAGTCTAGCAATCTATGCTTCTCTTTTTAATCTCCTTTTCAGAAGCTCTTTACTCTTAGTCAGAAGAGTGAGCACACATCTGATTGAATGGGCTTTTATCCCTAAAGGAGAAGGTTTGCCTGATGATATAAAGCTCTGTTCAGATGCCAATTTAATCTCTTCTGATGGAGAGGTTTTAGAAGCTTTTAGCCCTCCTTGGTGACCTCCATATCGCACAAATAGATTTCTCCTGCTCTCGTGTCCTACAACCCCCTAGTACTTTGGAAGGATGGAGTAGGCTTTCCTTCTGAAGTGTTGGTCATGAGTGCCGTGGTGGGAAGGTTTATTTCAATAAATGATGAAAGAGTTCAAATTTTGGAGCTAACTTTAGCTGTAGATCTTTGGTTCAAAGTGAAAAAATAAAAGTTCTTGGACTATTTGAACTGTATATACTAATCATTTCATATGAAATTTTTATGTGGATAAATAGGAAAGTGGCAACTCTATTCTTAACATCCTGTCGAATGCTGAACATGCCTTTCCAACTGCCTGGTAGTTACCACCAACTCATCATATCTCAAAGCAGATGCATGGACTTCTCCAAACACAAGTAAAACAGGGTGGGCTTGACTATGCTGGTGTAACAAATAGAACAAAAGCCTTATGTCACCAACCAGCAGACGGTAGGTGCCTCTCCTCAGTACCCCTTGACAAAATTATCTGAGCTCCCTCCATTGCAGGGCCACACCATCAAGTACACCTTCCAAGTTTGTTTCTGAAGGAAGAGAGACTGTGAGGTCACCTCAGATGTTTGTGGGACCAGGACTTTCAGTGGCTTATTTCACTTCCACCCACATTCCATTAACCAGAACTCAGTCACAAACCCCACCAAGCCTGTTGATTCTTACTTCAAAGGTATTTCCTTTTTGTCCACCCTCATTTGACACTGGTCTTTTACAGATACTCTTCATCTTTCATCAGTACCACCAAAGTAACTCCTTAAGAGATCTGTATATCTTCTCTCTCTTTTCCCCTGTCCCTGAACATATATCCCTCACATTACTGCTTGCATTAGCTTTCACAGACCTGATCTCATTCCCCTGACTGAAAACAATTTATTTGCCTGTAGGATAAGAACTATGTTCCTTACATGATTAGCAGGTACTGTCAGTTGCTAGTGAGCCTGTCCAGGCTACCTCCCATTGACTTCCTTATGTATAACTCTATCCAACATACCTGGATTTCTTGTTTTCCTGGAAATTTCCTTATTCTATGCATGGTCTCACATCAGTCAATATTTTTGTCTTTTGAAGGCCTACTGTTAGTCAAGACACCATTAGGTGTTTCCCTTCTTCTGTTAAGCCTTTCTCAATTCACCCAGTTGAAATGAAATGATCATCCAAAGAGCTCCTAAAGCACATTTGAAAGAACCCTTATTTCACACTTATTCATTCCTTGGGTGTTTAATGTTAACTATGAACTATGTAAGGACTTGTCTTCCTGACCTGACTGCTTGCTCTTTAAAGATCTGCTGTAGATTCTAAACCCTTTATATCTACAACACCAACCTCAATGTGTTGGAGACAGTAGGTTCAATACATGTTTAATTTTTAAAACTCTTAGTAACTGCTAGAACTAAAAGATACCACAAAATTTAAAATGTAAGGTTGTTCAATATATTTTCCTCTCTAACATGACACTAAAGCCCCCAAAGCAGAGATTTGTTGTGATAATACTGACGTAATCTTTAATTTCCTTAATTTATAAAAGTATGTTCAAGATGGAAAACAATGAAGGGTGTTGTCATTTCTGCATGATACAATTTGGTTCTTTAAAGTCCGAAAGCTCTCCTGGCTGATGTTAAAGAAACATTCCAGTAGGTGACTAGCATTCACCAATTGAATCCCAAACCACCATCTATATCTGCCTCTGCTCCGCTTAACACATTTTCTCTATTCTGTGTCTTACCAAAAACTATGGTTTTCAAACCTATCACTTCCTTCTGGCTCCATTTCTGTCACCCCATTCTCCCAAACTCATGACCTTTTTAGTCCTTAACTAAATATTTTCTTTAATGGATCTATTGACTAAATGGCTTTATTTCCTCACTGAATTCATTGTCATTTGGATGAAAATTCAGTTTTTGAAGCATAGTGAGGAAATAATAAAATAATAAAGGTGTATCGGTAAGATTCTTTGGACCAGAACCAGCAATGAGCTCTAACTCTAACCAATATAAACAATATGGCAAGTTGTTTATTCTCACAATAAAAGCCCAAAAGTGGGATCCCTGGGTGGCGCAGCGGTTTGGCGCCTGCCTTTGGCCCAGGGCGCGATCCTGGAGACCCGGGATCGAATCCCACATCAGACTCCCGGTGCATGGAGCCTGCTTCTCCCTCTGCCTGTGTCTCTGCCTCTCTCTCTCTCTCTCTCTCTGTGACTATCATAAATAAATTTTAAAAAATTAAAAATAAATAAATAAATAAATAAAAGCCCAAAAGTAAGATGAGCTCCATATCTGCTTTTTAGCAATTTTCTTGGCTCAGTCCTTCTCTGTATTTGCTTCATCCTTGACCCAGTAGAAAAATAGTTATAGTAATTCCAGGCATCACACTAGACACAACAACATTAAAAGAAAGGAGGAAACTGTTCTTGTGTTTTCTTTTTGCAGCAAGGAAACCTTTCACAGAAGTTTCCCAGAAGATTTTAGTCATGTTTCATTGGCAGAAATAGGTCACATTTCTGTCAAGGGGAATGGGATTACCCAACTGGTTAAAACTAATAATTTGGGATGGAGTGGATTTTAAGGGGTCAATCACAATCATTACTACAAAGGAGAAGGCAGGGAAGAAATAGGGAAGAAAGAAGGCAGAAAGGAAAACCAAACTGGAATTAGCCTTCTCATTAGGCAAACTCACCCTTTATAAACCATTACTATATCTCAGTTGTGTCTCTAAATTTCAGAGAACTTCACTTAGGAAAGTGAACTTTTAGGCGCTTCGGCAGAGGAATGAGATCTCTGGAGGTTCATCCTGCATTTAATGCTTGCATCTATAAGACATCTATGTCACGTTCACTCATAGGTCATTGATCAGAACTAGTCATATGGCCCAACTAACCACGGCAAGTAGATGGCAGGAAATTCAAAACTACCACACACCTCGAAGGCAGGAAGCTAGAAAAACTTAGTGACATACTCCACCAAATATGCAGCCCATTCAGACAACCCCCAGATCATAGAGGCTTATCACAACACAGGTTTATTTTTCATCCCTACTGTATGCTCATCCAGGAGTTGAAAGTGAGTTTTCCTTTTGGAGTCACTCAGACCCTAACTAGTGACCCTGAGGTGATATCTGGACACATGTTTTCACAACCATCATAGCAAAAGAAAGAGTATGTGGCACACTATGTACTGTCTGGAAATGACATTTGTCATTCTACCCACATTTCATTGGCAAAGAAAATCATATAGCCACGCCTAATGCCTAAAGAGGAAGGGGAAGTGCAATTCTTTCCTGTGCCCAGAAGCAGAAAGCTAAACTATCTGGTACACTGCACTTATGAATAACCTGTTTACTTCTATTTCCCCAGCATGTCATCTTGGGTTTTCCCATAACTTCTCTGGCTGTTATCAAGTAATAAATAGTTTCTGTTTTGTGGTAGCAAATAGTTCGTTCCAGTGTAATATCAGAACTCCAAGTCTATTTGATTTAAAATCTCACCACATACTCAGTTTGGGGTTTGGAAGACTTCAGTGGGTATTTGTGTATGAGAGATAGAGGTTTGATCACTTTTTCTCTTTTTGGGTATACTTCTACTCCCACTCATTACTGACCCACTCTTTGAACAAATAGTTATTAAGCACCTACTCTACCAGATACTGTTCTAGATGCTGAAGACATGGAAATGAACAAAATAGACAAAGTTTCCTATCTTTAAGGAGTTTATATTTTAATAGATAAATACTAAATTAATTGTATAATAGGATAGTGATAAGTTCTAAAGTAAAAAATATAGTAGAAAGGGGGTTAAGAAGTGTTAGGGAGTGCTAGTTGGTTAGGTAGGGATGTCCAGAGATGGTAACCTTTAAGTAGAAATAAAGGTAAATGAATGGACAAACGGAAGAAAAGTTTCTAAGTCAAAGGTGAATAAATGCAAAAACTCTGGAGTGGAACATGACCTGGTTCATTTGCAAAACAGTGAGGAAGACAGTTCTGTTAGAGCAGAGTGATGGCAGGATGGGGAGAGTGGAAAGACGTGAAGCCAACGTGTAAAGAGAGACTAAGATCTCATGGAGCCTTGTAGGTCAATGTGAGACACTGGAGAGCTCTGAGTAGAGAAATAGCATAATATGGTGTGGGTTAAGATCATTTAGCTGCTGTGATTAGAATGGGTGGGAAAAGGAGCAAAGCCAGGAAAAGAGAGACCTATCAGGAGACTACTACAGACATCAAGGTGAGAAGTGTTGGTGGTATGAAAGTTGTGAATCCTTTTATTTTTCAAGCCTCTCAGGGCCAAGACCAATGATGAGGGAGGAGATAATAATTGAGGCATTCAGGACAAGAAAAAGTTTTACCCAACAGTTGGAATCTCCTAGAATACTCTCTGGGTGTGATAGAGGCCAAGTGTTGAATCTTTCTCTCCCAAGGCACCTTTGTGGGTTTTTAGGGATTTCCTGTTGCTGGTGATTTCACATCTGCATTTTCCTTGATAGAAAATCAAGGTCCCACCAGCTGGTTGGTAACATCTGACTCTCTCCACCAGCTTGTGGTTTCTGGCTGTTCAATGTCTCTTGGTTTGGACTACTCAGCTCCTCTATAATTTTCTTAGGAAATCTAGGCAGGTCAGCTCCTATTTACAATGTCTAAATTTCCCAATAAGGGACTCACTTATCAATTGTCCTGTGCAACCCAGGAAGTTCTGGCCATTTCTAAGGTTGCCTGGTCTACTGTGCCACCCAAGGGCAACAAGCCAACTATAGCCTCTCATCTTTATAATGAGCTCAAAATACTGGTTCCTGTGTCCTTCAGTCTTCCAAGAGACGTTGGGACTGCAAGCCACTCCTTGAAATTTTGAGGTGAAGGGAAAGCATGTCTTTCCCCTCTCCTCTTGGTAGGGAGAAGAGAAACATAGCATACAGACAATTCCCTGAAAAGATTCTTCTTACCAGCTTCTTCAAATTCAAGTTTATTTCTTGTCTTCCCTTACACAGACAGGGAGGGAGTAATGGATTAATTCTGGAAGAACACGCTTCTCATTCTTAGTTGGTGCTGCAGAAATATCCTGCCACCTAGTTTTATGAGATAGATCATTCATCATCTGCTTACAGAGATTCCAGGTCTCAGGAAAAGTTGGATTAAATATCTTCTTATATTGTAAGCATGGGGTTGGGACTTATGAGGCATGTGAGACTCTTAGGGCACACAATTTAAAGAGGCTTCACTCTCAGGGATGTGCAAATGCAGGGTTGGCACTTCATGACCTGATTGTGAGCCTCCTTAAATTTTATGTCCCACATGCCTCATTTGTATCTCCTAGTCCCGATCTTGACAAGCAAACAGAAGCCCAGCAGAGCTAATTTAAGCAGAAAAGGTGTTTGTTAAAAAGACATTTTGGGGTGACTCATAGAATCACAAAGAATGCTGGGGGAATAGGTTCAGAGGCTACATGGTGAGGAACAAGGCTCCAGATATGCCACAGGTGCAGTGGCAACATCCCACACTGTTCTGCTAGAGATACACCCAAGTGTGGACTGCCCACCACACGGGGTCTGGACAGCAGACGAATTCCACTGAAACCACAGTCTCTGTTGTTTTTGGAAACAGATTTAATCACTGCTGCTGCTGCTGTCACTGTCACTGTCACCATGGATTCTGAGCAGTCCCTGCTTCATCACTTCACTAGCTTTTAAGTCAGAGTCTGGGCAAGTGATCTGAATGGCACAGTCTCTAGGTCATGTGTCCAAGGTGCAAGTCATTCTGAGAAAGTGTGTTATCAGCCATTTTCACCTTCCATACAGGAGATAGGCTTAGATTCCTTAGGTGGGAGATTCCTCAAATATATTAGGAGAATTTCGATTTCTGGGTAGTCAAAAATTAACAATGGGTGACAATCAATCAACCAATAAATAAATACCGTGAACCAACTGGTAGTGCAGAATGTTCTGGAATGAAGCAAAAATGGAGGTTAATAAAGAATGAAAAAGGGGTGATCTACTTGCAATACAGTGGTCAGTGAGGGACTTAAGCTAGACTTCAGGAAGGAAGGATCTGGCTATGGCAAGGCTGGTTACAGGTGGAGGACAGAACCAATGCAAAGGCCTCTAGGATGAGAAGGACCTTGGTGTGTTCCTGTAACTACTAATACCTGGAGTATAAATGAAGAGACTTTTAGGTCAGGGAATAGATTAATCTAATTTCTTTCTTTCTTTCTTTCTTTCTTTCTTTCTTTCTTTCTTTCTTTCTTTCTTTCTTTTTTTTAGAAAATCACATTTGCTGCTCTCTGGGGACAGAGCTGGTATGGGAAGAGTCAGACCAGAGATACTAGTTGGGTGGTTGTTAAGGTACTCTGAAGGGAAGAAGATAGCTCAAATAAGGTAGTGACAGCAAAGCTGGAGATAAAAGTCTGGACTTCTTGTATGTAATTGGAGACAGAATCAGTTATTTGAATATGGGAAATTAGGAGGAAAGAAGAATCCTATATCAGCACCAGGTTTCTGGATAGAGTCAGTGAATGGATAGCTATAACTTTTACTAAAATGGAGAAGTGGAAACCAGGCATGGTGGTAAAAGTTCAAGAGTTCTAAATGGGGCATGTTCAGTAGGCAATGTCAGTATGTCATCAAATTGGAAAGGCTTCAACTCAAGCTGTTAAAGTACCTCAAGAGTTGCAACAAACCAATTTGCAAACATTTTAAGTAAAATCGGTATTAAACATTCCATGACGTTTGGAGTCCAGAAACATTATGTTGGCTTTTGTCTTGGTATTTTTTTCTTTTATTTTTAAAAATAACGAAATGTTTTAAACATACCGAGAAGCAGAGGAATAGAAACTTATAAGACACCTGTATATCCACCATCCAGATTTAACAAATGTTAACATTTTACTATATTTGCTTTAGATCTTTTTAAAAATAAATAGCACTGTACACACACAGCTCTACTCCCTCATCCTGTTCCTCTTAACCGTATGATACCATTTATATAAAATTCTAAAACATTCAAAACAATTCTATGTATTTTTAAGGACCACTGCATATGTAGTAAAATTATAAAAACAAGAATGTGAGGACACGCCAACAGCAGAACATATTTTTTGTTTTTCTAATTTAGATTAAATGTAGTTCAATCCCCACACATCAGGGGTTCCAAGAAATCACATCTCAGTCGTTTTGGAGAATGGCTTTCCTCCTCACTTGAAATCTTACAAGAAGTCTGCTATGATAACTCAGGAACATTGGAGAGAACCACTAGCTTTCAGTTCACTGGGGTCACATCTAAGATGCTCATTGTCCAAATCTACACAGACCCCTTGAAAGCAAGAAGGCTGAATCTTCACAGCATCCACTCCCTTATGCCAAATGTGCCTTAAGAATCTGTTTCAAAGCTCCCAGTGTCACCAACACTTAGTGTTCAGTCCCAGTATCTGTGCATCCCCCATCCCAGAGATCCCAGAACCTTAGCACAATTGCCTAGGCACAAAGCAAAAGACCTAGCACCTCATTCCACCCCCCAAATTTAATTCTCCCCAGAGTTAAACCTTCCTTCTGTTCCTTCAATATCCCATACCTTCAACTTCGGGACAATACTGCTCTCAGCTACTAGCTTAACACACTAAAGGTTTTTTAACTCCTCCTTCCAATATTAAGGAAAGCTGGCATTCAGGGTAACAAGTTCTGTCAACCCTCGAAGAAAAACAAGTGTCTTTCCTTCTTCCCCAACAAGCTCACAGCCAAAGCAGTAAGACATCATTCATTTCTCAGATTACCTTGTTCTACTGAATGCAGTTTCCCTCTTCTGCCTTTGGACCACACTCTCCTAAGGAGCTCACTTGGGCTGTCCTGACAGTCACTTCCAGAAGGTTCTCTTCTAACACCATATTTTGTCCTCCTCAGAAATAGTAAACAAATGCCTGGCCCCTGTCATCTCGCTATTTTTACTACTTACTACTCTTGCTTCCGCCACACGGTCTCTTCTTTGCATTATATATATATATCATTTTATTTATTTATTCATGAGAAACACAAAGAGAGGCAGAAACACAGCAGAGGGAGAAGCAGGCTTCCTGTGGGGAGCCTGATGCGGGACTTAATCCCGGGACCCTGGGATCACAACTCAAGCCAAAGGCAGATGCTCAACCACTGAGCCATACAGGGGCCCCTCTTCCTTGCATTTTTGATCTCTTAATAATTTCAATCATTTTCTATTCTTCTCAGAAAGCACTTCACTTTTGTTCTTCCATCTCTTGTGTTTTGGTGGTGAACCAAAACATTACCCAGTGAATATAGAAGGGGGTTTCTATCAATATAATAGTACTAAGAAAAGGAAAATAAAATACATTTTGAAATGTTAAACCTTTTGCCCACCCATCCCTCACAAAAAGAAACACAAAACAAACAAATGCTCTAACCTATTCGAACCAGTAACAGCATTGAAAAATCTACCTCCAAATCTCTGCCAGAGTTATTGGTACCTATATCCTCATTATTTTCTAACTAAACCTGCTTTTCTCAGGCAACAGCTAAGCAAAAGAATATGGTTTCTGACTGAATTTCATTGTCAAAATATACCCATTTTGACAAAAAAGAAGTTTCTACTTAGTCCATTGAAAAATTGCATTGCAGGATGTTGAATAGACTGGGGACCAACCCACCACTTATGGCATTATTTCTCTGACATGATGGGTTTCCAGTCCCCTTGAAATAAACTTCAGCAACATAACCCACTGGGGACTCCACAAACACAAAGTCAAGTGATAAAAACAAAAATTCATACTCCTAGAATGGAAATATTTAACTTTCCTGGAAATATTTCATTTCAGCATAACTGTTTTATTTCAATTATCAGATAACTATCTAAATGGCTTTCTTCCTCATAACTCTTCCATTTACAGGGAAATATTAACTGAGCACATATTTAGGGCTCTCAGAACTAAGGAAACATATAAGTGAAACACCAGTTTTTTAATAGATGACTTCTTTCTTGTTTTCATGTCCAAAGTTACTAAATAACAGAAGTGGAATATTTAGTTATTCTTAGACTGAATTCATCAAAAGAAGTTCATAACTACAAGCTTCCCACATTTTTAAAGCTTTTAAAAAATAATATAAGTTCACTTTTTGTAATCGTCATGCCTAGAATATGTATAGAACACAATAGACATGAAATAAATATTTGAGAATGGAAAATGATCTGCTGAAAATACTTTTAGATTGCCTTGCCTAAGGGGGAGAAAAGATCATTCACAATCTCTTCGAATCCCTACATTGTATTTTCTCAGCAGCATGGTGGTGGTATTCCACGTTCCCTTTTTCCCACACTCTCCCAACCCCAAATCCCTAAAAGGCTGAAAGCAGGAAGGCAGGACTGGACAAATCAAATGTCTCATTAAGAATGCCTGAAGAAATATGCCTAAAGATGAAATTATAGCTCTTAGACCAGCACTCAAAACCCTGGAATAAAAGAAAAGAGAGAAGGAGGGGGTAGGGGCAAAATTATGCGATTTGACCGTGGTTACTTATCCAGCAAATGTTTCTGAAAGCTACTAACTACTAATTGTGGTAAAGGTTTTTAAGCCGGGAAATGGCGAGTCTCTCTCTCTCTCTCTCTTTCCTTGACGCTCTGTAATTCATATGTATTTTGGGGATGGCACTATGTCTTAAATACAATAATATTTTAGAGAAATTTGAACTCTGTAAGTTAACAGGTATGCCAATTTGGGGCCATAAAAGAGATACAACTCCAGAGATTTCGAATAATTTAATAAGGCGTAACCATTTTTCTGAAGTTCTGTGGTATTTTTTTCATCAGCCTGAAAAGCTCTACCATGTGGCCTAATTCAAGGCTGCAGGCAGGAGAAATTACCGACTTTATTATGCCTGCCTGGTGCTCTCCAGTAAAAGCGTATGGCACCAGGCATTCTCATTCTGGGAGGCTCTGTAGAAAGCTTTTGCCCTGACAGATCTCCACTGGTTTCTTGTGAAAAGCAACAGAGAAGGAGGTTATGTTCCATTGTGTACCAGGCTTAGAGGTTTGTGTCCCTCTCTTTGCCTTAGAAAAGGCCCACAGCAGGGCCTAGTCACACCCAAGTCATAATGGCCCTTGGGCCACTGAATGCCATTCAGAGTTTGCTGAAGAGAGATTAATGTTTATTATTATTGCCATTAATGCTATTACTGTTATTGTTGTTATTATCCATTGCTTATTGGAAATGAGCATTCTGTGGTCTTTTCAAACATTCCACTGCTTTTCCTGCAGTGTGTAGAATAGCCAGTCACTTATCTACAAGAGAACAAAGGGTAAAAGGGAAGCCATTGCTTCTCCCTACAATTCTTTAGGTGCAACTGGACTTGTGTTTTTATTTGCTCAGATAGATAAGAAAAAAGAAAAGAATGGTGCATTAGCTACAGTTTATCTGGCTCCTCTGAGGAACTAAACCCCCAAATCCCAGTGGCTTAATGTAATACAAGTTTATTTCACACATCCAAACCCTAAGCCAGGTATTACTGATGGGCAGACAACATTCTTCTAAGCACGGAACCAAGAAACTGGGGGGGCCTTTCATTTGGAGGCTACTGAGTTCACATTGATGGTTGACTCCACGCTAGCCAGATAAATCAGACATGGGAGGTCTTAAAGTAGTACACCCTACTTCTGCTGACCTTCCACTAGTCACACTTAAGTGCAAGGAGTCTGGGAAATGGAGTCTACTGAGTTGTAAAGACAGGATTGGAGCTTGAGCAACCCTTGTTCATTAAGACTTGTTCATTAAGTGTCAGGATGTTGAGTCAAAGTACATGGGGGCTCACTTATATATGGAATCTAAAACTATTGAATTCATAGAAACAGACAGTACAATGGTGGTTGCCAGGGGCTAGGAGAATGGGGACTGGTCAAAAGGTACAAACTTTCAAAAAAAAATGTAAAAATAATTTTTTTAAAGGTACAAATTTTCCCTTGTAAGATGAGCAAGTTCTGGGAACCTAATGTACACCATGGAGACTATAGTTGACAACATTGTATCATATATTTGAAAGTTGCTATGAGAGTAGAGCTTTAATGTTCTCACCATAACAACAACAACAAAATAGTAGAAGGATGTGTTAACTACCCTTATTGTGGTGAACATTTTGTGATATATATGTGTATCGAATCATCACATTGTAACCCTTAGATTTACACAATATTATATGGTAATTATATGTCAATAAAGCTGGGGGGAAAGTACATGAGGGTTCTAGGTAAACTTCCCTTAGAAGGTGACATTTGTGTGGATAGATAGCACAGTGGGAGCAAATCTAACAGCTTTTTGAAAGTTGGACATACTTGTGGTTATTGTTTCAGAGAAATCAGCATGAGCTTTTCTAAAGGCAAGTTCCTCTTGAAACAACTTTTACATTTTAAGCAGTCAATAGTACAGTGCTAGATACAGAACAGTCTCTTAAGTGCCAATGTCTTTTATCTGGGGCCATTGAATTTCTAAAGAGAAAAGCTCCTTTCTAGAGGTAGACATCTGGCTGCTTGGGTTCTGCTTGCCCTAGTGAGAGGTAGGGAGGTCAGCTCCTCCAAATACAGATTTCCAATCCATTTCCTCCAAGTTTTAGCCCCTAAATGCACCATATTGATGCATCTGAGCTTGTAGTGCACATTATTTCTCCTCCTTTCTGTATTCCTCTTTATAAAAACTCTAACCTGTCCCTTCTCCCAATTCATTTTGTCAACTCCCATACCTCTAACGCTTTGCATCTCCAAAATTTTATTGAAATTTCTCATTTGATGATGCCTTTTCCATTCCTTGTTCTGGTGGATTTATTTTTATTTTTATTTTTTTATTGGTGTTCAATTTACTAACATACAGAATAACACCCAGTGCCCGTCACCCATTCACTCCCACCCCCCGCCCTCCTCCCCTTCTACCACCCCTAGTTCGTTTCCCAGAGTTAGCAGTCTTTACGTTCTGTCTCCCTTTCTGATATTTCCCACACATTTCTTCTCCCTTCCCTTATTTTCCCTTTCACTATTATTTATATTCCCCAAATGAATGAGAACATATAATGTTTGTCCTTCTCCGACTGACTTACTTCACTCAGCATAATACCCTCCAGTTCCATCCACGTTGAAGCAAATGGTGGGTATTTGTCATTTCTAATAGCTGAGTAATATTCCATTGTATACATAAACCACATCTTCTTTATCCATTCATCTTTCGTTGGACACCGAGGCTCCTTCCACAGTTTGGCTATCGTGGCCATTGCTGCTAGAAACATCGGGGTGCAGGTGTCCCGGCGTTTCATTGCATTTGTATCTTTGGGGTAAATCCCCAACAGTGCAATTGCTGGGTCGTAGGGCAGGTATATTTAAATAATAGTCTTCATTTCTTGAGAGGTTTTTTTAAAAAATGCAGATTCCTTGGCTTATTACTTGAAAATTCAAATAAAGTAAATCCGGCTTAGAACTTAAGTTTATCTTATGTTACGAAAAAAAATAACATACACACACACACACAAAAAAAGAAAAACACAGAAAGAATATAATAAATCCTCATGTGGCCATTACCTGGATTTAATAATTATCAAGACTTAAGATATTTTTTCCTTGCTGAAGTGTATTAAGGCAGGCCCAGATATTGCATCATTTTGTCCCTATATAGGGCAATATGCATCATTAAAAACTAAGACACTTATATAACCATAATACCACAAAATTAACCATGTTTATCTGGAATCATCTAATGTTCAAGTCCACAATCTAATTTTCATGATTGTTTTTAAAATTTATCTATAATTAGTTGTTCTTCAAATTCTTCAAACACAGAGAAAGAAAATTGTTTTTTTTTTTTTTACAAAACAAGTATAGATGAATAGCAAAGGTGATGAAGATCACCCAATAAAAGACAATTTTTAGATCAATTTCACTTACCAATGTCAACTGACAAAAACTGTCATGAAAACAGCAACCATAAGAAAACTGAAATGACTATACTAATAATCAGACAAAGCATTTTAATACAAAAAGTTATAAAGAAGGATATTTAATAATAATAAAAGAATCAATTTATCACAAAGATAAAACATAGTCTAACATATAGGCACCTAAAAATAGAGCCCCAAATACATGAAGCAAAAACTGACAGTATTGAAAGGAAAAATAGGCAACTCAACAATAATAGCCAGTAGCTATAACACCCACTTTCAGGAATGCATAGGTCAAGTAGGCAGAAAATAGAACAGTTGAACAACTGTAAAGCAAATATCTAACAGGCATCTATAGAATTCTCAACCTAATAATAGCAAAATTTATATTCTTCTCAAGTGCACAGAGAACATTCTCCAGGATAGGCCATAAAATAGGCCTCAATAAATTTAAAATGATTGAAATCATTCAAGTATGTTTCACAACCACAATGAATTGAATACAGAAGGAAATCAGAAATTCACAGATATGTGGAAATTGAAACACACACTCCAAAAAAACATGGGTCAGGAAAGAAATCACAGGAAAATTAGAAAATACTTTGAAACGAATGAAAATCAAGATGCAATTCCCAAAACTTGTGAAATGCAGCATCACACCACATAGTGGGAAACTGATACCTGAAAACACTACATGAAAAAAGAGGAAAGATTCAACTCGATAGCATAATCTTCTACTTTAAGAGACTAAAAAAAAGAAAGAAAGAGAAAGAAAGAAAGAAAGAAAGAAAGAAAGAAAGAAAGAAAGAAAAGAAAAGAAAAATGCAAGTAAAACCTAAAGTAAGCAGAAGAAAGATAATAATAAAGATTAGAGTGGAAATTAATAAAATGGAAAAAATACAATAACCATAGAAGAAAAATCAATGAAACCAAGAATCGGTTTTTTGGGAAAAAAATTAATAAACCTCTAGCTAAACTGTCTAAAAAAAA
This sequence comes from Canis lupus baileyi, assembly GCF_048164855.1. Lineage (NCBI taxonomy): Eukaryota > Metazoa > Chordata > Mammalia > Carnivora > Canidae > Canis > Canis lupus. Next base: position 28,250,370 of record NC_132859.1, on the reverse strand, counting down.
GAATGATTAAAATTACTAAAATCCAGGAATGAAAGAGGGACATTACTAACCAACCTTACAGAAATAAAAAGTATCATGACAGTATCCTATAAACAACAGCATGCTAACAAATTAGACAATCTAGATGAAATGGTCAAATTCCTTACATGACAGAAACCGCTGAAATTGATTCAAGAAGAAATAGAAAATCTGGACAGATCAATAACAAGTCGAGACACAATTACCAATAAAAATATTCCCATAAAGAACACAGGCCTAGATTGCTTCATTGGTGAATTGTATCAGATATTTAAAGAAAAATTTGGTAATAGTATTGAATTAATGCTGTTTTTCCCAAATTTGAAAATAGCAGTAAGATTATGTGAGAGAATGTTCTTGTTTTTGAAAAATTCACAACAAAGTATTTAAGGGTAAAGGAGTATGATATAACACCCTAAAATTGTTCAGGAAAAAAAATTTTATGTAAGGTTTACCCGTAGTTGGGTTTATGTGCATTTAGATAATTGTGTGTGTGTGTGTGTGTGTGTGTGTGTGTTTTGTGTAAAGAAAAACAGAATGAGAAACAGAGAATGATACATTAAATGTGCTAAATCTTAACAATGAGAAAAGCTGAATTATGGGTTCAAAAAGGTTTGGTTTTTTTTTTTTTGTTTTTTTTTGTTTTTTTTTTTTACATTTTTTCTTACAATAATACAAAGTAAGTTTAAAGTTATTTCCTAATAAAAGTTTAAAAAAATACATTATGACCAAGAATCATTCTAAGAATACAAAGAATCATTCCAAGAATACAAAGACTGTTGAATATTAGGAAATCTATAGGATACCATGTCATGTTGATAGAAGTAAGAGGAGAAATTATATGTTGATCTTCATATATATCAAAAGACATTGGAGAAAACTCAACAATATTGATAAACACACTCACTGAAATAAGAATCAAAGGATATTTCTTTGACACAACAAAGGAGCCATACAGAGATATCAGCCCTTTCAGATATTAAAACCTAAAAGTAAACTTCTAGAAGCTTTCTACAGTTGAAACAGTATAGTAAATATTGTTGCATGAGTAGATGGAGAGACTAACAAAGAAAAAGGTACCAATCATTATGGGAATAAAGTGTTTTATAAAAAGGACAGCATAAATCAATGCAGGAAAGATGGAATTTTTAATAAACAGTATTGGCTTAACTAGATTGTCATTTTGGAAAAAAGCAATTATGATATTGGATATATATCTCATAGAAACATCATGGATACATTTAGACCACAGATGCTAAAGGTAAATATTGAAACTGTCAATACTGGAAGAAAATTTTATAATTTGGACATGGGAGATTCTTCTTAACTATGACTGAAAATCTAAAAAGCAACTAAATATAGGTAAATATTATTCCATTAAAAAATTTAAAGGCAAACCCAGCAAATATAAAAAAAAACTTTTGGAAAATTTATAACACAAAAGATCAATATTTCTCATACACAAATGCTAAAATCTGAGGGACAGAATTAACATACCAATAGACAATGAGGAAAAGCCAGGAGCAGACAGCCCACAGATTAACACATGAAAATATTTTCTTTAACACATGAAAATATACTCAACCTTACACCTTTATTTAGGAAAATAAAAATAAAACAACATGAAGTTCTCCTTCTTACCTACTGGATTGGCAAAAATCACAGTTTGACAAGTATTCTGTTGACAAAACTGTGTAGAAAAAAAAAAGCTGTGTAGAAATAAGGGTTTTTTCTTTTTTATCTTACTTTATTGGTGGGAATATAAAATGCAAAAGGCTAGCGGAGGGAATTTTGTTATTAATTAGAAAAATCACATGCATTATCTTCCCAACCCTCTATACTCCACTTCTAAAAATCCATAAGTTAAACTCACAAAAACATATATTTATGCACAAAGTCATTCCTTTCAGAAATGTTTATCTACAAAAGCTTATGAACGATCCTGATGACCTTCTTTAGGACACATCCAAACAATGGAGTAGTAGGCAGTCATAAAAAAGAAAATTTGTTCCACACTGAGATGGAGAGATCTTCAGCATATTTTTAGGTTAAGAAAAGATACAAAACAGTAAATATGCCGCCTTTTATGTAAGAAAAAGCAATATATCAATTATGTGAATATAGTAAATATAAGGAGAATTGACACTTTATCATGCTAAATGCAGATAAAGTGTGACTTCCAGTTAACCTGGAGGAATGAACATGTGTTTGTGTTAGGGTTCTCTAGAGAAATATATATATATACACACACACACACACACACACATATTTATTTATTTATTTTTAATTATATATGAATATATAACTTAAAATATAATATTAAGTTATAAATAGATATACATAATATATAATATATATTGTTATAAATTCAATTTACATATTTATTTGTAATTTATTTTTTAATTTACATATTATAATAATTTATATATTATATATTAATACATATAAATAAAAATAAAGACAAGGGGATTGGTTGATTGATGTCAAGAAATTGACTCACATGACTGGAGGCTGTCAAGTCCAAAACCTGCAAGATAGGCTGGCAGACTGGAGTTCCAGGGAAGAACTGATGTCTCTGTTCAAGTCCACAGGGAATTGGCTGGCTGAATTCCTTGTTCTTTGGAGGAGGTCAGTCTATTTTCAACTGATTGAATGAAGCCATGTGCATTATTGCAGGTAATCTTTATTCAAAGTCTACTGATATAAATGTCAATCCCACCTAAAAATGCCTTCACAGAAACATCCAGATGTGTTTGAGAAAACATCTGGGTACCATGGCCTAGCCAACTTGACACAAAATTAGTCATCACAGTGTTTATTTCTGCTCCTTCCAGGTACCAAATGAAATGATAGTAAAGGAGGAAATGAATAACTGTATGTTGTGGGTGCAGAACAGAGGGAGATGCTAAGAGGATAAGAGAATGTGTTACAAGGTAATGACCTCTTTGGGAATCTAGAAAGGCAACCAAAAAATATTTATATATAGAGAGAGGGGGGTGCGGGGAATAGGATGAGCAGGATTCATTAAGCAAAAGAAAGGAGAAAATGATTTCGGTAAAGGCAACTTCTACTTTCTCTCCCCAGCCTATGACACTGGAACAAGACATAAATTTAGGGAAATGGCATCAATATAACATAGTTTTATTTTGTTTTATTTGTCCATTTTCAAAACCAATGATGGATCCTCTTACTCAGTTGCCATGCTAACCTAAAAATCTGTTGAGCCTATGTGCAAAGAATTAACCATCTGGTTTTCAGCAGACGAGCAGAAAACAAACATGGACACTCTACCTTTCCCAACTGCCTTTCTTGCCAAACCATATATATCTATGATATGGTTCTTTCTCTGCTTGCCTGAGACAGTCCTTTGGGTTGCTGCTCCTCTGTCATTCTCCCCCTCTACTAGAATCACTGACATCTTCTCTTTCACCAGCACAGCCTTACTCATTATTTCATCAGATCACTTATTTGACCTATGATAGTTCCAGATAAAAGTTGAGACCCTTTGCAGCATCCCAAACTTTCGTTCACCCTGCTTTCCCTTAAATAGGGATGAATGGTTCTAAAAATGGTGACAGGAGCATGATGTGCTCCTTGCAGATGACAAACTTGAACATGTTACAGAATCTCAAATGACTCCTCAGAAAATTCTACAATATAACCTTAAAGATAATAGGTATTACATTCTAGTTCTTACTAACTGTAAGATTATTGAAGGTATTATGACATTATCACCTTAGTTATCTCTGTATCAGTGATTATTCTGAATTGGGTGTCTAGTACATACTTTAGTTGATAAAACAGACATAAATTTCTCATTAATTTAGAATATATGACTCCTTTTTCCAGCAATGACCTCACCTGGGCATCTAGGGGTAAATACTAATGTCAAGCAAAAAACTCAAATGTCATTTAACTTTTATGAATGGAAAGTAATTGTTACTACAAATGTTTGGTGAATCTATCAGAAATGTTTTATTTTTAAAAGATTTTTAAATTTTAAAATTATTTCATGAGAGAGAGAGCACAAGCAGGAAGAGTGGCAAAGCAGGCTCTCCTACTGAGCAGGAAGCCTGACACGAGGCCCAATACAAGGCTGGATCCCAAGACCCTGGGATCATGACCTAAGTAGAAGGTAGATGCTCAACCCACTGAGCCACCCAGGCAACCCTCAGAAATGTTTTAATATTTGGATGAGAATATTCTTAGAGGCCATTATATCATTTTTCCTCCATTCCACCTTAAAGACAATAGTTCATATATCATATAGTTATTATTTTTGTCAGATTTTAATCTAGCACTAAAAATCTATTGCCAATAATATAACTTGAGTGTTTTATTTATCGTCTTTGAGTTTTAGTATCAGAGCAGTGAAAACTACCAAGTAGCATTATAACAATTTTTAACTGTTAATTTGTTTTGTTTGTGTTTTTAAGGCACACTAGTAAAATTGACTTTCAACATGCTGTACATATTTTTACTTAAAATTTACCATAAATGATCAATATAAAACAGAATATTAGTGAATATGGAAGTGTTCTGGGCATCAGTAAGATTTTTATTTTATTTTCTCTTTCTTTTTCTCTTTGTCATCATATGATCTAGGATCTATAGCAGAGAAACACATAGAATATGTAATCCTAAAATTTGGGGACCACATGCCTCTATAGCCAGCATTATCCTTAGCTTGGACAAATCTTACCTGCAAAGGGGTCACTGAAGAATTAAGAGATTAATTGATCCAGTCCTCTCAATCATATTACAAGAAGTGCAAACACACTGCCTTGCCACTGCTTGGAGTTTCGAAGGATCTGAATTGTCAAAGCACTCTGCCTGCGTTGGAAATTCACCACCTCCTTCAGAGCAGCCTTGAGCTGGTCTGGGCATACTGTCTTTGCCTCTCAGATCCACAGATCCTATTCTGTGTCACAGGAGGCTGATGTGCACTGATTGCATCAACTGATTCCCTTGTCATCTGGTTTCCAGTTGAGTCTAACCAATAGGAAGCACCACTGGGAGATTGGAGTCCCTTGGCTCCATCCAGGTTGGGTCATGACACTTCTGCTGCATCTTCTTTGAAAAGCCATATTTCTTTTCATGTAGACCTTTTCTACAGCTACAAGTAGCTCTCTCTGGGTTCCATTAATCATTTCTTCCACTTGCCCATTAGGATTTAAGTGTGCCAATGGTTCCCCAGTAGTGTTAGCCCTTGAGTAATCTACCCTTCATTGGTTTCCTTTAACCCTGTCTATACTGCAGTAAAGACTTCCTTTATTAAATGCTTCTCAATTACCCTGCTTGAGTGTGCTATTTCTTTCTTTCCTAGAAACACGCCTGTTTCTGTCAGAGACTGGGGACTTAGACTTTGGTCCAATCCTAGGAAGGCCAGGAGATCCAATGTAGGTATTCATTGTCATCCATTACACAGCGTCTGCCTCCCACCAGCTCCCTGGGCTTTGTAGTACGAATTATTTACTTTTCATGTTATCATTTTAGGAATATATATTCCTAGAAGTGCTGAAGCCATGGCTGGCTGTAGATCATGATTGTGAACAGATCACCGCAAGCCTCCTGAGTTTTATTTATGAACTTATATTTCATGCTTGCAAGTTTCTCTTATGTTGTTGGCCCAAAGAAGCATTCCGCTCACCAATCCCCTGCTTTTTCTCAGCTTTTATGTTTCACCACCTTGTCAGCCCCTCACTGAAAGAAAAAACATGCTTGTCAAGGTAACACTGAGATCCAAAAATGAAGAGATTTTAGGCAGCAAATTAATATTCACTGCCCATACTCAGCTCAATTTCTTATAATAATTTAGCACCACATATGGTAGTTATGAATAAGCATTGATAAGAGAAGTTTTCTAATCTTTTCCACATGATCCAGAAGAGAATGATTTTTAAAACTTGACTGAGCCAATAAATATTAATAGTTCCAAAAATGGGTCCAAAACTCTAACCAATGAAATTTGGAGTTGGGGATTTGCTTTGTTGCAAAGTTACATAGAAGTGATTCTTAGTATTATCATGTTAGAGTCGTTGGTCTCTGGACATCCAAAGGGTTCTTGCTGCAGAATGAAATATCTAGAAAGACAAAAGAGATGATTACAAAGACCTTTCATTCTAAAAAGCCACAAATCAAATTAGTAGGGGAAAAGAACGAAAAAAATCTTTTCACTGTTTATTTTCTCATTTTTCTTTTGTCTTTTCTTATTATGAAAAGCAAAGGTGGCAGGCAGAGGCATGTGCACACACAAATCCAGAGTGTCTACAATTCCTCAGCATTGATTGAGATTTGCCTCTATTCTAAAACAATATCCCCAAACATGCAGAAAACAGATACTAGCCTCTTCAAAAATGCAATTGAATCAGACAACTTGAAATCCCAACAGAAAAGTTCATTTGAGAAATTGTGCGATAACAATAATCACCAGCAATCAAACAGATTCCTTCAAATCTTTGGTTAACTGGCATCCAAAAAGTAGCAAGAAAAACAACATAGTACTATTGTTTTTCTCATCCCAATTTTTAAAATTTATTTTTCAAAATTCACAAGGACCCACCAGTTATTTTTATCTGTAAATTTATTGAAGAGGGAACCCTCTAAAATATAGCTTACAAATGTGTGTGCCATAGAGTTAAATGCTTGAGTATTCTGGGTTCACTTGAGGATGTTAGTTTTAGTTTTACTAAGAAATATGGGCACAAGAAAAAGAGAATAAAACATCATGACATGGAACAATTTATATTGTTTGGGAACCACACATTTATGTATGAACTATAATCTCAAATTATATATCAGAGTAAAGGAGGATGACTAAAAATGTTTAGGAAAAAATAAAAAAGACCTATCACATGGTGGAGGAAAACTGCTCCTATTTTCTCTAATTTTTAAAAATAAGCCGGGAAGAAGGAATATTGTATCACAAGGACAATTAATGTAGCAGAAAGGGAGTTGGATTTTCGTCCTAGATTTCCCATGAACTAGTTAGTTGAAGGACCCACCCTGAGGCCTCATTTTCTTCAGCCCTAGAATTTGGAAGAGGAGCAGTGAGGGGGTGGACCAGATGATCTTTAAGATTGCTTACTGAGCCAGAATCAAATGTATTCTAAATCTATCGTAAGTAAGTTCCATTTCACACATACACACACACAAGAGATAAAAATGCCAGTTGTTATCTTTTTCCTAAGGCTTTGGTTTTGTTTCAGACCTTATTTTGGAAAGGGAAAAAAAATCACAGATGAATCACTGCAAATTATGATACCAGTCATGGATCTTATCAAAATTGGCGACTCATCCATTTTCAGCAGTTTTGCTAGCCATGGGAAAAATGCAATTTCTTTCTCTCCTTTATCCAAAGGCCAAAGGAACATGATTGCATCTTTTCTCCAATCTATAAAAAAGGCTCTGACCATTCTTTACTGCTTTGTGCATTTTCCTACTTAATCCATGGGAATAAAATTGTTCAAGTCGATTTTGAAGTCAGTTTTTTCAAAAGATAAATGTTCATGTTTGGATTTGCTGGTAGAGTAATAATAATAATATAATAATCATAATATTAAGTATTTACCCTAACTTGTTATTATTATTACTTATTTTATGTCCAGCTTAATTTTGGTTCATAAAAATGCCAATTCTATGTAGCAAAAAGAGCACTGAATTCTAAGCTAAGAACGTAGATATCTGTACTCATCTTTGCTACTAACAACTGCGTGACCTTAGGCTTGTCATTTACACATTGAGCTTTAATTTCCTCACCAGTAAAACAAGAACACTAAGAAAACCTGTCACATATAATTCCCAAGGTTATTGTAAAAAATCAAGTAAAATAATTATGTAAAACCACTTAAGATTGCTAAGCATGATACAACTAATATTTATACTAATTATTTCCTTACTTACTTTGATCCTCGACGATTCTGCTCTCAAAGGAGTATTGAGATTCTATACGTATTCAAGACGGGATTTACTGTTAACTTTAGAACTTTTATATATTTTTTGGATTTTGGGTTGTTCAGTTCAAAGCTCAAACACATCTACCTAACCCAGAACTACTATTGACAGAAAGTGTGAAGAAATAGTCTCACGGCTCAGTTAGCATGCTGATAGCTACAATGTACAATACTCCTAAGTGTCCGTGACTCGCTTATGTGTACAATATTGACATAGCTTCTCAAAGATATGAAATCTGGTGGTTCTGCTACTCTCCTGTGTCCCTGCAGGTGAGAAATCTTGCATGTTGAAAGCAGTATAACTGTGATGGTGATAATTTTAAAAGAGGGCAAATTTTCAGACGTCACCTTTATTAACTGCAGTGCCATCCAAAACTTAAATCTTTCCCATTCAGCAAAGTGACGATTTTTCAAGTTTCCCTGGGCCTCCACAATAAAGGGAGTTTTTGCTTATTGAGTTCACTGCCAGGAAATAAACTTGAGAGTAGTGATTGCCATAGATCTATGGAGAGATTAAGAGTTTGCAAAGATGGTGGAATATGCAATAAGGTGGCAGTTCCATATGCAGAAGCACAGTGAGAAAGTTTCTTTTAGCTTTCTTAAAGAAAATCACAGTAACCTGGAAATTTAATAAAGTTCCTTGAATATAAACAGTCTGGGGAATTATTGGTTTTGAATTACTGGCAACAGTGAAGAGGGTTAAATACAGTTTCAGAATGAAAATTAGTTTTATTTCGTCAGGAAGTGAGTGAGCAAAGAGGTGCAAGGCAAGAAAAAGAGAGAGAGAGAAGATCACTGGGGCCGATACAAAAAAGTGCAACCTAAATTCAGAGATGACAGAGCAGGTGCAGATTTGCAGTGTGGCCACCACAGTGTCACCTACAGCTGAGGATACCAGAGAGGGAGAAAGAGAGAGAGAGAGAGAGAGAGAATGTAAATGTGAAGCAAATTTATAGATGAGTACTTTACTACTTGAGTTCTGAATGAGATCTGATCTTTTCTCTCTCCCACCTTCTTTAATGCTCTCATTAGAAATAGCAGAAAGAAATAAAACCTTTAAAAGTCATGGTTCCTTCTTTCCTGCAGCAAACATTGTCATAGTACCATTTTAATGAAACTGAGTCACCCCAGACTACCTTGCTTTCAGTGTTGAAGTTTGGTGCTCAAACCACATGCCCCAACATATTTTTTCTTGCTTTTCTTTTGGTTAAACACAAGTCCACTTTCAAACCAGGTTCACATTCTTCCTCTGGCTCATTGAAGGAAGTGTCAGGAGGAAGGCTTTACCTTTTTTTGTTCCTTGCATTCGGATATCCTGTTGCACAACTAGGTTTTACAAATTCATAAGGTTGGAATGACCTAAAGGGTCATTTCAAGTACCCATTATGAAGCTGGAATCAAAAACTCAAACTCAAACTCCAAGGTCATTAATAATAGCACTACCTAAGTCACTTAACTAGTTCTTTGAACTTCACATCATTCCCTCACCTGCAAATAGGGATAAGCCTGTAGTATAAAGGGTTATTTTGGGAATTAAGTGAGATGTTGTAACTAAATTTCAGAAAAGACATTACACTAAATGTCAGCTTCACTTCTACCTACTTACTACTCCTTAACTCATTTACGGGAAGAACTACATCTAGAGACCATTGAGTAGGGGTACCTGGGTGGCTCAGGGGTTGAGTGTCTGCCTTTGGCTCAGGTTGTGATCCTGGGGTCCTTGGATTGAGTCCTGCATTGGGCTCCCCAAGGACAGCCTGCTTCTCTCTCTGCCTATATCTCTGTGTCTCTCATGAATAAGTGAATAAAAATCTAAAAATAAAATAAAAACCATTGAGTAAAGAAAAATTATTCTGTGTTTAAAAAAATTCCTTAAAGACAGAAGTCACACACATTCACAATAAGTTTGAATAAAGGCAAGGATTAAGAAGTAAATAAACCTGTTTCGAATCCCATCTCCATGCTTGCAAGTTCTTTGAACTTTGATTCTCAAGTCTTTCTGAGCCTCAGTCTTCTCTTCAGATCCACTGATGTTTCCTTGACTATTATGTAAGATCATTTACTTAAAATGTATTATTTCGTTCATGTAACAAAATGTTTGTTAAACAGCTACTGTCCTAGGCACTTGGGACTACATCAGTGAATAGGATAGAAATCTATGTCCTATGCAGGTTTTAGTTGTGGTAGGATAAGATAGACATCAAATAACACATAGAATAATATATATGGCATGCTAAAGTTACAAATGCTATAGAGAAAGGTGTAATGGAGATTGGGGGTTTGGCAGAAAGTTTTGTGGAGTGAAGGGAGGGAAAATCATGTTATCATGTTATTGGGTTAAATATGATGTTCAAGATATGGCTTGTTGAGAAGGTAAAATTTGAGCAAAAACTCAAAGAAGGTCAGTAAGTCAGTGATAATGTGATAAGGAGAACATTCTAGGCAGCAAGAACAGTTAAACAAAAGCCCTAAGTGCCGGGAGGCCAATAATGATTGGAAAGGAGTAAGCAACAGGGAGAATAGTAGAGGAGAGATAAGAGTGGCAATAGGGACCAAGTCATATAGGGGCTGTCAGGCCATTTTGAGGATTTTGACATTCAGGGAAATGGAGACCCTCTGGGTTTTGAGCAAAGCAATAATATGATCTAATAAATGCTTTAAAAGGATCTCTGAGCTGCTGTGATGAGATTTCTCAAATTTTCTCAAATGTAGGGACATGAGTTAATAGAAGAACAATCAGGAGGAGAATATGGGAGAGGAATAAAGCAAGTGACAACAAGGGAATGGTGAGTTGAAAAAGTCTAGGTCTAGGTTGAGGGAAAGCCCATAAGATTTTCTGATGAATTGAATATTAAGAGTGAGAGATAGAGAGGGGTTGAGAAAGATCCATAGATTTTTCACATTCGGCATCTGGAAAAATAGAATTACCATCAGTTGAGATGGAGAAGACTACAAGTTGAGCAAGATTCGAGGTAGAGACAGAAGGAATTCAATCTGAGCATAAAGAACTTCAAGTGCATACTACACACCTAAGTAAAGATGTCCGAGGGATAGCTGGACCTATGAACTAGAGCTCCCAGAAGAGGTCAGGTTGGCAATTTCAATTCAGGAATTATCAGCACTTAGAGATATCTGAAGCCATGAGACTAGGTGAGATCCACAAGCAAGTGAATGAAGCTAGGGAGGGGCAGGAAAACAGACCAGTGGCCAGTGAGGTAAGGGAAAGGCTGGGGAACACATCTGGAAGCCAAGTCAAAGAAAGTGCATCTAAGAGAAGAAGGGCACAATCTATGATTACAAATGTAACTAATAGGTCACGTTAAGATGAGGAGTGATTTGGCAACATAAACATCACTGCAACCTTGACATGAGCAGTTTTGGTGGAGTGGTGACAGTGGTGAGGAAAGCCTAACTATGCTGAGCTTAAGAGATAATAGAAAATTTTGAGAGAGAATAGATGTTTTCTCAAGGAGTTTGCTGTAAAGGAAGAAAAGAAATGGAGTGGTAGCTGCTGTGAGCAGTGCAGTTAAATAAAGTCTTTTCTTTTTTTAAATTTTATTTATTTATTTATTCATGAGAGACACACAGAGAGAGAGAGAGAGAGAGAGGCAGAGACACAGGCAGAGGGAGAAGCAGGTTCCATGCAGGGAGCCCGATGTGGGACTCGATCCGTGGTCTCCAGGATCGCGCCCTGTACCGAAGGCAGGTGCTAAACCACTGAGCCACCCGGGCTGTCCTAAATAAAGGCTTTTCGATGTGGAAGAAATTATACTATGAGTGTTGATATTATGTGTATTAAGCTCTTGGAACAAGGCTTGGTAGCTGGTATTATCTGTACTCCTCAAGAACCCGTTTTCACACTTGGTGATCTTGGCTGTCAAAAAATCTTTGCGTATTGATACTTCCCAATGTCTAAGTGCCTGTGGATATAAGCAACAAGGTTGGCCTATGACTGAAAGGGCTGAGGAAGCTCGACCTCAAAGCAAAGTCTTTCCCTGTGTTGCAGAATCTCCATTCCAGTCACATTATTTCAAGGAAAAATACCCAGGAGAGTTACCATGTTGGCCTCTAACTCCACTTTGGAGCTGCTGCGCCTATACCAAGAGACATATACTTTCCCTGAAATGTGTCATTATTTTCTTCACATGACATCAATGTGTTTTCCCAGAGAAACGACATGGTGACGCTCATACCCTTAGCTTAAGACATCCCACACTCCTCGAGTATATTTCATTCACACTACAGTTGAAATACTATGGAAAGAAGAGGAGCAAAACTAGAGGGAATGCGAAAAGTAGCAGAAAGGGAATGTGACTAAGTAAGTGAGAAGAAGAGTCCTATGTGAGTGACAATCGGTGATTCACCTGATAGAAAGGAATAAGATAATTCCATTGCAGTGGCTGAAGTTGATGTAGAATTAGGTGGATGTGAAAAGCATCTGTTGGTTTTGTCTATCCAGTGTCCAATATCCATTTTCTGGTAGTAGCCCCTTGATAGTCCCTTGGAAACTATCACTGCTACAGGCTTAGTAGAATATAGATCTAGTTGTTGCGCCCTCCTTTTGGTAAGCTGTCACCAAAAAACCCAAGGTGAACTATTCCTCTTGGTGGAAGTGGCACCAGGAGAGGACATAATTGCTCTTATCTTCTTGCCATGGGAATTTCCTCAAGAGATGGTCTATTAAGACCTGCTTCCCAGATCCAGGCTTCATCCTCAGTGGGTGTGCTCTGCTATGACTGTACCATTTGTTCATACAGTTACCTGGCCATTTGGTGTCTGCCATGCTATAACTATCATTAAATTTTTTGAGTATCAACTTCTAGGTTGCCCTGGTCCCTGCCCATGCCAGGGCTCAGTTCTTCAGCTCTTTCTTTATATCTTAAAAATCATTTTCCCTTCCTTCTTTTTTCCTTTCTGATTAAGCACAGCTACTTGCCATGTATTTGCAACCAAAGAATGCTAGAGAGAGACTGGACTAGTCTGGAAATCCAATTGCTACTGTCAACCTTCAAAATGACTTTTTAAGAAACACACCTATTAGTAGGTTGGGATCTGCCCTTGGATACAACTTTAGGTTTTTCCATTACTTTTCTCACTGGCTTGATAGAATCTCTCACTACTGGCTAACAATGGGAATGACCTATGAATCAGGGGCTGCTTCTCTTGCTCACCAAGTCCTCAATGACATGTCAACAGATGACTGTTTAAAATTCTTTTCCTTTATTTGCTCTTAGAACCAACAATAATTATAAAATAAATGGCCCTGAAACGTGTAACATAAATAGAGAAGGATTCTTGAAATCTTTTGTATATTCTAGACTGCCATGTGGGGGAAAAAGAGATCCTTGTCTATTAAAAAAATCTTTTTAATATATAAAATGGAAATTACTTGTCTAGATGCCACTCTAAGAGCCTTTTGCTCTTGGCTATGAAACCTTCATTTGAAAGCCTTTTCTTTTGAATTCTCTGCCACAGTTTTATGGGATGTTCAATGTAAACAGATGCCTCATATAAACTTCATTTTTTATAGGTAGCTAATATACTAATATCCTACAGGGATAATTTAAGCTCCCAGGTGTCCAGGTTTTAACTAGGCTACAAAGAAAATTTAGCCAAGGACAATAGGACAAACTACCTAAGCTAGAAATGTCATGGCTCTTTCATGAGGCACCAGGATTTCAGGAAACTTCAAAATAATGTCACACAAAGAACAATCTGGCTAGGGAAGAGACTTCATTAACTGAGGTGATTCAAATTTATAGATTATGTTGGGGCAATTTAGAAGCAGGGAATCCTTGTATATTTTACTTATAGACATACTTCCACATTGAAACTTAGAGCAGTAAAATGTCTCATAATGTGATGGCAACAAAATACCAACTCTTCTTACCAGGGTTATTGTAGTCTGAAAATTCAGATCAGGATCCATGCTATTAGAGAGTATATAATCCAAAGTTAGACTCAGAATACTTTACACACACACACACACACACACACACATGCACACAAACATGTTATATTTCTGCATGTAGTGAAGTTCCTATTGAGAAGAAATTTAAACCTTTGCAGGAGAAACCACCAGCCAAGCTTTATACCCAAAAATTGGCTGGAAGTAGATCTTTGGCTCTTCTCTAAATACAAAATACAGTCCTTTGTTAGTAATTCAGACATAAGACTGAGAGTCACCCCTTGCCCTGGTGTAACAGATCCTTTTATAGCTGTCTCTCCATTAGAGCACAGAATATCCAGTTCAGAATGGAAAGGAGGTTGATACACTGGCATTAGGGCAAAGAGCTTTCTGGAAGAAAATAGTCCCTTGTCTTTAAAGGCTGGATATTCTAAGAAGCCCTGCAAATGATGAGTTCAGCAACTGAGGTCTGCCAAAACAAAGGTGATGGAAATAGGAAGTTGGAGTGAGGGCTGATATAATACCTGTACAGCATCTTTCCACAACGAGAGATTCCCTAGGCACAGAAGTGATGCTCCGGGGCAGTGATCCAGTGTGTTAGTGTGAACTAAGAGACTAACATGCAAGCACGCAGTAAGAAGCAGGTGAGTGAGGAGTTTGCCACTAGTAGACCACATGGCTGCAACAGAAGAAGCACACATCTATTAAAAGGGGAGCCAGACAGACGTCCAGAAGTCCTCTCCAGTGCTTTCTAAGGTGCAGTTTGGAAATAAAATAAAGTCTTTCAAGAATATGAATCGCAGGAAACCTTGACAATTTGGGCATGCAAATGGACTGAAGAACAATTGCTGGATTTTCTCCTAACCTGGCATGGTAGCTAATTTTATGCATTGACTTTTCTAGGCTATGGTGCCCAGCCGTTTGGTCAAGTACCCGTGTAGATGTTTCTATGAAGGTTTTTTTGTAGATGCAATAAACATTTAAAATCAGTTAGCTTTAAGTAAACATTACCCTCAATAATATGGGTGGGCCCGTATCTAATCTGATTAGTTAAGAGCCAAAAGAGTGAAAATTAAGGTTTTCTAGAGAAGGAATTTTGGCTCAAGACTATAATATAGAAATTCTGCCTGAGTTTCAGCATCCCAAGCTGTCCTATGGATTTGGGGCTTGCCAGTCCTTGTAATAGCATGAGCCAATTCCTTAAAATCTCTCTCTCTCTCTCTCTTTCTCTCTCTCTCTTTCTATATATAATATATATGTATATATATGCATTTACACATATGTATATGTGTACATATAGAATATATACATATATATTATATATATTATTTTCTTTCAGTTCTGGAGTTGTCTATTTTCTTTTGATTTTAGAGTTCTCCATTTCCTCACTAGACTCACTATATATATAGTAAACCCTGACTGATACACCTAGGCAGGTGAGTACTTGAATGATTGTTTGGAGAAATGCAAAATACATGGCTGTGTGTGAACCCCCAGCTGGTGAGACAGTCCATTTTGATTATATACATACGCAGCTGATAAATATAGACATATTGTTCTATCACTATGTCGCTTAAACACTCGCATGCAGTTAAAATGATTTACAAAGAGCTGCACATTTTACCAATATAAGAATCACTCCTTTTTTGTAAGTAACGTCCCTCATCTCTCTCTTTTAAAGTACATTTTCTTGTAAATTATCTTTCTAGCACTATTTTCTACTTGAAACGAAACTGTAAGAAAGGGGAATCCCAGGCAGGCTCTTCTTGTACTATGTATTTAAATAACCCCAGAGCTTTGGCAAAATTCCTAAATTCTCTTCAAGTTTCAGAGACAGGTAGGTAGGTACCCAAAAAGGCTTGGGCAGAGTGAGCCTAGCCCATAAACTGAAAACTCTAGGACCAATGAGAAAAGACAGAGGGCTATTCACCTACAGAGAGGAAAAAAACAAAATTCAGAACTGAAGAGACCAGAGACCTTAAATCAAATGTATTCATTCATTAAAAATCTATTCAGCACTTACTACACAAGAGTGTAGTGTATGTTTGGTGTTGAGGAGGAATGTGGGAGGGATGGTATACAGCTTATTCCCTCAAGGGCTGTGAAGTACGTATTGTAGTCCCAATTTGTGCATTAGAAAACTGAATATGAGAAAGATAAGAAGTGTGGTGGTTCTAGAATATATCTGTAAAGTAAGTATAAAAATAACTGTAATGCAAGATAGAAACTATAAGATCTCATCCAGGAAGGCAGTTGAGAAGAGTGCTTTTAGGGAAGCAATAGTAATGTGCTCCGAAATCCCAAGATGCAATGATGCCTGCAAACAGAACATAGATACCCTGAAATCAGGGCCAGATTAAGATCTTTAGAGGCCCTAATCCCCAAAGAGATTATGGTGGTGTCCACCTCCCTCCAATATTATAGTATATAATTCAAGACAAAAGAGTACTTAAATTTTTAAGAAATTAAAGAAATCTGGCTAAGTTCTGATTGTTTTTGCCATAATGATTACTTTATTACTTTTCTCAAATTAGCACATCTTGGGGGAGGTGCTCCTCTTTCAAAAACAGTCTTGGGGAGGTGCTCCTCTTTTGCTTGTTCATTAGAGTTATTCTTGGGCTATCTACATGCGGATGAATAAAGTTTTATTGACACATGGACACACTCATTCACTGACGCATCATCTATGACTGCTTTCCCACCATGATGGCAGAAATATGTAGTTGAAACAGAGGCCAATGGCTCAGAGACAAATAGGGCACTTCAGCATGGTAGAAATACAAAAAAAAAGGTGTGCAAGTGGTATGTGCTTACCTGGAAAAATAGGCTGACAATCTCATAAGAGGCCTCACGGAATGGCAGTTAGTTAAGCAGGTAGTTATTAGTTACTTAGTTTACAGTCATGAGCACAACTTCCCTCTTCAGTCTGCCTCATGGGAACAGATCACCCAAGGCTTGAATGAAAGTTGCCTGAAGATCATGAAACTGATGTGTATATAAAGTCTGTAATATTTACCAGACCACTGGTCCTATGACTATCCCATCCCCACTTCACCACTATAGAGGCAATCATAGCCAAACTGATGATCAGTAGGTTGCTTAATGATCAGAGAACCAGAAGTAGGGGCTGAAATGAACTGTAATAGCAGCAGATGGAGAGAGCCTACGAGAGCTGTCTCATACACACAGGGATAGCCTTGTCAATGGAGACAGAATTCTGGTGCATGGTTAGGCACTGCTGGGGTTTGCCCCTGTAAAATGCCTTTTTCTGTGTTGCCAGCCTCCCTTCTTATGACACATTCATTCTTTAGAAATCTGAATCTATCCATCAAGGTTGCAGTCAAGTTTTGCAAACCTAAGTCTCTGGTATGTTTTTTCTCTCTAGGTCAAGATTTGTTCTCATCTGTTGTTTTTCTTCCTTAATTTTCAAGGGCATCTCTGTAGTTGTCGAGTTCAACTTGGAGGAGTTGATGACTTTTTTTTTTTTTTTCTTTTCATCCACACAAGTTGAGAGTGGATTCAGCTATTCTCATTGTCATGCACCTCACCATGTGAGCAATTACTTCCTCAGGAACTTGTTTGGTGCCACAAGCATGTGTTCACCTATT
Organism: Canis lupus baileyi; assembly: GCF_048164855.1. Classification (NCBI taxonomy): domain Eukaryota; kingdom Metazoa; phylum Chordata; class Mammalia; order Carnivora; family Canidae; genus Canis; species Canis lupus. The sequence goes on along the minus strand of NC_132859.1, from coordinate 28,232,884 downwards.
CAGGAATGTAGACAAAGAGCTCATTTGGAGGCCCTAAAACCTTATCAAATCCTGATTTATATAGGTAACCACATCAATAAACACATCAAAATCCTGCTGGGTAGTGATAGTTGCTAAATAAACCTTAATGTGTCTTTCCTGACTGACTCCGATTTGGAATGCACAGCTCTCTTTCTTATATCTTTGGGACTGTAGCATCTCTGCCTTGGTGGTACAGCTGTTGGCCCTGCTGACCACGTCTAGTCTATTTTGTATGGCATAGTACACCTGGATTATTGGGAGTCTCAGTCATTTCCTTGTCCCTGTGGTCAAGAATTTAATGGAACATTGAACTGATCATTTAGCAATTGCCTACTTTTTATTATGTTGACATGGGGCAGTTTCGGGTAATAGTTGCTCTTTGGAGAAATGTTTGTAAGGCAAAAAGGTTAACCTTTCAAATGTTTTGAAAGATGGGAGAAAGAAAGAGAAATAACATTTTCAATGCCAGTCATTGTGTTATGTACTTTCCACACAAAGTATCTATTTTAAACCTCAAAGCACACACCTATTTTGGAGATGAAAGTTGAAACCTCTGCTAAGTTAAAATAACTTGTCTAAATTCTCAGAGCTAGTGAGTGGTGAATCCAGGAATACAGGCCCAAGTCCACCTTACGGCATGGTCTGATCTTCTGCTTGTGTCATACTGCGTTGCCTTTTTTCAACACCAGTTAGCTAGTAAAGATTGGTGGCTCGTGAAGCCACTGATGCATTATAATGAAAAGCATCTTGCATAGGACTTGTTTTCGGTTTTAGATTTCAAAAGCACACCATCACTTCCATAGCTGTGCCTAATACTTTCTGGAATAGAGTGGAAACCAACAACATAGATAAATTGACATTTCTATTATATTCCTGCAAACCTAACTCTAATAGTCACCAAGGAACATCAGCTACAGTCAGCATTCATTCAAATAATACAGTAGATATTTATCTAGTACCTACTAGGGGCCGACCATTTGTCCTGAGCTTTATAAAAATTTTCTTGCCACATATTGACCTAATGCCTGAACACACTAGCTGCACAATGGCCAAGAAGCCCAGTATAGGGATGGACAAAATAGGAGTTTTGAACAATTTGGGAAAGAAACTGTTTTATCACAGATTTTTTTTTAATGTATACTAATAGCTGAAAAGCACTGGAATATGATTAAAACCTATTAAACACAAGTTTTGCCCTCTATTGAGAACCACTGACACCAAACCAGCCCAACAGAGAAATCCTGTTTGGTACTTAATGCTCACGTTTACCGACTTGCAAACACTGAACCATTTCCAGTCAAGAGTCAAGCAGCCCTTGGCACTGACATCAGCACTTGATGACATCTCCGCGGCCCTTCTTGGAAGCTTTCTTTCTGTCTACTGACTGGCTTCAGGGGTGTGGCAGCTAGTACCACCTACGATGTAGCAGAATATGAAACAACTCAGCTATGAATTAAGAGTATTGACTAGGAAGAAACCAGAACATTATTTGCTCTCTGAACCTCAGTATCTTCTGGAAAATGGGAATGGTACTCCTGTCTCAGAAAAGCATTATAACATAATTTTGAAATAAAGTTGGTATAATGTTCATTCATTTAACAAAAACATAATCACACATTTACTATAAACCAAATACTATGAAAGGCACTGAGGAGACAAGAGTAAACAAAACAGACAATGCTTTCATGGGGCTTTACATGGGACAAACAGAGGTTCGCCGAATAGTCACAGAATGAGCTAAGCCATTAACATTTGTCACATGTCATAAAGAATGCTATGAAATGCAGCATGCTTTGGGAATATTAAAAAAAAACAACAACAACCCTGTGGCAAGGTGTTTAGCAGTCCCTCAAAAGATGCCCATGTCCTAATCTCCTGAACCTGTCTGAATATGTCATCTTGCATGGCCAAAGGGACTTTACAGATGTGATTAACTTGAGAATCTTGCGAGGGGGAGAGTATCTTAAACTATCCAGGTGGGCCTAACTATAAGTAAAGGGTTTTGAAAAGTGGAAGAGGAAGACAGAGAGATGTTTGATTATAGAAGAGGAGGCTGGAGCAATATGATGTGGGGAGAACTGAGTCTGCCATTACCTGCTTTCAAGACAGGAGTAGGAGCACAAGCTAAGAAATTCGGGTGGCTTCCAGAAGCAGAAAAAGGCAAAAAACATTCCCTAGAGCCTACAGAAAGGAAAGACTATTGACAACTTGACTTTATCACAGTGAGACCTGTGTCATACTTTTGACCTACAGAAGAGCAAGATAATAGATTTACATTATTTTATGATACTAAATTTCTGATAATTTGTTACAGCCGCCATAGAAAACTAACACAGTCCTACACTTAATGGTGGTGGTGGAGGTCAGGGAAGCGTAGGTAGTCAATGGAAGCCTCTGAGGAATTTAATGGAGACTTGAGCGTTGACTTGGATATAGATGGAGTGCCTAGCCCACTAATACCTGCTCTTCTGTCCTCATTTCACACCCCTCAGCCTGGCTCTGATGCCCATGGCCACCTCTGGTGGCAGCTGTGCTCTCCTGAGACAGCTGGTCCAGGAGGTCACACTGCTAGCAAGATCCATGAAGCCAACTAGCTTTGATTAGGATCTCTTCCCACCATCTACCCATAGCGCATTCTATCAACAAATATTTACTGAACTATGTGCCAGTTCCCTTTTAGGTCCTGAGTACACAGCAAACAAAAGGAGAGATTCAATGTTCTTGTATAACTGGAATACATCTTTATGCAAAAGATTAATTCTATCTGGTCATAATTTTTTTGAAAAGCAGAGCCACACAGGAAATAAATTGATGTGATCTTGAAAACTGCTAGACTTAAAAAATGCCAAGAAACCACAAGCTGGGTCCAACAGTGACCTCATGAAAAAAATTCTAGATAGCCAGAAGAATCAGTTGACTACTGTGTTCTTCTTGCCATCGTGTTTGAGTGAGGGTTACTGCAGCAAGACAGAGAATCCCAACTCGAGTTTGAGGAATTGCCAATGCTACACACCCAACTGGCCTCTGGACTTAAAAACAGAGTATGTTCCTCCTCAAATTCTAGTGGTAAAGCTTAGGAATAGACCTTCTTTAGGGGTGCCTGGGTGGCTCAATCAGTCAAGTGTCTGACTCTTGATATTGGCTCAGATCATGATCTCAGGGTTCTGAGATCGAGCTCTACATCTGCTTGTCCCTCTCCCTCTGCTCCCCCATCTCTCTGTCTCAAAAAAAAAAAAAATTGTTTAAAGAATAGATTTTATTTTAAATCTCCAAAGTGAGAAACTCCTAGACACTAAAGAGATAATAAAAATGAGTGGCACCATGCATAATAGTTTGGCATAAACATTGTTAATGCACTGCACAAACATCTACAACATTTTTAAAAATTCTGTATCTAAAAAATATCATCGTAATTTCTAGCACCTGAGGATTTTGGGGGGAATGGTTGTTTTGATTTTCACTTGTGTTATTTTCACATCATAAATGTAATACTGGTCTAGCATAGGTATATGTTCTCCAAATCCCTGCCCAAATTTAAGAAAACATCCTCGCCCACCCCAGAATGCTGAGGAAAACCTGAGATTCTGGTGGAGCGTGTCCTCATCAGACCTTTTAAAGCACGTGGCAACCATGCATAATAAACGAGAATTCTGAAGTAGCTTCAACTGCCTATTGGTTTGAGAAGGTGACCTGCCAGTCCCTGGATATTTGGGTGGGAGACATTAATCAAGCATTCCTTTGTCAGTGTTAGTTAAATATAGTTAAATGATCCTATCTGCCTGGGCTGTTTAGACCTGTCAGAAGTAATCTGCCCCTTCTTGAGGATTGCCAAACAGGTTTTCATCCCAAGTGACTCAGTCATTTATTCCCGTTTAAATACAAATCTTACTTACCTCTGTAAGTCCTGGCTCACCCTTAAAAACTCCACGTGGGCTTAAAATGCCCCACTGTATAACGCAGTGAGAATTGTTATAGATTCTTCTCATTTTTCTGAATACTACAAAGAATGTAGCCAAATTCCCCAGAGAGTTGGGGAGAGTAGCAAGTAAATCTAGGACAAACCACAGAGATGGTATATAGGGATTGATTTGGAAGGAAGTACTTGACTGATATTTTAGCCTTGCTCACCCAGAACCTACACCAGGAAAGGAGGCATTATCCAAGGAATGTTCAAGTAATATAGGTTAGGAAACACAGAAATGAAAAATTTCTGGTTTGGACCACACAATGAAGATTTACAATAGAAATGATAAAAATGAAATCCCCTTCACATGGATGAGTATTTTTAAAATTGGGACAAAGAACTGGAAACTGTTCCTTTCATTGTTACAGAAGTGCTGTGTTTTTTTGTTTTTTGTTTTGTTTTGTTTAAGACACCAGATTGGTCTGACTCTGTTTCCTCCTCTTTGGTGCCAGGATCTTTGTCCAATGGGACCACAGCAAGAAGTAATGTCACAGTTTCAGCATCAGGAATCAACTAGCTTTCTACTCAGAATTGGCTTCTGGATGTAAGAGCCTTAGAAAGGTTCATAATCTTTCACCTCCACAGTTTTCTCTTCTAGGAATTTCACCTAATGGATTGTGTGGCCATACAAAGAAAGCGTCATATGCTAAGATGTTCATCTTGGTTTCATTTACAATTGAAAGAAAAGTGAAATATACGTAAAAAAAAAACACTTCAACTTATTCAACAAAAGATGATTGGTTAAATTAATTCTGGTGCATCCACAGAAAAGGAATATTTCATAGCCATCAACAATTGTTTATAAGACCTAAGAACAAAACAAATTGGTTTTTTATCATTGACACTTTTCTGTATCTTTTTCTTTTTTCTTTTCTTTTCTTTTTTTTTTTCACGAAGATCATGATTTGCCTTGGTTCTTAGTTAATAGGCAGAAGAAACTGGAAGCTGGATGTGAGCTGGATGTCCAACAATGGACAACACTGAATACAGCCTTTCTCTTTAAAATGGTTACACCCAGACTCAGTATTCATTATTGCCCAACCAATTCTTCATCATGCAATCAAATATCTTTTCTTTCTAGCTACGTTGAAAAACTACCAACTGGTATTGCCCATGTTATTCTTTTACCTATTCTCTGTTGGTAAAAGCTGATTGTCAATTGGTGTGATCCTCTTGGGAATCTCCTTAACTATTTTGTTAACCAAGTCCTTTACTTCACAGGTTGACTGCACTGAAAGAGGCCCTCTCATGAATTGGTGCTTATTTAAAAGGAAGATTCACATTTATTTACTCACAAAAGTGCCATTGGGCTGAGAATCTTATTTTAGGTTAAACACACCTTTCTTCTCATGCTAGTGGTTGTCCTTAATAGATTATAAGCTTGTCTTTGAATTGCATATATTGCCTCAAAAAAGCATTGTTAAAATTAAATCTTATTTGCACCCCAATATTTTAAATAAGTCGGAGGAGCTGGTCTAATTAAAGTGGAGATGGGAAAGGACAAAAGCTGAGAGTGACCATTAACTCCTCATGCAAACTGGGGAGGAACTATTAATGATCTCATTGGGGCAACATATTTTACAAATTATTCCTTTTGTCTTTGGGAAGAGCACAGGCTCAAATTGCCTAGAAGCAGTAAAGGAAATGATTGGGAATTGGCTGCATAAAATGGAAACAACAATATAGGGTGGGGGTGGGGGTGGAAAATAACTGAAGTCCAGAGCCAAACAATAAACTGGACAAAAAAATATATCTGCAAAACACAGACAGTGGGCTAATTTGGTCAGTTACAAAGTGCTTGAACAAAACAATGAGGATAAGATGAATCTCCCCGAAATGAGCAAAAGATAGCTGCATAGGCAGCTGATGGCGGAAATACACAAACAGCAATGCCCAATACAAATATTTTTAAAAATCCTTATCTCCATATGCTACCTAATTGAATTTAAATTTAAAAAATTAAATAAATAAAATGCTCACCTCACTCATAATTAAAGAAATGCAAATCAAAACAAAAAGCCATTTTTCACCTGGCAGACAAGCAAATGTTGAAGCGTGAGGATAGTGTATGTTAGTTAGACTACAGACAAGGAGCCATTCTTAACACCGATGATAAATGTATTAACAGGCTAAAACTTTTTAGATAGCCATTAGGCAGAAGCTATCAAAATGAAAATACACATTGGTTTTGACCTGACAGTTAAACATAGACTTGATGTTTGCAAAAGCGAACATATATACAAGTGACATGGTCTGTCATAGCAGGAAAAAACCTGGAAACACCCAAAAGGTCTCCCAATTGGGGAGGGATTCAATATATTACAGAATGAGGTATCCATACAGTAGTGGCCAATACAAGAAACACGTGGTATTTGGTATGTTCTGGTATGGAAACAAAGCTTAAAAACATATCATTAAAAAAAAAGCAGGGTCAGAAGGTCAGAACACCACATGTAACATGCTTTTATTCTGTACATTGTTAAGAGGCTACTTCCAGGAATTATGGATGTGTGGGTTTTTAAGATCATACCAGATGCCATAACCACTGGGTGTCTTTGTTAGAAGGATTGGGTAGAAAAGTAGTGGCAGAGGTTGTTTTTACTCTCTGTTTTATACCTTTTTGCTTTGTTTGAATTTTCTAAATATGTTCATGTGCTCTTATTATAAATTTTTAAAATGTCAACAGAGGTTATCTATGTGGTTGGATTATTGTAATAAATATTATAAAAGGTGGAGAAAGCTATGTGTGAGGAAAACAAAACAGGATGCCCAAGTCATGAGATGTTTCAAGCTTACAAAATCACATCATCTCCATTAACTATGAAATCATTTGAAGCATAGTCTTTTTCTTTTCAAGATATTTAGTATTTAAGCCATTCATTCACCCAAATGCTCATTACAATATTGAAGTTAGAAAGGATGCCATTCCTTGCCCTCTAGTAAGAGAATGAGAGAAATATATATAAGGGATTGTGGGAGCAGAGAACATCACAATGATGGATGTTGATATATTTAAAAAAGAACTTAGAATATCCATCCCACTCCCATCTTTATTCCTGGCCCCCAATAAATGGGAGAGGCCAGTGCTTCTATGGAGCCTTCCCTAGTATCATTCTCTTATAGCATGAAAGCTACCAATTTACCTGAGACTGAAATATCAATGCTTTGACCTGCCACACCCTTCAGAAAAGGTATATGGCAGGGCTAGGTTGCAGTTAGAGCTGGGAAGAAGAGACCATCTCCACTTACACAGTGAGAATCTCCTAGAAACCTACCAGAAGAGCAATATTCTCACAGAAGCCAGTGGAGACCACCAGCAGACATCATTATACTCTGTTCTCAGTCAGGTATCAACTATGGGAATGAGACTCCAAAAGCACTGAGGAATAACACTGAAGGAGCTGCTCTTCATTATTTATATGTCCAGTTGTCTTTCCTCCAGCCTAGTCGATAAGTGATTTATGAAGTAGGGGTTTTGCTGTCCTTCTGTTTAATTTTCTAACCCTAACTTTTTTCAGAAGCAAAATACTTGTAATTATGATATGTTCCTACAAAATATCATTTGTATCCAATATTTCTCTTTTTTTAAAGATTGATTGATTGATTTGAGGGGGGGGGGGTGCATGCAAGCAGAGTGAGGGGAGGGGCAGAGGGAAAGGGAGAGGGAGAGAGACTCTCAAGTAGACTTTGCTTTGAGCACAGAGCCTGACACAGGATCCAGCTCCATGACCCTGAGCCGAAATCAAGAGTCTGATGCTCAAACAACCGAGTCACCCAGGCACCCTTTACCCAATATTTCCTAACAAAATAGCTCCTCAGCAGTCTAATGATGGGCTTAGTTATTCCACAACATGAATGTTAACTAATAATAGTTGTTAAGCATCTACTATTGCCCAGCACTCTGATGGTTGCTTTCCTGAAAACCACCCTGCTGAAGAAAAGAGTACACCACTTCACAGATAAGGAAACTAGGGCTAATAAGGGCTAAACAATTTGCACATAGTCATGCAGCTCATAAGTGGTTGAGTACCTAGTTGAATGTATTATGGATTCTATAAATATTACCAAAGTTAAACTGAAGAGATAAATTTTACACAAGAGTTTGGCTTCTTGTATTATCCTACATAAATAAAAGACTGGATTCTACACAGTCAACTGAATGTGAAGGTCAAAGAAAAGAACTCAGTTGCAGGTTCATTCAGTTCACAGAACTTTCTGCACTGATGTGTTTTATCTCTGTGTTGTCCAGTCAGGTAGCCATTAGCCACATATGGCTACTAATCACTTGTTAGGTGGTTAGCATGATTAAGCAACTGAATTGTTAGTTTCATCTATTTTAGTTAAACAAATAGACACAGGGCTACCATATGGGACAGCACGGTTCTAGCCAAAGTCATTTGAGAAACATGTACTGGTAATTGGGATCAAAAGGAGAAGAAGTGGAGGGAGAAGAAATGATATAAAATCTCAAAATATTTACAGCTGGGAAAAACCTTAATGAGACCATCACATTCAACCCACTCATTCTACACTGATGAGTAAAATTGTGACCCAGAGAGATTAAGCAATTTGCTAAGGTTGCACAAGCTAGAAAGGGGCCTGATGTAAATCCCAGATTTTAGTGAGTGTTAAGCCTAGCTGTGATGTTACAATTACATAGGATTGAGTCAAACTATGGACAACAGTAGAAGGATTTTTTTTCATTATATTTAAAATTTTTTTGGTACTCTTTTTGGAGTCTGTATGAAGCAAGGAACAAGTGACAGTCTTAGACTGGTTGTCCTTGCCTCCTCCCAAATCTCTCTATATCAGTAAGAAATAATAAAGTAACATTTCCACAAGGTAGGGACATACGTAAGTAGAAAGCTAACCTACTAGTTAATTCCATGGCCTCCTGTTAGGGAAACATCAAGCACTTTGGAATTGTGTTTTGACATCCCAATTCTGTTACCCCCCCCCCCAAAAAAAAAGAAAGAAAGAGAGAAAGAAAGAAAGAAAGAAAGAAAGAAAGAAAGAAAGAAAGAAAGAAAGAAAGAATCTGACTCCAAATTACGATATTCCCTAAACTATGCCTTCCTTCCCAACTTCTACCCCCAAATGGGTAGAATCCTGTGTACTTCCCTTCACAGAGAAGCTGTGCTATTTAATTAGGTTAATAGGTTACAGATAGGTTAATTAGGTTAACTCCTGGGCAGAGGGAAAGTGCTTCTAATTGCAGCTGCCATTGTATTACCTGGAGCTGAAATGGAACTTCAGTATACACTAGTCTGTATTCTGCTCATCAGAGGCCTATTTAAACATGGTACATGGTAGTGACTTACACATGAGGCACTACCATTCTCCTAAATTCTTTAGCAAAAGCATTTTGAAAAAAAGTACTTTCTGCTTTATAAATGATTTCTTCCAGGTTTCCAGTGAAACAAGTCATTTAAAAAAAATTTTTTTTCTTTTTTCTTTTTTCTTTTTTTTTTTTTTTTTTTTGACAAATGAAGGGGGAAAAAATACCTTTTCAAATCCAGGGCACTTGAAAGTTTCATTTTCCTGTTTTAATTTGCTTCAGCGTTTCAAGGGAATAATAATAGTTTTTTAATGCCAAAGGTGGCTTTCATCACTCAAAGCCCTCTAATTTCCTCCCATATTGCAAGTAATGTGTTAATAGTTCCAAAATGAAATATTACCTAAAACACAACTTGGTAATTTTCCTCACAGTTCAAAGTTATTTGAAAAAGAAGCATCACCTTTTACAAATATTTACTTTGCGACAACAGAAGACGCTGCAAATTATCTTCTTTTTTGTGCCATCTTTGAATCTTCTGCTGGGAAAAAAAGAAATAAGTGAGGAAAAGAAAAAAAGCCCTCCCCCTTCCCTTTCATGTTCTAATACTGGGTTGCACCTAAAGACCTGATTTCTATCTTTAAAATTAGATAATGCTCGTATATACATATAGTATATAGAGAGAGAGAAGTGAGAGGAAAGCTTGGTATTCGTGGTCTCATTATAGAATACACACACCAAAGAAAGGATGTGCATAGAGGCCATAGAGAATTTAAAAGATTTATTTATGATGTATTACTGTAATTTTTAATTTAGACATGCAAATTTTTTAATTTGCACCGACTGCTTTGCCTTAATGGTTTTGATTAATACTTGGAGGTAGTGTTTGTGAAAGAGATTTATACTGTGATTCATCTGCAAAATAATCAAATCATTACCAGCTAATGACAAAGCTGTGAAAAATGATATAGATATTGTGTAACTTCCAGCTATGGCTGAACACGTGGAGGTACCCAATCCTTCCAGCAAATGTGGACTTGTGTTAATAACTGCTGGGAAGTTCGCTCTAGGTCCACTCTAATTTGGCAACAAAAAACATTGATCTTAATAAAGCTGTCTGATAAAAGGAGCAGTGATTAACATCCCGAACCCTCTATTCTGCTACTCATGCCAAGGTCCCTTTTTTTTTTTTTTCCAGGAATGAAAATTCCACTGCACTTCCTGCTTATCGCTCCATCTCACCTCAGCCCTCCGTGGGTTTCCAGATAAGGCTGCAGACAGCCTAAGAAGGGGGGTGTCGGGAGACCAGAGGGAGTAGGGCTGATGGCTGCAGGTGGCAGTTGCCGAGGGAGGAAAGCACGGTGAATTCTCAGTCTGAATCCTTTCCGAAGCCAACACCCATTCCTTCCAGAATTCAGAGGCACCTTCTCTTTTAGTGGGTCCTTCCTGCCTAGATTCAGGCATTTGGGACTGAATGGCTCTTGCTCTGTTGCTAATCCTGACACAGTCAGCAAAGGTGGAGGAGAAAGCACCAGAGCATGCCCAGAGTCAGCAGAACAAACTCTCAAATAGTATCAGGAAGCAGAAGAGGGCAGGAAGCAGAAACCCACAGATAATCCCCAAATCTCATTTCAGCCGCTTCTTGTAACAAGCTTCTCCACCACATCTCACCCAAGCGGCTAACTTGGACCAAATGGGCACATTTGGATTTTACCTCCCTTCTGGCTGCCCCGCCTCCAAGCATAGAATGAAAATTAACATTTCTTACAGTCTTAACAGTGTGCCAGACACTCTGCTAAGGCACTCCCCACCAACTTTTTCATTTAGCCTCACCACAAACCTGTGAAGTAGGTATTATTAGAAATATTATTCCCATTTCACAGATAAGTAGCTCTCCCAAAGTTGGTAAAAGAGAACTGGCATGTGTCGGAGGCAAGACTTATTTCTGGTTCATTCTACCACCATGGACCCAACCCATCAAAACTATGTCCTTATTTATCTGAAATCTCTACTCCAGACTGAACATACCTCAAATGAGGGCAGTCAGGAGAGAGAGAGTGGATGAAGTAGAGAAGCGAGTTAAAAAAGAAGCTTGGATCAGCCACAGTTCATTCTGAAGCAATCATATTTTAACTCATTATCAAGAAATTCAGTTCCTTTTTTATTTCAGTCCTCACAAAGGAAAAGCCCAGTAAGTTGATAATCATTAATATTTCATTGAAAACCAATCCATATTTTCTGTGATGGTGACATGGACATTCCACTTTATCAGGAAGCCATTTTACAAAATTAGAAAAAGCAAGGCACCATTCTGGAAAGCACAAGCTGAGACCACTTATCATTATTATTTATTACTTATTGGGTGCCAACTGGGTCCCCACTGCAGAGAGGGAGCTGCAAAAGCATCATGCAGAGGCAGATGGTCCTTGTTCACTGGGTTCACAATCCAATTCAGATTACACGGCTACAAGGGACCCTGCATTCTTTCATTACTGGTAACTGTGACTGCTGTGGAACCACAAAGGGAAGATCAGAACTTTCTATCACTTTTCTAGACATGAAGACAAATGAGAAGAGAAGCAATAAGCGTAATTAATTTCAACCAGAGCTGGAAGAGAAAAACTTTCAGCTGTGGTACGTACACAGCATTTATTGGGAGAGCTTCTCTCTTAGCAGAGCCAGACCCAGTGATTCACAGATATGAAACAGGCTGCCATTTCGAAAAGAACCAAGAGAGGAAAATAAGTGTAACCTGGTAGCATCTTGGTTCAAAGTGTCTATGAGAGAAATCAGTATGTGATTTAACTATCCAAGGGACCCAAGAAAAGCAGGAAGAGTTAAGCCACTAAATTCAAGGTAAAGTTAAAATTCAGGTCATTCAAAGTAAGCCAACAGAATAAGCCTTTGGACAGATGGGCATCTTGTGCGCTTCAACACAAGCTCTGGTAGAAGTAATGAGGCTGAAGTGCTGAAGAAGAGGGAAATACGCTCTCAGAAGTAAACTTACACGCAAGTCATCGGGACTTAGCTGAATAATTCCCCCTAATGCTTAGATAAATAATGCTGCTAAATTCTTGGGAATCAAACCACATCTCCACCCCTCAGCTTTCAGGAGCTTCCAAAGACTGGTCTGAGCTGGCTGTGGGGAAAATGAAATCCAAAATATATTCATCACGAGAGTTTCAGAGAAGGGAGATGCTCCATCAACAATGTGAGAAGAGGAACTAAACTTGATTCTATGTTCCAAACCTGAAAGGCAACCTCAGATATTTTTGAGGAAGAGACTAGAGCATTCAGGTTTTATTAGCGATGCTTCTGCTGCCAACTGATCACAAATATTCTGGAATCCAGTTTTTATCCAGGTCCCCCAGCCTCCCTCCTCCAACACCAACAGTTATAACTGTGGTCATTGCAGAGCACATCAGCTGTATTTTAGGCAGCGTGTTTTCCATGTCTGCCGACATGCAGCAGAACCTTCTCAGATGATGCAAATGTCTTATATCTGTACTGTCCAATATGGTAGCTCCAAGTGACATGTGGCTAGTGCCACTGAGGAAATGAGTTTTAATTTGACTCAATTTTGGTTAATTTAAGCTTAGATAGCCACGTGTGCCTATTCACTGTCCTACGGGGCTACAGAGCTCTACAGAGAGCAGTGTCAGTCTTACAGAAGATGTGTGAGAATGTAGATAGAGCAATTTACATTGCACGTGGCACCAAATTCTCTTCCCCAGACTCCCTTGCAGCTAGGGGTGGCCCTGTGATAGAAGTCTGGCCCATAAGAGGAGAGCTGAGGGCTCCTGGACAAGTAATTTCCTTTCCCACATGGGACAATTTCCTATTTGCCTCTTTCGCCTTTCTTCTGCCTGGGGTGTGTACAAGATACCTACACACATGGTGGCCATCTTCTACGTGAATGCTATACACCGAGGCTGACACATCAGGAAGCTGGAAGGGAGAGTAGGACTTTGAAAACTTCCTCAGGGACTACAAGAGCCCTGGACCACCAACCTGGAGATTTCTGTGGCACGAGACAAATAAAGCCCTTTCTCATTTAAACTTCTCTGCCTGTTTTTCTGTGCTTGGGGCTAAACTCACTAATCCTAGCAGATATAACTATGTCCCATGATAAAGGTTTGCCATATAATGAGTATCTCATTGTCTACAGAACTGGCGTAAAGTCCAATTGTCCTGGCAGTGTTTATCCACTGCATCTATGCATCCTTCCCCTTCCCCTTGGGGCCAGCCTGGGGCACAATTGTGATGGGTGAGTAGTTGTTCTAAAATCTCCTGCCCCTCCCTCCACTTCCGTTCTCTGTTCTGTTTCCCTGTGTTCCTGGCCTTGTCCAATTCTTGGTTTCTTCCTCTCTCCTCTCAGCAGTGCTTCTGCTATCATCCATGACTCTTGTGGTATCTCCTTCAAACTGGGGAGTGGAGGGAGGATTGGCTTTGTCACGGGCTAAAAGGATTTTAGTCACAAAGAAGAAAGGGGAAGAAGCCAATTGGACATTAAAAGGGTGTTTCCTTCCATTAAAATCTCTTTGAAAATAAATAAATAAATAAATAAATAAATAAATAAATAAATAAATAAATAAATAATAAAATCTCTTTGGTAAGTAATTTTCCATTATGTGCCTAGAAAGAGGCTGGCTTGGTCTTCTGATGCCTTGTTCACTCTTCTGATTTCTTTCTGATGACTCTTAATTGGGTGTCTAGCATGCACTAAACCTCCTCTTGGCCCTTGCAAGCATATGGTTTCTTTTAATCCTCAGAACAACCCCAGGCAGTGAACCTTATTAAGAGGGGACACTTGGGGACTAGGTTGACCTTTTGAGAGTTCTTCAAATCCACACACTGTATCTGTTGATAGCCATTTACTAAAGTTGCCAAAAATCCCTCTTGTGTGTATGCGAACTGTATCTATCATTCCCATTTTGTAGCTGAGGAAAATGAGGCTCAGAAAAAACTACATTGTCATATATAATAAATGACAGTGTCAGGATCTCTGGTTGCAAGTCAGAGCTGTTCCACTAGAAAAGAGAGGAGGCTTGGGTTTATTCTCCCATGCAAAGCTATCTAGTGCCAGCCACTAAAAGCAGGCAGTTAGTCTCCTTCCTCAGAGGAGCTCTGATGGGTTAGGGGGGTGGGGGGCAGAGGGAAAATTAAGGAGAGTCTCCTGATGATGAGAGAAGTTGAAGACCCCAGTTCTCTGCCCCTGCCAAGATTCCTGGCAGAAAGACACTTAACCTTTGCAGCTCCCCGGATGTCGAGGCGTTAATAAGCTTCCTCACCTCACAGGGAAGTTGTGAGGATTAATTCTTGTTTAAAATCACTTTGTGATCCAACGATGAAAGATTCTCTTGGTTCTTTGGTCTCCCTCATTCCTCCTCCCACAGACATGACTCATGAAAAGTAGATGGGTGGAGGGAAGAGTAGAGACAGGCAGCTGAGAGCAAGTTGAAAACAGAATAAGATAGGGCAAAGAGGGCAGGGTGAGTGGTTCCAGAATTCAAAGACAATGACCAGGAACCACTGGAAGATGTTGACTAACTAACTGTCCCTCTCCCTGGGCACTCAAATATACAGCAGGAGTTTCCCCCACCCAGACACCATCTCACATCAAAGAGAATAATCGAGTGCTAACCTTTGATAAGTGCTCTTCAGGGGTCATGTTAATGTAAAATCCTGCCTCTGCCCTGTCCAGTCTTCTGCCCCCTGATGCACCTTCCTCCAGAAAGAGGAAGAAAAAGAGGTCATGCAGTCCTTGGATATTTGGACACTTGGGCTTAGATGTGTCCCCACGGCTGAAATGGTGAAATAATTTTTATAAAAACTTCCTACATTTTCCCCTCCTGTTTTTGTCTACTATGGAGTGCTATTTTCCTTTTCCTCTTTTTTCTGATTTAAAAAAAATGAGTGTGGAAACATAGAGCAAACCCTATCTGAGTCAACTCAGCATTAAAGCACCCCAAAAATCACTTCTAATGAAGGACTTCAAAGATAGAAACAGGGATAATGATAGTTTTCCCTATATTTGTAGAAAATTCAACCTCTTGTAGGTAAGCCAATTCCATCTCTATTCCCCCCAGAGAATTGTTGCCCTGCAGTTGTAACTATGAAACAAATATCTACCCACCTGGATCCTGGGGAAATGTAAAAAGGATGACATGTCCCACAATATGACAAATGTCATTCCAGAACCTGAAGTTGACTGGGTTCATTTTTACTGTAATATTTCAATCCATTTGAGCAAGAGAAATAGGCAATGAATCATTCAACAAATATTTACCAGAGATCTTCTATATGCTGGTATACAGGAGATGCTCAATAAACACTCATGAAACAAAGGAGCTGAGAAGCTAAAAGATACATCTTGTTCTTAGGATCAAGATGTGCATGATCAATTCATGGGGAGAACACAATTAATTCAGAGGCTAAAGCTTTAAGGAAGAAAGAGCAGCAAGTTCAATGCAGAGGCACTTTTCTCATTTGGGTAAGGACAGAGCACCCCAGGCTTTCCTAAGGAACACTGTGTGCTGTTGCTCAGTCTGTGCACTGAACAAAAGGATTAGCAAGCATGGGTGGATGACAGAATTTGGCTCTTCCTACTTGCCAATCTGAGAGCCACTGGGCCACATCTGCCCAGATGTGATGTCTTCTACAAATTTACACAAAGACATAATGTACTTTGGTGTGGTCTTGTTTTCCTCTCTGAAAAGAAAATGTCTCCTCTTCAGGTTCACTCTTCATTTATAGGCATGATGATCATGTGTGGCCCAGAGGAGAAAGACTAGCTGCAACACAGCTCTCCATGGGTGGATTAAATAAAATGCTGTATCATTGATTTCTCAGCACTGAACTATCCCGAGATGTTGCCGGTGTCTATTTAATAGAACTGCCAAAAAACATTTAATTTTTTCATATAAAACACACCCAGAAAATTGAACAAATTTCATCAAAATGTTTAAGTGCCAGAAACGATTCCAATCTAATAAAACATTAAGGCCTTGCGTGGTCTGTATTGCACATGTGGCAGACCCCCATTAACGACACGGTTGGAACCTAGTTTTTAATTCTTTTGCACAAAATCACCAATTTATGCTCTGCTGGGAAACCTTTTGGAAAGGTCTCTTTGTAAATAAAGCAACCAATGCCTTAAAATAAAGTTGGCCAAGAGTGCGTCTCCTTCAGGGTCTGAGAGGAATCTTCGCTGCTCGGATGCTGAGGCAGGCCTGCACAGTCAGCTGTTGTAACAGAATCTGTTGGCGTCTGTGGCGCGCTGAGTGACAGCAGTGTGTAATCACAGAGACGCACAGATACACATCAGACGGCAAGAACACAGAAATAAGCAGCGGAATGGGAGTATTTTGGAACCTAAATGGACCTTGGCACAAAACACTCTGAAACTGCCATTTTGCAGAGCCTGATCATTTTTGCTTGTTGCGTTTGGAATCTAGAAAGGGAAGAGTAAGGAAGAGGGAAGGAGAAAGGCTTATTTTTATGGGGTGCATCCCATGTCCCAGGCACAAAGGGCTTTGAATATTTCATGGGATCTAATCCTTGGAGTCACAAGATGATGTTAGGTATATGATCGCTATTTACAGATGGGGAAAAACCAAGTCTTCAGAGGCAGAATAGCCTGTTCAAGGCCACACAGCTAATAAGTGACAAGGTCAGAAAGGAAATACAGGTCTGTCAGTCCTGAAAGTCCATGCCCTCCCACTTCCCTTGTTTCCATGCTGTGGTGTGAATCAGGGGGGAATACTTCCTTCCATCCCGATCCTAGAAGCCCTTCTTATCTGGTGGTTGCCATCTATATAAGAGAAGCTGGCTTTTAGCCAGTGCCCTTCACCTTGCCTGCTTCAATGCTCAAGAAGGAGAATCTACCTTATTCGAAAAGTAATCCTGTGAAAAGCTAGGTTGGGCTCAGTTGGACAACAATCGGACAGCTCATTTTTCTAATCAAGTCTTGTGGACCGTAGGACCAGAATAGTGGCATATGAAGTTTAAGAGGATGGCCAGCCTCCCAGGTACCCTCCCTGGGGAGGTGTCTTGACAAAATCTATTCCAAATTCACATCAGATGAGAGACAGAGACTAGATATTAGCATGTTGCAACACCTGCTATCCCCAAACATATTCATCAGTAAGGAAAGTCAGGTTCCCCTCTGAGCAAGGGAGCAGATTTACAAGAAAGCAAGTGATATTCTCCGAGGGGAGTAAACCCACTTTATGTAAACCTGAAAGATCAGTTACAGTTCCCAGAATTCACCCCAGAGTGTGCCCCTAAAGTCACCGAGTAAGGGACTGTGAGAAACAGTGTGAATGGACTCAAAACAAAACAAGACTCACCTGATTACAAGTTTCATTATGAACCTCGGGTTTTTTAGAGCTGGTGACATCACACTGCTTTGAAACGTTGGGAAGGGGAGAGGGGCTGCTATGTTCAACACACACGTGAACTTCATGTGTCTTGCAGGCCTCCCTACTGACATCACACAAAACTTGGCCCTTACTCAGGCTTCATGATTTTGATAGGCCACCCCTGCCCTTCTCCACTTTCAGAGGTGGTTAGCAACCAAGGGTAGATTTTTGTTATTTTCAAAGGCAGCTTCAGATACCACACAATAGCATAACTGTCGATGAATGTCGGCATTGGATGCTCCGAGACCTGTCCCAGCCTCTGCCTACAATATACCTTTTGGATTTGGGGTATAAAAAAGCTTGGTTGTTCAAAGTATGGTCCACAGGAGGCAAAATGAGCCTCAACTGGAAACTTGCAAAAAATACAGAATGCCCAGTTCTGTTGGATCCCAATCTGTATTTTTTACAAGATCCCTGGGTGATTGGTGTTGATTTGTACATTAAAGTTTGAAAAGTGCCAAAATAGTCCAGTGGTCCTCCAAGTGTCTCTCCAGGCTCAGCAACAACAGCATCACTGGCAGCTTGTTATAAATGCAGAATCTAAGTTCTACTGAATTTGAATTTCCATCTTAAGGACACCCCAACACCGCCACCCCCCACCCCCATCCCCGGTGATGTGCATCCACATTGACACTGAGAAAGCGTTATTTTAGGGTCCAGCAAACCTGGGTTTCGGTCTGGGTACCACCACTTACTAGACGTATGATTTTCCATAAAGTACAACTCTTGGAGTATCAGTTTCTTCAATAACGAAGTAAGACAAATAGATCCTTTTTTCAGGAAATTTAAAGGGATTAAATCAGGTCAAGTAGGTAAAGCTCTTAGCACAGAGTGTTAATGCGTATTAAGCACTTTGTAGATAGTTGTTTTTAGCTTTCGCCATTTGTTCCTTTCCCTCCTGTCTGTCATTCTCTACCTTAGAGATATTTCCATGAGGCCTTCCTGGGTCCCTTCCAGTTTTAACATGTCCCAATTTGACAATTAGTTCATTTTTCTTAAACCTGCTGAGTAGCCATTAAACCAAACCCTGTTAACTATAATAAAAGCAAAACTGGATTAAGAATTAGTTCTTCATCATGCCCAACTTTCTTTGCTTGCCGAGTTTGGTTTTATCTCCAATGTGAAGAAATAGAAGCAGAAGGCGGACAGAGCCCACAGCATGTCTATTGAGCACTTTCTGTGTAAACAGTTCAGATACTAACATGAGGACAAACAAAACAGTCATAGTCTTACTCTCATGGAGTCTACTTATTTAACCAGGGAGATTGACAAATAAATATACCATTGCCCTTGAAAGTGTAATAAGTATTGTGAACGAGGGTCATAGGAGCAAGAATAGAAGGATAATAGAATGTAGATGCTGAAGGTGGAAGGGTTAGGAGGGTGAAGTTGGAGAGATGGTCTTTCAGAGAGAGTGACCTGCAAGCTGAAACTTGAGAAGGAAGAATAATAGTTGTTCAGGAGAAAGAGAACCCCGGGCAAAGTGATGCAAGTGCAATGGGTCTGAGATAGAAAGTGGTTTGAGAGAAGTTAAAGAGCCAGAGATAAGGTAGATGAGACTGGACCCCGGTCAGTAAGGGGAATGATTCCTAGAGAACCAGGGGAGGTGGGTGGAGCCAAATCTGGGCTCCCCAGCCATTGGTGGTTCTCTTAGGGAGGAGGGGGGAAGACACCACTGCAAGGAGCTCATGAACATAGATAGGTATAAAGCAAATCTCATTACTGACCGTATCTATGAATGAGCTCCTAAAAGGAACTCAGTAATATTTGTGATTAAGTACAAACGAATAAATGAATGAGACATATAATTCAAAGGCACTAATGATCTAATAGGAGCAAAAGTTATAGCTCGGGAAAAGTATTTTGTGAAAGAAGCAGGGTATCACTCTTTCAAATGCCCCTTCTCGCCCCTGAATCTAAATTTTTTCTTGTTCTGCTGGATTTTCTTATCCACATACAAATTTGTTATAATATCTTGTGTCTTTAATAATAACCTTGTTTGACCCCCACATTCTATTCCGGGTACTGGCCTATTTTTCTAGTACCTTTTATACCAAAACATTGAGTCATAGGTTTCTGCACTATCCACTTTCTTCTCATTTTCTTTCTTAAAACATGTAATATTGATACACTAAAGAATATATGTAATGTATATGTAGATCATAAGGATTACTGATGAAAGTGGACACCCCATGAGTATTGTACCCAACTCATCTATTAGAACCTTACCAATTCCATTTAAGTGATTTGGTTATTCTTCTTCATTCTACCCTCTGTCTCTTCTATCCCAGACAATAATAAATCTGAATTTTGTATTTATCATTCCTTTCTTTTAGAATCATAGTTTTGTCACAGATGCTTATATCCCTAAACAGCATACATTTACTTTTACCAGACTTTTTGTACTTTAAAAAAAATGGAAAATCAATCATGTAAAATAAATTACAAATGGAATTTCCAATGGCAAAATATCCAAATATCCATAAAATACACTAATGCTTAAAAAAGGGGGGGTGAGTGGACCTGGGTAGTTCAGTTGGTTGAGCATGGAACCCCAAGTGTGGCTCCCCACCCAGCACAGAGTCTGCTTGTCCCTCTCCCTTCCCCTGCTTATACTCTCTCTCTTTCAAATAAATAAATAAATAAATAAATAAATAAATAAATAAATAAAATCTAAAAAAAAAAAAAAAAAGACTCCTTCCCTATATATGCACAAACCATCCCTCTCCCACTCCCTTCCAGATATCACACTGCTGAGCAATTGAACCATCCATCAGTGACTCTTTCCTTGGAGTTAGACATAACCCTTATACTATGGAATTCCTTTAAAACACAACTATCCTCCAGGAATTCATAACATATTAAGCCTCTACTATATGTTGAGTTTCCTGGGACATAAATTCTAAGACAAAGATTAGTGTGCAGGAATTTTATTAAGGAGGGTTCTTAGGATCAACAGTTGTGGGGGAAAGGAAGGAAGGAAGGAAGTTTGAGAGAGGGAGAAGTTGAATTGTGATGAAGTCCAGTGGAAGCTTTAGCCAACACCAAAGGGTTCTGAAGCTGAGATGGCCCTTCAGAGTTTAAGTTGTGGCACATTGGTCTTTATCTCCTCATCCACCAGTCAATGCATGCAGTTGACCTTAGGCAAGACAGCTCTCTTCAGCCAAGGCAACTCCTTCAGGGGGCTGACATGTAGGAGATATTTGCTGGCTGTACTTCCAGCAGCTGGAGGTATACATTCTCATTCCTGAAGGGAAATCTGGATGGCACATCACAGCATCCACCAAAGTCCATCACACCCTAGACTGAATTTGACATCTTCTTGAACCTGGGGCAACCTAGTAGTGGCAAAAACCCATTGGATATGGGTGTACTGAAAAGGAAATGAGAGGAAGAAAATCAGCCCCCAAAGCGACTTGGTTAGAGAGAGTCAGGAAGGGAACATTTGCTGGGTCGTGGGCATTAAGTAAGGGCAATGCAGTACACCAGCTTCCTTTACAGCTTCAAAATGTTTTCCGGAATCCACATTGGTCCTTGCCTCTAATTAGTACCGAGTAACTGAACTAGCAGACCAAGTATGTTCTTAGAGAACCAGCCCCACAGGAGAAGCTATCACCCCTCATCCACCTACCCACACACACAAAAGTCCACTTTGATATACTTACTCAGAATTTTGCAATCACAAAATCTTGAAAGGAACTATTTTCATTTTAGCTGAATAAAATGTTGAATCATTTTGAAAAATAAAAGTTGATACTTTGAATTATCACATGGGAGAATGACACTGAGCCAGGGGAAGTAACCTAAACTTTCTAGGTTTTTAGCTTCTTAATCTCTTTGTTAGAGCCTTGCCTCAAATGGAAACCCTGAGCTTCAAGAGGTAGTAGCAAGAGCAGTTCAAAAACGTAGAGGCAGGCTCACAGGTGACGGGCCATAATAGAGCCCAGAGCCATCTTAACTAACAGCATTGCCATGAGCAACTTTTGCAGAGCTGTGCTTTGCAACTTTTCAGGAGGTAAGAAGATTTTCAGCCAACTTTAAAAAATGACCAACAAGAGAGAGACAAAGCCATTAAGAAATAGCCAGTCCCCTTTATGCTGACTTGGTATCGCTTCATTCAAGCTGAACAGGTAGAAACAATTGCAACCAAATGTGAACATGAACAGGATAAAATTACTCATCTTAATTATCCTCTAGGATGACAGTGTTCAATAAGCAGCATTTCAACAAGATATTAGTAAGTTTCTTACTTAAGAAGATGGCTGGAGGGAGCTCTTTCAAATGTATTTGGGAAATTCTGTGTATTGTATCTTTCTCCTGCAGTCAGGTGCCCATTAGCTTATTCGGAGATCTGAGAAGTCCTACAGCAAAGAAAACTTCAATCTTGTTGAAGTGTGCAATCCTCAAGAGTCAATCTTTGAACATGTTTTCCTTGGAACACACATTAACATCTTCCAAACTAGTATATGAAGAGCACAGTTTAGAAAATGCTGGTCTAACCCTACCTATTCTATTTACAGATGAGCAGCCCTGGTGTCAGAGAGGAAAGGAAGCTTTCCCAAGATCACAACAGTTATTAGAGACAGAGTCAGGACAAGAACATTGGGTCCATGACCTTCAAACCAGTGTTCTGTTTCCAATCCAATGACTAGTGAGGTAAATCAAATTTGCTCTTTTATAAACTGGCTATTGATGGAGGGTTGCTCTTAGAAATGACCACAGGATTCATCCTAAACAGAAAACATTTTCTCTTGTTTTCCCATTCATAGGATTTCTATAGGCTTTCTTATTCATGAAGTTATATAGGATAAAAGGTTTTCTTATCCTCTCTGGGACAGTGAGATGGAGGAAAAGAGGGTAAACAGAGTCAGCTTAATGAGATAAGAGAGCATCTACTTAGAACACTTAAGTCTATGTATGTCTTTTAAAAGTTTGTTCCATTTCCTCTGGGAGCCTGCATATTGGAGGTGAGACCTAGATGAGAGGAAGGAAAAAGTGGGAGAGAACAGTGGGACCCAGCAGTGTGGCTACAGAACAGATTCCAGGGAGAGAAGCTTCCATTAGAGGACTCTCTGTGGTAGACTCTTGGAAAGGAGTTCTGCTTTCTGATTTAAAATGCTCTATGCTTCAGTGTCCCTCTGTGGTACCCTCACCTTGCAACACCCTTTCCCACTCCCAAGGTCTTTTAGTGAAGGGAAATAAATATCAAGTAGAAGTACCAGCCTTGGAGCACGCTGCTTTAGGGAATGAAGTCGAGTCCACATTTGCAGGGAAATGCACAACATGGAAGTCTGGAGGTCCTCAATGGAGTGCCACTAGGAAGCCAAAGGGGCCACAGGAGGAGAATGGAATCAGAGTTGGGAGTACTCCCCCCTCCCACCCAAGAGTCCTCAGGTATTTGGAAAAAGAACTGAACCTCTCCATTCAAAGTAGGATAGGGCCTTAAATTAATTTATTTAGATATTTAGGCCAAAGGTGAACCAGAAGGCCAAATAGGATTTTCCTAATCCCTGGGAAAACACCTTCAGAATTGTATAGCTAGACCAGTGGGGAATAGGCCCAGAGAGAGTGAAGAAAACATATACATTCAGTTTTTGAACTTGAAATGCTAAGGAGGCTTTGAAATTAAACGTTTTTTAAAATGCTAAGAAGTCTATGTAACGATCTTCTATTTGGCCTAATTCCCCACAATGTGACACCCATTACTATTTAAGTCTTAATTCCAAGAAGCCCTAGACTTCCTTAAATCACTCTATCTTTCTCTATTCTTCAGCATTTTTACCTGTAAACATAGTTAATTCATGGTAGTCATTAAATTGGATGCTTCCTGGTAGTAACTCACACAGCTAAGAGCATTTAACCCCCTTTTTCCACTAGCAAGATGGGTTTGGCTCATCCTTGATGGGCAGAGCCGTTTCTCCTTCCCATCACTATTCAATATCTTTGAATGCAACTTTTGGAGCAGCCAGGTATTTGGATTCATCCTTTCCTATAATGCAATGAGAAACTTGAACATTTATTTTCTAATTTATCATTCTTATTTTGTCAAATGGTGTGTGCCTCCTCCCCTAAGCAGCTTGCATGAGCCAGTCAGTTGGAACCTAATGTGGATGAGGTTTCGAAGGTATGTGTTGTGAACTCCGCAGGTTTCAGAAGTTCTCGCTTGTGGTAATTTCTGTGGTTATCCCAGCCTATTCCTTTCTGAGCAGCAAGGCTTAGAACCCTTCCCCACAGCATTTACCCAAGCCACTGCTCATCAAGGAAATAAGTCCAAATGGTATCTTCAAAATCAAATGTCAAGGCCCCCATACCTCTCAACAAGTCAGCCCATCTGCAATGAGTTTTGCTTTGCATTCCTTCCATACACAAAGCTATTCTAGGGTGCATGTCGTAGAGTTTAGCCAGGAAGCCAGATGTGTGGATCACTATTTTGTGGTTCCAGGGCCACTTGTTGGCCACCCTTTTCACCCCTTCCCCCCCCACCCCCCATCATCAAAGCTAGGAGGATTTTTTTTTAAAAAGATTTTATTTATTTATTCATGAAAGATATACACAGAGAGAGGCAGAGCCACAGGCAGAGGGAGAAGCAGGCTCCATGCAGGGAGCCGGATGTGGAACTCGATCCCGGGTCTCTAGGATCGCGCCCTGGGCCGAAGGCAGGCCCTGAACCGCTGAGCTTCCCAGGGATCCCCAAGCTAGGAGGATTTTATCAGCTAATGACATTGTTGTACTCAACCATTCTTTGTGGAAGAATCTCTACTTCTTTTCAGGCTCATCATTCATCATGTACATTTTAGATGAGGAAGGTTAAAACAGTTAACCAAATTATGTTAAAATATGTGTATAAACATGCTCAGAACTCTGGAACTGGAAAGCTGAAATGATTTAATTATTTAATATTTTAAGTGAGTGTGGGTGTGATATTTATATTATTATTACTAAGGAATAGAAAGAATCAAGGAGAAATTTCTAGGCTGCACAGCTAACGAGTGTGTCTGTCAAGAAGTTCTGTAATTAAATGAAGTTGAATAACAAGACATCTCTCCGTCTCTCTAGTTGGAAAAGCAAGGACAATGTACAAGTTTATAGGTCTGAAGGATAATCCAGGATTAACTGTTGAGAACAATACAGAGGAAATATGTATCTATCAGAAACCATTTTCCATTGTCCCATAATTGCAGAGAATCTTTTTCCTAGGAAGTAGGGGGAAACGGAAACTGAGTATAACAGAAGCTCTAAAGACTAAAACTTGTTCACATTCTGAGGAAATATTTTTTTCTTGTTCCAATTGCCCTTTAATAATTAAAGACAACATTTTTATAGCAACAAATCATAAACCCACTACACTAGCATTTGGCAAACTTTTTCTGTAAGTCAGATAGTAAATATTTCAGGCTCTTGGGGTCATACAATCTCTGTAACAATTGCTCCACTCTCCCATTGTAGCAGGAAAGAACCAAGGACAATACACTCAACAAAGGAGTATGGCTGTGTTCCAATAAACCTTTATTACAAAAACAGACAAGGAGCTGGATTTGTCCCACAGGTGGGTAGTTAGCTGACTCCTGCCCCAGACTCTAAGTTTTATGAAGGCTGGGACCTATATTTCTAAGGTCTGGTACATTGTAGGCACTTAATAAATATTTGTGAACAACATTTTTTAAAGTTGGAATTACAGTAGCTCTACAATTATGTGACCTTGGCCAAGTCACTTCCTCATTTAGAGCCTCAGTTTTTGATACTATAAAGTGGAAAACGTAATGTTGATCCTGCTTATTTTCTGACATATCTCATCATAATATAAGTCAATAGCAAAAACAAAATCACTGACATGTATTAATATCTTTAAAAGTATCATATAAAGTTGTTTTTTATGTATAACATATTAATCTCACAGCAAACCTGCCTTATCTCCATTTTGTCGGGTAAGGAAACGAAGTACGCAGAGAGTTTAAATAGCATAAGGTTTTATGGTAAATGATAAACTGATATTCAAACCCCAGAGGCTGCCCAGTTAATCACTACACACTGCTTTATATTCCCTAAGCTTGGAAACTGAAATGAGCATTACAAAGAGTTGTTTGTTTGTTTGTTGCCTTTTGTATTTTATAAATCATAGGACTGGCTTGCTCTATAGAACCAACAACATTTTATTCTTAGTTGTCCAATCCTTTATGAGTGTTCAGCCAACTTCACTGGAGAATAGAAGGGAACAGGTGATAAATCATGTAAGGTCCTATTGGTGGTGAGCAAATCTGGTGAACTAATGCAAAAGTGGGGCAGAAGGAGATATTTATTAGAAAATAACACACAGCTCATAAAACTAAGGAAGAGTAGAACAAGGCTCTGGGAGAGAGGACCTCATACAATGGTAACTCTGACACTAATAATGACACAGTAGCTTGCAACTGCTTCTAAATATCTGCTCATGTTTCAAATTCCTTGGAAAGAGAATCTCTTTCGTCCAGCCACCTCAGGTATTTCTGCCCTTATATAAATCACCTCTCCCTAGCCAAGGAACAAAACTAGTGGCAATATTATAACCCTAGATGAAACAGAACCATAAAGCAACCACATCAATGTATCTACCTTAAGTGGAATACCAGTACCATGTTCCGTTTCCAACTGACGCCCACTTCCAACTGACACCACCTCTACACAGTGCCTTATTGTGACATTTTGACTTGAAAATAAGAACATTTTGTGTTTCTTCCAGTCTTTACCATAGGCTGCCAAACACACAAAATTGCTGTTAAAAGTTCCAAATGCTTCTACCCTCCCTTCAACCTTTCCCTCCTTCTAGCTCTATCCTCCATACACTGTCTCCTTCCATCCATCTTGAATTTTTGGTCACATAATCGATGCCCATATTTCTTGATCAGCCCTGCCTATTTCACCTATTATCACACATGCACATGCTGATAGCAAAATTATCACACTTGCTTGTTAGCCATAGCAGTAAAATTCATTCTCAAGATTCTAATTTTCTTTATACATCTATGTTTTACAATTTCTCTGGTTTAAAATATAGCTTTAGTGTCATGACTTTATATTTTAATGCAAAATGGAATCATTGTTCTTATTAGTTTTTGTTTTACAAATGTATTTCTAACCTTATTTTCTACAATAATTTTTAGGACCTGACCACTACTTTCTGATCAGCACAATAATGGAATGCCCATTAAACTGATGAATGTCCTTTGTGGATAAAATGTGGTTTTTGTTTCCATCACACTGGGAGTTCGACTCTTTGCAAAAGCATTGAGATAAATGTCAACTATGGAAGGTTGGAAAATCTGCTTTTCCCCTTTCCGTAATTTGCAGTTGCATGTCTCCCCCACCCCCTGTATTTCCCCTGATAAGCCCAGAACTTCTCGTCCTCAGCCCAGAAAAATATGTTCCATTCTACAAGTCAATGATTTCCATGTTATACCAGGAAACGGAGCGAAACCAAAGAGAGTACAGAACTTTTTCTTTCTTTCTTTCTTTCTTTCTTTCTTTCTTTCTTTCTTTCTTTCTTTCTTTCTTTCTTTCTTTCTTTCTTCTTTCTTTCTTTCTCTTTCTTTCTTTCTCTCTTTCTTCTTTCTTTCTTTCTTTCTTTCTTTCTTCTTTCTTCTTTCTTTCTCTCTAAGATTTTATTTATTTGAGAGAAAGAATGTGAGAGAGAGAGAAGAGAAGCAGGGTCCCCACTGAGCAGGGAGCCCAATATGGGGCTCCATCTCAGAACTTCGGGATCAGGATCTGAGGTGAAGGCAGACACTTAACCAACAGAGCCACCTGGGTACCCCAAGAGTATAGAACTTTCTGCCATGGAATATCTGGAAGGAGTTTGAAAGAGTTTGAGAACATTTCAACCCATGGTGTTCTATGCAATTCAGCTCTTGGTGTTTATTCCTTCAGACCTTCAAGTTATTATGCCAAAAATGAAACTATTTCTAACTAATAATAATCACTTCAATTTCTGATCTTAGAGTAATTTCCAGCACTTTGCTGTGTGCTTTACAAACATGAACTCACTGGATTCTCAGTAAACCCAGGCCATGTTGTAGCTGAGAAAACCAAGGCTTACAGAAGTTAAGCAGCTTGCTATACCACACAACTATTAAGAGGGAGGTGTGAAATTTGAATCCAGATGGTTTGATCCCAATGCCTGAGCTCCAAATCATTTGCAGTTTTCTCATTCTTACCTTGTGATTTGCTTTGACCATTACTGTTATAAAATGTCATTTTAGAAAATGACCTGTAAATGTTTGCTACCTTTTTCAGCATGAGATTATTATGAGTGATTCAATACTCACCTTCCTACACCCAGCCAAAAATCATGTCTCTCGTTTCATCATGGAAATCAGTGAATAAGTAGAATCATTCTTTCATTCAATTCATATTTATTGCTTTCTTTTTTAAAAACATATTTTTATTTATTTATTCATGAGACACAGAGAGAGAGGCAGAGACATAGGCAGAGGGAGAAGCAGGCTCCTCGCAGGGAGCCTGATGCAGGACTCAATCCCTGGACTGGGATCAGCCCTGAGAGGAAAGCAGATCCTCAATCACGGAGCCACCCAGGCATCCCAATTTATTGCTTTCTTATTAGGTGCCAGGTTCTGCGTTAGGCTCTCTGACAAGGATGGGAATAAACAGTTTCTTCCTTCATGTAGTTTGGTGGGCAAGATACTAGAAGAGAAAGACGAAGAAAGAAAATGAGAGAGAATAAGATTTGGTGATTTTTTTTTTAAATTTCAAATTGTTAGCTGTAGGATTCAATAAAATTTAATCAGACATTGCACTGCAGACTACTTTTCAAGGCTGATTCTAGCAAATTTTATCCTTTAGTATAGAAATACCTTATGTTCCTATTATATAGGTTTTTCTGAACCACTGGGTTCTGCAAGAAAATGTAGAATTCTTTTCAGTGAAATGCCATAGCATGCTCTCTGTCATTCATTCATGACTATTAACCAATTGAAAAATGCCACACTGTTATAAATTGTTAAAAATAATGGTGGGCAAAGGAATGCAATTGATTTATAAGCAAAGTAAATGTACAGGCTGCTAAGTGCTAAAGACAATGAATTTTATCTTCAAGACTGGGCTTAAATGAGAGAAATTACAATGGTATTAATTTAAGAAGCAATATCACCACCTTATCCTCAGAAACCTAGACTACTTTAATACTAACAGAGGGCCAAAATTTCATTACAGCAAATGCTACAATAAAATTTTCAGAACGATAACAAGAATTTGAATACTTTCCTTTTTTCAGCAACAGGAACACAATGAACAGAATCTAGAGAAGTTACTTCTCTGTATTTTAACTTGAGTCACAAGGTAACAGCATACTTAAGTGGAAGAATCAGAAAAATCTGACTTTTTTCCTTTAGATTTACTATTGACCAAAGAAACAACGATACAAAATGACTGAGACTAAGTCAGCTTGAATTTTTAAGCTCTCTCCCAGAGTTAATTTTAGTTAAAATTATGTTTGAGCTTCTGGATGGGATTTTTTCCCCCTTGTTTGATTGATTTTTGTTTTGTTTTCTTTAAATTTATGTTCCCTTTGCACATTCCACTTATGCCAGGTTTGGGAAGGGAAAGCGCCGATAATTCTGCAAGATGGTTGATTGCTGTGTTTTGGTTGATTAGGATGAGGTTCCAATAAAGCATCCAAACATGTTGGTGTGCCTCTCTGTTAAACCTTCAAATCCATAGAGGTGTCTCTCATCACTAAAACAACAGACCATAAAGTTTGCTTTATGCAAGTAGATTTATTTCTTTATTTGTACTCAAACACAACCATAAAGGTTTATCTTCTGATCAGAGAAAGAAAATAAACAAAGCAACAAAGGTCTTCACAAAAGAGAGTGTATAAGCCAAATTAACAAAGCCTTTGTTCTTTCCAGGTTAACAAGAAATGGGAAGAAAGAAAAAGGGGTAGGATTATGAGGAAAGGAAGCTCCATGCTTTTTTTATGTACTTTGATTCCTGATAAGCAACTTCAGTGTGTGTTTAAAATCTTGAGGATTTATATTATTAACCAAACAAGAATTTTTACAATCAGGGAACATTTGTCTGGTTTCCCCCTCGCCTCCTCCCTCCCCACCCATCCCCCCAACCAGCACACACAATTTTTGTAGAATATTTTGTTGGCTATAATTAAACTATGTGTGTTAATTAGGATTAGATTTTAAATGCACTGCTTGGGAAGTTGAAAAATACAGGATCTGAATGAGCCCAAATTGAGATGACACTTGAATTTTCGCAGATGTTTCCATAATCCTAATTTCAAATTGATTGTACTTCCTGAACAGTGAGAAGCCATTTTCAGTTATTTATTCAGACGTGTGCACTACTTTTCCCTCTGCCAGTGGTAGAAAATATCTAGCACTTTCGTTAACTCCTTCAAATAAACTGATTTCCGAGGCAGGTTTTAATGGGAGGAGTGCCAAATAAGACCCACCTGTTCCTAGGGTCACCCAGAGCCTGTGTATGGGCCCAAGCAGAAATCCGGACTCCAGCAATTTCTCCCTTGCCTGTCCCCTCGTGATGGGTTCAGCTGGCTTTTGACTGTCATTACTCAACAGGCCAGGGAAAAAGCAAAGAGAGACAAAAAAAAAAAAAAAAAAAAAAAAGGAGAACTTCCCATATTATTGGCTACAAGAAGCCCATAATCTGTGACACTTAATTCAGTCACAAAGATGTGCAGTATAGGACGCTACATAAGCCCAGTGTTTGGACCCAACAGCAAGGCCACCTGTAAAACACATTCCCAAATAAATGGCCTGTAAAAAAGATAAGCCCCCGCCAAAGCTAAGAGTGTCGGTAGCAAGTGGCATTTCAGCTAAAGCTGAAAGTCCAACACCAGACTTGGAATACGCTTGAAAGAAAGGGTGGTTGTTTCTTGTGTGCATGTGGATTTGTTACAGTTTCTCTACGTTTTCTGTTCAACTCAAAATCCAGAGAGTCTTCAGAAATCCTGCCTTGGAAGCAACCCCATTCTACTGACAAGTCTTCTATTTGATTGTAATTCCTTGCAGCTTTCCTGTTAGGGGGGCCTCTGCTGAATTAGAGGCATCGTGCCTCCTTCCACCTGTAACGATTTCCCACTCAACTGTAAGACAATGGCCATGATTGATCTAATGAGGGACTGGAAAAGCCAGCTGATTGCTATAAATAGTAGAAAGCAAAAACTTGTGCTTGGCTTCCCAAAGAATTTCTCATCAACTCTGATACCCTAACCTAAATAGGTAAGCGGCCTCATAGCAAATTAGGTAAGGCACTTAAGCTTTTTCTTGGTGGGAGTTTGGATAGAGGGCCAGTCAAGATTTAAGCAGAGGGAGATGACTGATGAAATGTTCACGTTTTTAGAGCAACAATCACATGCACATGTCATTCTATATGGTCCCATGAAGGCAGCATTCTTTTTTTTTTTTTTTTTTTTTTAACAAAAAGCAGTCTGAATAAATGCAACTGCACATGAGTCAAGAGACTTAAAAGTTTTTTGGTTTTGTTTTTTAGGACTGTTGACATTTTTTTTTTTTTTTAATATTTGAAGTACAGCAGACATAGCCTTTGTGTATTCATTTGTTAAAAGAAAATAGCATGCTGCCAAGGTACATGAAAGTAATTCACATAATGTCCCTGAAAATCACATAATTTTTTTCCTCACTGCATCTTTTAGGGCTGTGCTTCTTCATCCTGGCTGCATATTAGTCACCTGATGCTCATACCATACCTCAGATTAATTACAGCAAAGTAACAGGGCTCGGACCCAGGAATCCCTTTTTTTACACTGTCAGGGCAATTCTAATGGGCAGCCAAGTTTGAGATCCAATTATTGTATTAAAGAGTCTCTAATAATAGCAAGTAGAAATTTTTTCCTGCTGTTTTACATGCAGATGGAAGAGTCAAGTAGAATGGTCTTCTCCCCATCTCTTGTCCTGTCGGTTACCTGCGGATTAACAGTTCAGCGCCTGCATGCCTGGGCTTGTTCCTGATCCCTGCTAGAGCCCCTCCCTCTGAGGGATCCTTGTAATCCCTTGGATAATGGGGTAGGGAGTTGAAGTAACTTGCCTAAGGCCTATAGGGATAAGAGGCAGAACCTGATTTCAAATTTGGCCAATGTCTGCTGACACCCTGTGTTTTACCATTACAAAGGCAAAGGTTGGGGGCCTATGAGCTGCACACAGCCTAAAACTGGTTTCATTTGGCACTCACAGAAATCTAAAAATGTTTAAATTTGTGTGCCTGGATGGTGGTGTGTCATCTCTGGTTCACATTCATCCCAACCACACCCTGCAGTCTTCCCATGGAGCACATGTCAACCATTAACTTTAACAGCTTGGCCTGTACAGTTGTTTGAAATCACATTCTTGTGCTAAGGCTAGAAGGGCCTTTAAAGTTATAGTGAAGTCACAAAAGCATAAATGCTGTTCCATATTTTCATCCATTACCCATCAATAAAGATTAAAATTGTCCCTTCCTATCTGAAATGGATGCTCCTTACTAAGGTCATTCAATTATTCACTTGTTCATTCATTCACTTAATGTATTCCTGATAGAAGGATAGAAGACACTTTGTAAGTAAAATAATCCAGAAGGGTAGGAATTAACATGTATGTCCCATTAAGTGCCAGGCATTTGGCTGGGTATTTTGCAGACATTGGGGCTTTTTTGTTGTCGTTTTGTTTTGTTTAGCTAGTATTTAATCCATTCAGCAATACTACCAGGATGAATATTTTACTGATACTATAAACTGAGAGTACATGAGCCAGGGGCATTTTCATTCCTTCATTTAATAAGTATGGATGAGTCACCACCACATGCCAAGCACTACTCTAGATTATGGAGATCCAGGCATTTGAACAAGATGGACAGGCTGCCCATCCTCCTTAGTGACATGCTAAAGCCCTTCTTATCTCAGCCAATTTGCAAGGCCTGATAATAAGATTTCAGTTTAACCAATTGATAAACTACGGGTAACTAGAAATTGGTCATGTTAAGAATATTTACACTGTGGACATTGGTAGAAGCTACAAATCAGGACCTTCCTTTCCTTTTTTCGAGATAACTTACAGCAATGCATGAAGTTTTAAAATTCAAATCCAGGCCCATCTGCCTCTGAAACCAGGGCCATTTCTACCTTGTAGGTGAATGAAGATGCCTTTATCCTCAAAATCTGTAAAAATATATAGAGAGAAGTACATCAACACTAGAAGTACAGATTCTGATGTAAAGCCTGGATTGGAACCCCATTAGCTGCTTACCAGCCATGTGACCTTGAGGATTTATGTTAACACCTCTTTGCCTCAGTTTCCTCTTCTGTAAAGTGGAAGGAAAATAATACATCATTGGAGTGTTGTGAAGCTTAAATTGGCCAATATATATAAAGGGGATAAAAGCCTGACATTTAGTAAGAACTATGTAAATGTTAATTATGATTATTAAAAAGCATAAAAAAAGCAAAGGAACTACTGTGTGGATACAAGTGCTTGTCCCTGAGAGAGAAAAAGAAAAGATTTGGAGTCAGAAGAGATCTGTCTCATTCCTTTCCATTTTGTCAAATTATATTAAAAGTTCCTGCAATGGTGCAAAGTTTGCAGAAATCCCTGATTTGACCATGGCTGTTCTTATTATAATGGTAGAAAGGGAAACTGCATTCATCAAGCTGGAGATTCATCTGAATCCAGGAAAAGTAGATGCATTCTATATTGCCTCACCCAACCATAGGCTCGCCAAGACTGCCAGAGAGATAGAAGCTTTTGCCTTCACTGTGCCTCCTGGCCTGCCAAGCAAATCAGTGCATTGCCCAAGTCCATTTTTTTCTGTGATTCTTTGAAAGCCAGTCTTTTGAGTACTTAAAAATGTTAAAAACTTGTAATTAGCATTGTTTTCTCTTTTTTTTTCTTTTCTTTCTTTTTAAATTTCGTGCAATTTGTGTTGATTGATTGTATCAGCACTTAAAAAAAAAGTGTTGTTATATGCCCACTGAAATCTATAAATATTGCTAATCAAAGCTACTCTTATGATGGAAACAATTCTTATATAAAGAGAGTTGAGAAGGGGAAAGGATCCAAGGATAAGAGACATCTAATCTATCAAGATTGGAGTACTTGAACACAATTCATAACAAGCATGTTTATGTTTCAATGAAAATTCGACAAAAAATCAGCTTTCAGTTTAAATATCAGATCTAGTTATTTCAGGGTAATAAGAATAAGAAGGCTTTGAGCAATCTATCTAGAAGTGGCCACACAATTTGTAAACTGAAGATTGAAAATCTTGTGGTCATGAATACTCAATCTTGTTTCCACAAAGATCTGCAAAACTGGCTACTTGGATTGTCCCAGAATTTAAGTCCATAGAGAATGAATATGTCATTTTTAGTGTTGTTTATTTCATTAGATGTTAGATTAAACAGTCATTAGTTCAGTCAAATTACTTAATATTATTACTTCATATAAAATGCTCCATAACCTCTGTACATATCAAAGAGTTTAATTTATACCAAAATCATTACTTGCCAATATTTGGGGACCTTGGTAGGAAATCAAGAATCTAGTCTGGCCAGTTAGAATGAAATTTCTTTTCTTTCATGCCTAAGAACTGCCTTCCCTCAGCCTCTGTCAAAGACTTTGTCAAATTTTTAAATGAAATAGATGTGTAGTATATAGTAATGACCTAGAATTACAATTAATAAACTTTTCAGAAAGCTGTAATATCCCAATGTCAAACTGTTCTGAAAATTTCTGCTCAGACTCTTAATGATATGATTCAACTCCAAGTCCAAAACTAGGAGGAAAAGTTAGTGAAACAATGTGCAAAAAGGATTTAAATCAAAATTTGGAAAATGAAATAAATTTTTGATTTGATGGCAGCCTTAATGAGAACTTCCAAAGGAAGCTGGAAATTGGGAGCAGGGGCTCTTATTATTTTCTGTATTTTGAAATTTTGAGCCATTTGGGGGACTTTTTGAGGATTAAAATTTCAAAGATATATTTTAGTTTTTTTTTTTTAACTTTAGGAGTAGCCTAATGATAAAATTTTGTATGGTTCCTACCTTCATCGGAAACAAACTAAATTTAACTTGGCAAACATATATGGAGTGCCTAGGCACTGTGGAATATTTAAGGGCCAGGGTTATGCCCTCCAGAAGATTATATTCTGACAGAGATAGACACATGCCTCACATATTGATGAATAGTTTACATATATAAGTTAAATATGTGAAGGATATCAAGAATAACCAATTAACAACTCTGAAAAAGAGTTTTTATATATTTTTATGTTCATTTTTTCTGGTGATTAATGATTCTAGAAAACCTAGAAAATTTAGAAAAGTCCTCTAGACACCAGAAAAATCCCCTAGAGATAATCACCATTACCAACATTTTAATGTTCAGTCTGCTAGCTGAAAGACAAATGAAAAAGGATGAGCATGAGAACCATGATAAAGGTAGATAAGATCTGACAACTGATTGAATGTGGTGAGAGGAAAATCATCAAGAATAACCATATTTCAGAACTATGCAACTTGGTGCACAGTGATAAATAAACCTGATAAGGAGTATGAGAAGAGCAGCAGGCTTATGGGGAAAGGACAGGTGTAAATTTAAGTATTTAAACTGAAGGTAACAGCAGTAGAGTCACATGGAAATCACTAGGTAGAGTTGATACCACTAATAATATTCTTAAGGTATCCTAATTTAAGTTGGTCATTTTAAATTTATTTTTTAAAGATCATTCTCAACTATGAGTTGTAGTGAGAAGACACTGAGATCATGTTTTGATCCTTATCATCAGCTCAGATGAATACATGTAAAACATATATGTATATGTATTTTATAAAGTGCTCCTCCCATTGTCTGTGGTAAGAGTCATATGGCAAATGCAATGAATAGTCCCCATTCCTAAGTAATTTTGGCCAATGTCTATCAAAAATTTCTTTTCGTAAGTACCTATGAAAATTTCAGTTTATTAAAAATTAAAGTTGATAGGCCTTGTTCTGTTCTACAAATGAGACAACAATGTCACCAAGAACGAAATGATTATTAACAATGAAAATAAGTCACGTAGCTAAAACTGAGAGAAGCCTAGAGAGTGAACCTTAGACAAGTCAGATTTGCTCACTGGGCCACTGTGGCTGAACAGGAATTTAGATAAGGATCTATCTTCACTTTCCCTATCCTTGCAGATCTTTAAGCATCTGACACTTTCCACAGAGTTAGCCCACTTGGATCTGGAGCAAATATATAAGCGATAGACATCACTGGTTATGTACCCAATTTTCATTTTCCTTTATTCCCTGATATCAAGTTCCAACTTTGTTCATGTAGGCCATGACCCCTGACCTAGGGGATTAATTTTGATTGGTCTAAACCAACCATGAAAATTCATTTCATTTTACTAGTCATTGGTCTACGTACAGGCACGTGATACAGTTGTGGCCAATGAGATATAAGAGCCATTCTGTTTCTGAGCTCTGTAAAAGTTTTTGCCTCCTTAATGAGAAAAAGAGTAGTAGGAATAGAAAGCCCATTGCCCAACCTCAGCTCCCACCTTCCAAGGACATGATTATTTTGAGCTTCAGCAGTCATTTCCAACCATGTTAAACAACAACATTAAAATAAGCAGCAGATAGTTGTACAACTAAAAGCAGAATCATACATCCTTTATGACATCTCTGAAATGCTGTAACCAACCGTGAAATCCCTACCTCCAAACTTTCTGTTATGTTTAACCATTAGTTGGCTTTATAGTTTAAGCTATCATTAGTTAGATCTACTGTAACTTGCAATGAAAAGTAATCCTAATACTGCCTGTAAAGCATCTAGCATAAAGTATGCACTTGATAGAGTTTAATTTAAGTAAAATTAGTGTGTAGGCTCAGATGCACATTGTAGAGCGAGATATAGTCTAACTGAAGACTGGGTCTGGTATAGGCACTCAGGTCCCAAAGTCCTGCATACTTCACTTAAGACCAGCCTTACTATTATCCATATCTAGGTGTTAGGTTTGGTTTCTTGATTTGTTTTCCAAAGTAGTTAGATACGTGCCTTGCAATAACCCAGGTTGCTAAGTTCCAGCAAGATCCAACACTCCCTACCCCTCACCCCAAGAGATGGACACTCTTCATCAGACCAGTTTTCACTACTCTGGCCATTGCTATGAACCACCAGTCATCATTATATCTTCTTTCTTTGCTTCTTTCTACACCCTTGAGAACAACCATGTTGGAGTGGAATGAACAGGAGCTTGGCAGAGTAAGAGATATGGAAAAGGAACAGAGGGCTGAATAATCCATCAGCTGGCTAATCCATCTCTGAATAATTCATAAACTGACTAATCTGACCCTGCCATCCTGTCTATACATCTAGGAAAACAAAAAGGAGCCTTCAGGCAACTAGCCTTTTTGCTTCTTCCAATGAGTTCCAATATCTGAGGGCAAAGCCAAGAATTGTTCCTGCCACCACCACATCTATGGGGCTTAAAAAGAGCAGCCAGTCAGTTATATGTTCTTCTCTGTAGTTTCACAAGCAATACTGCAAAATACTTCAGGCAGAAGAAACAAAACATCAAAGAATTCAAAGGAAATGAGGTCATCCGAATCAAGTCCCCAATGTTCCCAGGAAGAGAATCCTCATGGTTAAAAAAAAAAAAAAAAAAAAAAAGACCCAAAAATAGCACATTTAAAAACCTAATTCTAGATCTCCCTTCCTTCTCAAGAACAAAAGTGTGTATTTCTCAGTCCCTAATGCGGGGAAATAATAGAGAACCCAGGTCATCGCAAAGGAGAGTAGAACTACACCTCATTGTTAATCTGGCATGGAAGTATGGTCAAAGCCAACGTTTTCTGTTATTGATGTACTCTCTGTCTTTGATATAGGAAGTCTATATTTTAGGGAGAAAAATGGTTTAATCCATATAATGTCCCCAGACAATAGTGGGACAACTATATAATAGAAATGTTTAAAATTTGGTGAGATTGGGAACCAGATAGTCAGTATCTACCTCTATCTCTTTAAAGATAGCTGTCACTATGTGTCCTTATTTATGGAGTTACAATAATCCTGGGATATTCTCCCTCTTGAGTGAGAAAGAAAATTGTAGTGGAATGCAAGCAAGTATGTCATAAATGCCTTTAGCATTATCTTTTCATTCTCCACACTTTTGTCTGCTGGTGAGTGCCCTCTCTATGCTGCGCACTGTGTTGGGCAGAGGTACTCCTAGAAGAATCACATAAAACCTCTCTCCATGAGAGTTCACCAGTTTGGGCACACGATTATTCACCAAGAAGGCTTGAAATAATTTTCTTTGGACACTGCCATTTGCCTTGATATAAACTACATAGAAATCCATAGAATGTTGCAGGCAAAAGAAAGCTTAGAGAGCTAGCAGGGAAGGGGAGAAGGGATACTGTAAAGTTTAAATGGCTCATCAGCTGATTTATCCACTTCTGAATAATAAAGGAACTGGCTACTCCAAACTAGCACCCCTAAACTAGCACTACATGGTAAAGGTGATCAATCACATTTATTAAAGGGTTAAATGAGCCCTTGATCCATGCAAAAACACAAAAAGGCAAATCCATCTCTGAAAGGTGAGAGATTAGGTGGCAAATTCTCCCAATCTCTAGTTCATCGCTCTGCCATACACGATGCCACGTAAGTGAAAATAAAGCCTTTTAT
The DNA here is from genome assembly GCF_048164855.1 of Canis lupus baileyi. Taxonomy (NCBI): domain Eukaryota; kingdom Metazoa; phylum Chordata; class Mammalia; order Carnivora; family Canidae; genus Canis; species Canis lupus. The sequence continues at coordinate 28,194,517 of NC_132859.1, read as the reverse complement.
CATTGATCTAGACCTTTCTTTGTCATTCACACTTTGAGGCTCTTGTCATCATGCTTTGACCTGCTTCATAAATTTTAATAAAGTTTTTTTTAAGTAAATATTTTATTGACATATAACATGGAGATAGAAACGTGCACAAACTGTAAAGGTACAGCTCAAAGTATTTTTACCATGTAAAGTCATAGTAATCACACCTGGTTAACCACTATCTGGATTAATAAATAGAGATTACTAGCACCCAGATGCCTCCACTGTAGGCCTCTGACTTACTCGCCTCCCAACCCTCTCCACCCCAACACAAACACACACATGTACACACACACAGGTAACTGCTATTCTTTTATCACTATGGCTTATTTTTGCCTGTTTTAAAATTTTACATAAATAATTAACAATGTACTTTTTTGCATTCATTTTCTTCCTCTCAATATCTACCTGTAAGATTCATTCTTGTGATATAGCAGCTTTTTAATACTGTATAGTATTCCATCACGTGCATACACATAACAGTGATAAGCCCCCATCCATCATAATTTATTCATCCATTCTACTATTGCAGGGCATTTGAGTCATTCCCAGTTTTGGGCTCTTATAAATACAGCTACTATAAACATTCTAGTTTATATCTTTCGATGCATATATGTACCTATTTCTCTTTTATATACACTAAGAAGTGGAACTGCTGGCCATAGGTATATGTTAAACTTCCTTAAAAACTGCCAGCTTTCCAAAGCAGTCTCACTAACTTCAATTTCTATTAGCAACTTGTTCTCACCAAATTTTGTGTTGTTAGATTGGGTTTTATTTTTAGCCATTTTGATGGATGTATGTGGTTTTAATTTGCTTTTCCTGATGACTAATTATGTTGAGCACCTTTTCCTGTTCACATTGGGCCATTTAGATTATTTCTTTCTTATAAAATGCCTTCAAGTCTCTTACCATTTTTAAGTGGGATTAGCTTCCTTTTTTACTGATGTGTAGGTTTTCTTTATACATATGGGATCTGAGTCCTTTGTCATGGTTTTTGCATTGCAAATTGCTTTACTTTTTGGCTTTCTGAATGGTATCTTCTAATAAGCATAAATTCCTCATTTTAATGAAATCTAATGTATCTGTTTGTCTGTTTTTCCTTTACAGCTAGTCCTCTTGTGTCCTGTTCAAGAAATCTTTGCCTACCCCAGGTTCATGAAAACATTGTCCTATGTTATCATCTAGAATTGTGCCATCTAGTAGCCACTAGCCATGTATAACTATTTAAATTCACATTAACGAAAGCTAAATAACATTAAAACCTAATTTCCTCAGTTGCAGGAGCCATATTTCAAGGGGCCAATAGTATGTGGCTAGTGGCTAGAGGACAGTGGATATGGATATCACAGAAAATTCTACTGGATAGCCCTGGTCTAGAAGCTTTGTTGTATTAACTTTCACATTGATATTCACAATCCACCTGGAGTTAATTTTTTTTTTTTTAATGTGAGACAGGGCCGTTAAATCTTTTTTTTTTTTCCATTAAATATTTTATTGGGTCCGCTGATGAGATATTTGGCAATCAGGAACATCTGCATGAAATTTTGAATGAACAGAAAAATGAACTTTTATTGTGCTACGCTACCGAGGTTTTGGTGTTTGTTTTAGTGGCTAGTGTTGCTTACCTTAAGGAATGGAGTTTGTAATGTCACCAGTCCTTCTGATCCACCCTTTCTTTTTTTTTTTATTAAAGATTTTATTTATTCATTCATAAAAGACACAGAGAAAGAGAGAGAGAAAGAGAGAGAGAGAGGCAGAAACAGGCAAAGGGAGAAACAGGCTCTCTGCGGGGAGCGCGATGTGGGACTCGATTCCGGGACTCCAGGACCAAGCCCTGAGCCAAAGGCAGCCACTCAACTGCTGAGCCACCCAAGTGTCCCTGATCCACCCTTTCTCAACCTTCAGTTCCAGTGCATGTTTTCTTTAGGGATGAAACTTCCAACTCCTATGCTATTTGCTTTTCCTTATCAATAACTCATGCTTTGGAACTCTATTTGCAGGCTTCTTTCTCATCACTGGATCTTTGATATGTAGGGCATATATATCCATACACACAGGATAAGTTTTTTGTTTTTTTGTATTGATTTGAGAGAGAGAGAGAGAAAGAGAGAGAGAGAGAACAAGCAAGAGGGGCAGAGGGAGAAGAAGAGAGAATGTCCAGTAGACTGCCCAGAGTGTAGATCCTCATGTGGGGCTCCATCCCATGACTCCAAGATCATGACCTGAGGGGATCAGGCGCTTAACTGACTGCACCACTCAGGTGCTCCCAGAATAAGATATTCTTTATTGAGTATCTGCTATGTGCAGACTACTCTCTACCAGTGTCTAACTTTTCTTCACTGATTTTATAAGATTACCATCCCACACTTCCCTAATCTGATTGGCTTCACAAAATATGATCTGATCATTGCAAACATATGTATGCTTCCCACAGAATTTACAGGTTGGAGAACAATTCTAAGACCTGTCTTTCATAGATACCTCTTTAAAAATAAGCTGCCATGAGCTAAAAGCTACTACTATGCAGTATTTAAAATGTGGGACTATATAAAAAGAGAATTCCCATTTCCCTTGAGAGGAGCTGGATCCCACACGTCAGGGGAGTAGAGGCTGGCCACTTGGACCAGTGCTAGAACACAGTCCTGGGGGGCTCTTTGGATCAGATAATTATATGAAGTGAATATTAGCAGATGGATTATAAAGGTGAGGCAGAGAAGTGTTGTTGGTTAAGTATGAAAAGCTATATTTGTCTTTGAGTATCTTAGTTCCCCAAAAGTAGGCCCTGAAATGAGGATCTGTGTGCAAGGGATTTATTACAGAAATGCCCCCAAGGAAGTGGAGAAAGCATGGGAGAATAGAAGACTAAAGGTACAATTTCAAACAAAGTGCCAGCCTTAGTCTGATTCCGTAGGGGAGTCATAGAATGTAAATTACCCAGCTCGTGGCAAGTAAGCCAGGCTTTGTGCTGCTGTATTCATCAGTCAGTCATTGACCAAAAGCTACTATTGGTGGGCAAGAGGGGAAGCAGGAAGCAGGAGGCCAGTGCAGGACAAAACTCCTAGGCATTGCCAGCAGTCTGCTTGTGTGGAAAAAGTGGCTTCAGCAACCTGCAGTCAAACCTCCAAAGTGAGTCAGTCATGGATACAGGTCATTTGAAGCAAAACCACACAGATGTAGGAGCACCTGGGTGGCAGTGGTTGACCATCTGCCTTTAGCTCAGGTTGTGATCCCAGGGTCCTGGGATTGAGTCCTGCATCAGGCTCCCCGCAGGGAGCCTGCTTCTCCTTCTGCCTGTGTCTCTGCCTCTCTCTGTGTGTCTCTCATGAATAAATAAATAAAATCTAAAACAAAAAACCACACAGATGCTGAGGAAAGGGCATCCAGAAACCAAAACAAGATCCATGGGATGAAAGAGGAGTAACTTTAGTGTCCACATGTCAGCTTTAAGGGGCAAGCCTCATGGTAGGGGACAAAACCAGAGATCAGGATGCAAGTAAACTTAGGCATAGTCCTTGATGGGGCCAGAGAGTCCAGACTTCCTTTTTTATTGACTGATCTGACTGAGCATGGCTGAGTTTGTCAGAGCTATAGGTTCAGAACCAGAACAGACTAATTGAATGGTTTAATTTGTTTGACTTCATTACATACATTTCCAATAATTCTCCTTCTGCATGAGAGTTCTACTATTCAATAAGTGTATCATTCATTCTTTCATTCATTCTCAGATATTTTTAATATCACCATGTCTCAGATACTTCCTGAGGAATAAAATGAACAAGACCAATATGGTCTCTGCATTCATGGAGCATACATTACAATCTAGTAGGAAGGAACAAAAGTTCAGAGAAGTAAAAGAACTTGCCCAAAACCACAAAGCTAGAAAGGCAGAGCTAGGATCTCAGCCCAGATACCCAGATTCCGTCCCTAGTACTTTTGATCCATCTGGCTCCCTGGAAGATGCAAACAATCAAGTCACTCATGGCAATGTAGAAGCAATGGCTACATTTTTCTTCCTCCCTAAAAAAAAGGCTTCTTGGGATGTGGGAGAGAAAGGTCAAATGAATTTAATTATCTTATTAGCAATTTGGGGAGAGGTGTTGCTTTTTCATTAAAATACAATTATAAAAACTGAGCAAAAATTAAAAATCAAGTTCAATTTTTGTATAGAGAGCACAAGGCCAAAAGACTATCCTTTCCCTTTTATAAACACCTTTCCCAAGGTGTGAAAAGACTTGGTGATAGGTGTATAATTTTACTGATCCTTTAGAAGCAGCTGAAATGTGGAAAAACCAGAGAGCTGGCTTAGAATAGATCCCCTGCCTTAGTTTCAGCTGCCTAAATGTGGTCATTTCAAGACAGATTCCCAAAGTTAATTATGTTTTCCTGTAAAATGTAGCATTAATTGTAAGTGTAGAGTATTAAAATGGAATGTATAATACACTACTCAGATGGTTTGTTGTATTTTTTTCCAAATAAGTGTATTGCACATGAGGTCCCTGTAATGTTATTAATTATTTATCACTCTATGTGGAGAAAATATCAATTATAATAAAGTATAAAAGGGTTATTAGCTTTTCTGAACAATAAATAAAGTGGAAGTTGTGAGATCAATATGATGAATATATTAAGTTAAAATTCTCTTTTGCCATAACAGCTGATAAAATTTTATGTACCAATCTCATGAAAGTGTTATAGACATTTAAAAAAGAAATATATTAAATAAAAATAAAATCTATTAAAGAAGGTAATTTTAAATATTTAATGATATAATTAAGTCTTATTAATGTAACATTCTCTATTTTTCAGATTAAAAATTCACAGGATTGTCATCCCTTTCATCTTAATCAGACACCGTGTTTGTTGTAATTATTTGTTATGTATTTTCATTAACATTTGATGAATATTAACTGTTTGAAATAAAACAGTATTTTTTCTTTAGCTATGATGACTAACAGGGGCTACTTCACAGCTAGCAGATGGAGAGCCAGAAAAGAAATGGGAGCTGTTCCAGCAAACTCTCTGAGGTAAGAGCAGAGCACAGTCAAAAGTTCATATGGTTCCATCTCTGGCTTCCAACTGTGGAGGGACCCATGACTTTGCCATGCCTGAGAAAGCCCATCTTAGCATCATCTGGGAAGCACAAAGTCTAGAGTGGTACAGAACTGAAATCAAATACAGCCTGTGGTACTTCCTCCTTTGGTTTTGGCCAAGTTGCTAAACCTCTTGAGCCTTGAGTTCCTTATCTATTAAATGGGTACCATAACACCTTCCTTGTAGGGCAGCTATGAGAACTAGAAAGAGTAAATATATAGAGCCTGGTCCAGAGATGATGCTGAATAAGACAAAGACAATCATTTGATGCACCCTCTTGAGTACTAAAAATGATGGGAAAAAAGACCATAGAGCAGTTCCTGATTCAGTTTAGTTGGAAAAATAAGAAAGTAATATTGCATATCCAGTGACACAGTTCCTTTCAAACTACTTGCATTAAAAATTGATGAGGACTTTTATGCTATGAGAGACACCCCTCATAGAAGAAGGTTAAGAGACAAGCCACAGACTGGAAGAAACTATTTGCAAATCATATCTCTGATAAAGGACTTCTATTCAGAATACATAAAGAACCCTTACAACTCAATAAGAAGAGAAAATCCCAATTGCTTATTAAGGAAAAAGACATGCTGGAAAGTTCAGTGTTCAAAGCTGGTTGTTTGGTTGTTTGTCACTGAAAATTGTGTAGATTTCATGAAATGAGTTACTATATGTAAGTGTAATATGTATGCATTGTTTACAAACGCAGTCTTCTTTGGAAGGAGCGGGAGGAGATAAGTACTGTTGTAACATTGACACTCTTGTACAACATTTATCACAGCTTTCAAAGAATCTTCACGCTGAATGAAATTTACAACAAAGCCCCCAAAGGAAAATTTGGTTCGAGGAACTTAGGAGAGAATGAGAGAATGAGTGAGTAGCTAATACTTTCTGATACCAATGAATGTTCTACTGAGGGAACAGAGAAGGTGATAAATACTATCTAGATTTAAAAAAAAAGAAAGGAAAGAAATGTTAAGACTTACTGCCTCATCTTTGATATGTTGCAGTGTTCTCATTTTCTATGTGTGAGATAATTCTACTAATAGCATCTGTATCACAAGATATTTCTACCATCCATAAAACTGTGAAAGACCCCATGGGAGGAAAGCATAAAGATGAAGTGGAAAGAATAGTAGATAAACTGAACTACATCCACCCAATATTGTTTACACAAAACACGGTGGCATTGGATCATTTTTTAAAGACTTGGTTTTGTCTCCTTTTTAATTATGAAGGATAAAATAAAATTGAGTGACTGAGAGGAATAAATAGATAATGAAGTATCAAGGGTTTTTATATAGAAGCTCCTTATTAAAATGACTGTCTCCTTCAACTGTTTAATCTAATTTCTGCAAGGCAGGTTTTCACTTGTTCTGCTCATATAAATGCACAGGTATTAGAGGTATTATTAAGACACTATGTAGTTCACACTCAGAGCTTGAAGAACTGCTTTAACCCCTTAAATGCTCAGTGAACCAACCAAAGAGGGACAACATGAGGGGAGAAAAAATAAAGCACTCATGGAAAACAGCAAAAGCAGTTTGACTTCCAGATTAGACCTGTGAGCCTGTCCTCACGTGCTAGTCCTCTACAAAATCTATAACCCTACCTATAATCCATGTTCATTGAGCTTTGCCTCAATTTAGATACTTTATGATTCAGCAGTCATACATGATAAAGATATCAAGATTGGAAATGGAGCTTACAACCAGACAATGGGAACGTCTCTGTACTTCTACAGCTTTTATGGTCAAATTGCCTGTCAGAAAAAAGTAAATCAGACCTCTGAGTGTCCTGTGTCCTGCTAACAATCTTCAAGTAATTTTCTTAATTTGGGGAGGGAGGTGTTGTCAGTAAACCAAATTCTAGACAAGCTGTTCTCAAAGTGTAGACTTCGGACCAACAGCATTAGCATCATCTGGTTGCTAGATATGTAAGTTCTGAAGCCCAGCCCAGACCTGAACCAGAAACTCAGGGAATGGGACTCAACAATATGTGCTTAAACAGAACTTTCCGGGCCGTGGGGGGCGGGGAGGTTCTGATGCTGGCTCAACTTTAAGAAGCACTATTCTAGATTGTTTGCATTTCAAGGCCACTTGACCAGATATAGAAAAGGGGACACATGCAGCCTGAGCCTGGCATTTTTATTCTGACTGTGCCCTTCCCTAACTAGGTACCAGCTCTCTGAGTCAGCCATTTAACCCTTTATAAGCTGAATAACTGGGCCGCTTAACATATGGGCAACTCTGGCAAATTGGCAGGATGCCACTGAGAAAGATATGCAAATAAGGTGTTTGTGCAGGCTTTGATGACACTTTCAATATTCCTTGTTGAATTAGCAAAGCCTTTAAGTGGGTAGGGGACTGTCCCCAGCCCCGGGAATTCCCCACTAAGAGATAGGACCCTTTCTACCTTGGAAAACCCAAGTCTTAATAAAAGCTGATGGAGTTCCTGAAGAGAATTCACAGAGACTGGGTCCAAAGAAAGTTAATCCTGCAAACCGAACATGCGTGCAAACACATACATGCACCCTTAAAAATCAACCCATTTAGAGTAGAAATTGTAATAAATTTTTGACTCTGCAGTTTTAAACAATAGTAACTATTAAAATAAGGTATAATACAATAAATAATAAATATACCAAACTTAATAGATTGTCACCCGAAGCTGTTGGTTTCAATTATGTGTATCACATGGAAAATGATTACTTTTGAATATTTAATAAAATCCTGGTTAAATTTAGATAAGTTTTTTTTTGCATCTCTTTCCATACTTTCACATACCTGTGGTTTTGTGTTTTTCTTCTCTAGTTATAATGAATAACACTCTTTAGCCTCATTCTTTTTTTTTTAATGAAAAAAGAGAAACAAAAAGAAAGTTAAAATGAAAAACACTTCTATATACAATGAAAGGTTGGAAACGTAACAACACAAATTCTGAGAAATACAGGTTTCGCCTACACTGCACACACGTTATTCTTTTGTTACTATTTAAATACTTAAAAGTACAGTGTAAGCCTAAAATAGCTCAGACATTATGACAATGTTTCAGTAACAAATACCCCATCAGGGCTCCACTGAGAAACTTCAGCAGAAGGTAGAGTGTCAGTTGCTTTGCTTTTATTTATACTAAGCAAAATCTGAGAGGACCAAACTCAAGTCACCAGGGGAAATTTGGTGACAATTCCTTGAGAAATATCATCTCACCTAGTTGGAAGAAAGTAAGGGTGCTTCTGAGACTGCCTCTTAATAGTCATGATTGTGGTAGGTGTGAAAGAGCACTCAGGAATATAACCCAATGCTTCTAAATTTTTAAAGTATATGGGAATTGCCTGGGGGTTTTGTGAGTGTGCAGCTCTTGATTCAGTTGATGTGGGGCAGGGCCTGACCTTTTCATTGCGAGCCAGCTTCCAGGTGATGGTGAAGCTCCTGATCCCCAAACCACACTTTGAATAGCAAACTCTACTCCAGCTTTCATCCCCAGGACAATATCTTCCCCAGGACAGACCTGACAATGAGATCCTGTCCTGAAATCACTTCTTGATTCTTAAAAGCTAAGGTAAGATCATCCCATTGTATTAACCATTATTATTAACAAGTTGATAATAAATGTCTTCCTTTCTGGAGGGAAGACTTCAAGGAAATACTGTAGTTTATTTTCTGTGTTATCATGAATAAGATTCTTAACTCTTTGAGTCTCATCCATTTAACTAATATTTAGTGAACTCTGCCCAGTGCCAGGCCCTATGCCATGCCCTAGAGATAGACAAGACACACAGGGAAGCAGGTGATTTCAGAGCCTACGATAAGGGCTATAATAGGGATTAGAGTTTAGTAGGTCACAAGGGCCCCAAAAGGAATCTATAAACAGAGACCCATGTAACAAATATGAATTAGCCAAGTGAGGGGGAGATTGTTCCTGTTGTGCTTATTATTTTTTTTTAAGGTTTTGTTTATTTGTTCATGAGAGACACAGAGAGGGAGGCAGAGACACAAGCAGAAGGAGAAGCAGGCACCATGCAGGGAGCCTGATGTGGGACTCGATCCCAGATCCTGGGATTGCACCCTGAGCCGAAGGCAGATGCTCAACCGCTGAGCCACCTGGGTGTCCCTGTTATGGCTGTTATTGAATAGTGGCCCTCAATGAATCATGACTCTCTGTGTCCATACCATTTGCAATAGGATGTTGCTGTTGTTCTATCAAGCAATAGAAGCTACCTCTCCCTGGAATCTGGGCTGCCCTTGTGACTTTCTCTGACCAATAGAATGTGTAGGAAAGGACATGCAGAAATTCTAAAGCCTACGCTTTAAGAAATCTGTAGTCTCTGTTCCTACCTTTTTGGAATATAGCCAGGAAAAAAAGCTGGGTAAAGAAGCTTGGTTAGATGACTGAATGATAAGAGGCCATGTGGAAAGCAACATCCCAACTTTCTAGCCTTCTTTACCAAGGCCCCAGGCATGTGAGACAGACTGTTGTAGGCTCTCCATCTCCACCTGCCCATCTGATGACTACAGTCATACGGGAATTCTCAGGCGAGACTAGCAGAACACCCAGCAAACACACAGAATCATGAGAGACAATAAAGCATTGTTACCTTGAGACAGTAAAGGTTGGAATGGCTTGCTCCACAGCAATAGATAACTAAAACACCAAGTGAATGAGAGAGAGAGAGAGAAGGAGAGAGCGAGGGGAGGGGGGACAGATATATGAAAATATTTAAGTAATTCAATATGTCAGGGCATGATGGTGTGAAAGGGCAGTGGTAAGAATTGGATCTAATGAGCAAGGCAAGGAACAAGTCAGTGAAGGGCCTTACAGAGAGTTTAAACTTTATTCTGACACATTTTGGAGCCATAGGATTTTGGTTGAGGAGGATGACATCATCAGATTCTTCACTTGTAAAGGAAATGTTAATGGCAACTGAGAAAATACTCCTATCTCAGGAAAGGCTGAAACATACTTTTGCCATAAACATCATCCCCATCACAGTGCCCTGTAATTGAGAGGGAACCCCTAATTCTCAGCTTCTCCCTGAGAAATGAACCTCCCACATTTTGTGTCCCAACTTTTAAGGCTGCTACCCAAGGGATAAGCCCCTAAGTTATCTAACTGAGAAAGTCAATAGATCTTTTATTCATGAGTCTAAGAGGACTATAGCAAAGAAAGAAGCTGTTCTTAACAGACATGTGAGCACTTCCCATCGCTATCCCTCTGCATCCCCCAACCTCAGGCTCAGTGCGAAGGAACAGACAAAGATACCCATCTCCCCATTTTTTCCCTGGTAGGAGTTTGACTTCAAATTTTCTCAGCTACTGGCTAAGGATCCAGCTTCTAATCAGCTTGCATCTAAGTGCTGACTTCAATTCTTCCCTCTGAGGCCACTGATGGATCTTGGCACACCCTCAACTATTAGGAACCACAAAGACAGCAGCTTGGATAATCATGAAGTTTCAAGAGACAGCCAAGATCCAGGACAGGGTTGAACAATAAGGTACATCTCCTACACAAGACCATTCCTTCAAGGCTAGGGGACTTACGTGACATCATCAAACTGACTAATACATGCATTATAGAAATACCAGAAGGAGAAAAAAGGATATGACAAGTGTAAATATATATGCACCCGATATCAGAATATCTAAATTTATAAAGCAAATATTAACAGACCTAAAGGGAGAATAGACAGCAATACAATAATAGTAGTGGACTTTGATACCCCACATTCAACAATGGATAGATTATCTAGACAGAAAATCAATAAGGAAACATTAGAATTAAACTCTACTTTAGAACAAATGGACCTAATAAACACATACAGAACATTCCATCCAACAGCAGTCAAATACATATTTTTCTTGAGTGCACATAAAACATTCCCAGGATATATCATATATTAGACCACAAAATAAGTCTTAATAAACTTAAGAAGATTGAAATCATATCAAGCATCTTTTCCAACCACAATGGTATGAAACTAGAAATCAATTACAAGAGGAAAAATGGAAAATTCACAAATATATGGAGATTAAGCCACATGCTCCTGAACAAGCAACAAGTCAAAGAAAAACAAAAGAAAAAGAAAAAATATCTTGAGACAAATGAAAATGGAGTTGCTACATATCAAAAGTTTGGGGATATAGCAAAAGCAGTTCTAAGACAGGACGATATAGTGATGAATGCCTACATTCAGAAACAAGAAAACTCAAATAAACTGCTTAACTTTACATCTTGATGAACTAGAAAAAGGAGAATAAACTAAGTCCAAAGTTAGTAGAAGGAAGAAAATAACAAAGGTCAAATTAGAAATAAATAAAATAGGGACCAGAAGGACAGCAGTAAAGATGAACAGAAGTGAGATTTTTTTTTTTTGAAAAATGAGCAAAACTGACAAAGCTTTAGCTAGACCAACTGTGAAAAAAAAGAGGACTCAAAGTCAGAAATGAAAGAAAAGATATTAGAATTGATAACACAAATGTGAAGGATCATAACAAACTACTATATAACAAATTAGATAATCTAGAAAAAAATGAATAAATCCCTAGAAACATATATCCTATCAGACTGAATCATGAAGAAATAGAAACTCTGAACAGATCAATTACTAGTAAGGAGACTGAATCAGTAATTAAAAACTTGCCAAAAAATGAAAGTCCAGAACCAGATAGCTTCACTGGTAAACCCTACAAAATATATTTTTTAAGATTTTTATTTATTTATTCATGAGAATACACAGAGAGGAGAGGGGGGTGCAGAGACAGAAGCAGGCTCCATGCAGGGAGCCTGACGTGGGACTCGATCCCAGGACTCCAGGATCACACCCTGGGCTGAAGGTGGCGCTAAACCTCTGAGCCACCCGGGCTGCCCCCCTACCAAATATTTAAGGAAGAATGAATGCCAATCCATCCTAAGCTCTTCCAAAAAAATGGAAGAGGGAACACTTCCACACTCATTTTATGAGGCCCCCATTACCTTGATACTAAAGCCTGATAAGGACACTAATGAGAAAATAAAATTACAGGCCAATAGCCCTGATGAAGTTAGCTGCAAAAATCCTCAGCAAAATATTAGCAAACCACATTCAACAGCACATTAAAAGGATCATATACTATCATCAGGTGGGATTTACTTCTGAAATGTAGTGATGGGTCAGTATAATTCAAATCAATAAATGTAACACACCACATTAACAAAGGATGAAAATCATAGGATCATCTAAACAGGTACAGAAGAAGCATCTGACAAAATATACCATTTCATGGTACAGACTCTCAATAAATTGGATATAGAAGGAATGTGCTTCAACATAATAAAAGTCATATTTGACAAGCCCACAGCTAATATCATACTCAGTGGTGTTCTGTTAAATCAGGACCAAGACAAGGATGTCCACTCTCACCACTCCTATTCAAAATAGTACTGGGATTCCTAGCAAGAGCAATGAGGCAGGCAGGCAGGTAGAAAGATAGAAAGATGAAAGAAAAGAAAGAAGAAAGAAAGAAAGAAAGAAAGAAAGAAAGAAAGAAAGAAAGAAAGAAAGAAAGAAAGAAAGAAAGAAAGAAAGAAAGAAAGAAAGAAAGAAAGAAAGAAAGAAAGAAAGAAAGAAGGAAGGAAGAAAGAAAGGAAGAAAGAAAGAAAGAAAGAAAGAGAAAGAAAAAGAAAGGAGGAAGGAAGGAGGGAGGGAGGGAGGGAGGAAGGAAGGAAGGAAGGAAGGAAGGAAGGAAGCCCAAATTAGGAAGAGGTAAAATCGTCCATTTGCAGATGACATGGCATTATATATAGAAAATTCTAAAAGTCCAAAAAAACTGCTAAAACTAATAAAGTCAATAAAGTTGCAGACTACAAATCAATGTACAAAAACCAATTGTGTTTTTATATACTAACAAACTACTGGAAAGAGAAATTGAGAAAACAACTTCATTTTCAATAACATCAAAAACAGTAAAATACTTAGGAATAAATTTAGCCAGGGAGGTGAATGATCTGTATGCTAAAAATTATAACTCATTGATGAAAGAAATCAAAGACACAAAAAATGGAAAGATATTCCATATTCATGGATGGAAAGAATATTGTTAAAATGTCCATATTACTCAAAGGAAACTACAAATGAAATGCAACGTCTACAAAACTCCAATGACATTTTTCACAGCAATAGAAAAAACAATTCTAAGTTTTACATGGAACCACAGAAGAACCTGAAAATCCAAAGCAATTTTGAGAAAGAAGGAGATAGCTGGAGTCATCACACTTCCTAATCTCAAACTATATTACAAAACTATCATAACCAAAATAGTATGTTGCTGGCTTAAAAACAGATATACAGACTAATGGAACAGAACAGAAGATCCAGAAATAAATTCATGCATATATGGTCAATTAATTTTTAATGAAGGATCCAAGAATATACAATGGGGGAAAGGATATCTCTTCAATAAATGGTGTTGGAAATTTGGATATCCACATGCAGAAGAATGAAACTAGACCCCTTATCTTACACCATACACAAAAATCAACTCAAAATGGATGAAAGACTTGAACATAAGACCTGAAACTTCTATCTGAACTCCCATGTTTATTGCAGAATTAGTCACAAAGGCCAAAAATGGAAACAACCTAAGTGTCCATTGGTCCATTGACAGATGAATGGATAAAGAAAATGTAAGATATATAGAGATAGATAAATGGAATATTAGTCAGCCTTAAGAAGGAATGAAATCCTTCCTTTTGTGACAAGACAGATGAATCTGGAGGGCATCTTGCTAAATAAAATACACCAGGAAGAGAAAGGCAAATACTGCATGGTATCACTTACATGTGGAATCTTACAAAAAGAAAAAAAAAAAAAGTTGAATACACAGAATCAGAGAGAAGAATGGTGGTCGCCAGGGGCTGGGGGTTGGGAGAAATAGGGAGAGGCTGGTAAAAGAGTCTAAACTCTCAGTTAATAAGATGAATAAAGTTTGAGGACATATATGTATAAAATCATGACTGTAGTTGATTATAAGGTATTGTATAACTGAAATTTACCAGGAGAGTAGAACTTAAGTCTTCTTACAAAACAAAAAAACAAAAAAGATAAATATATGAGATGATGGATGTGTTCATTAACTCAATGGGGGAAATCCTTTCACAATATATGTGTATATCAAATCATCACAGTATATGCTTTACATATATTACAATTCTATTTGTCAATCAGACCTCAGTAAAGCTGACAAAAAATATTAGTAAGGGAAGAGCCACGATTTCCAGCACCTGTAAAAACTCAGCTCTGCTCTTCTGCCTCTTTCACCACTCTTCCATGTCCCTTGCCAATTCCGTGTCCCCCACCTCAGTTCAGATTTTGGCGGAGTTGGGTGCAGGTAACATCTAGGTTCATCTAGATGTTTGTGATAGCAAAAAAATGAGAAAGTGCCAAGGCTATAGGCCTTGAAGATTTCATCTGGATCCATACCTCTGGTATGATTTTTCTTTTCATTTCTCATGAGATGAATTTTCTAGAAGAGAAGCCTATAACCTGAAAGATTCCTTATCTTGATCCTTGATAATAAATCTCAGGTTTGTTAATTAATAAATTTACCTTTGAGAGCAGCGACTCAGTCCCAGAGGTTTTAAACTATCTCTGGTGGGGTTGGGGATCAGGGGTGGATATTCCCAACCTGTTCATTTACTGATGCCAGCAATGTTGTAAAATCTAAGACAATTTAGGTAACAGAGCTCTCAAAGTGGGAGTTGCTTTTCCAAAAAGGTTAGGACAAAACATAAGCAAAGGTTTTTCTTTTTCTTTTTGTTTTAATGTTTTTAGGAGTTGGAGAAGGTATAGATGAATGAAATCAAAAGCCAAATTCCCTCATCTGTCTACCACATGATCCATCCTTGGCTTAGTAGGATATAATTCAGACTGCATGTAAGATACAATATAAGCCACATACTACTGGCTTCTGATGATGAGGAAAATCCAATCACTGTCTATCAGAAGAGTCTGACTTACCCTGGAGACTATTTTACCAGGCCACTAACACCTCCCAGTCTCAAAGCCAACCTCAGGGCAGTTTCACCTTTTTCAATACAGCTATTCCATTGGAAAATGACACCACAGGAAAGTGCCCCCAGAGTGTGTTCTCTGTATCTCCTAAGGGTGTGTAAAATGCAGCTCGTGGATTTAATTAGAATTACCTCAGAGAAAAATCTCATTTCCCCTGCCAACAAGAAACATTAAGTGGAGCCAGTGATATTAGAATTTGAAATTCAGAAAGAGAATCCTCTGCAGGCTGGAACATTCTGTATAGATAGAATTGTTCTTTGGGGAAAATGCTTGGCCTA
Organism: Canis lupus baileyi; assembly: GCF_048164855.1. Lineage (NCBI taxonomy): Eukaryota > Metazoa > Chordata > Mammalia > Carnivora > Canidae > Canis > Canis lupus. The sequence goes on along the minus strand of NC_132859.1, from coordinate 28,179,070 downwards.
GAGCCACTGGGGGGCTTGACAAGTCTCCTCCATGTCACATTTATAAGCAGGAGATACATGACCAAAATAAAAACAGGGAGGTATATTTATAAGGGGTTTATGATGTCACAAAAGGTTCTAAAGAATTGGTGGAGGAAGGTTTTCTTCACGGTAATAGAGAAGAGTAAGTGTGTGTGGAAGGGTAGAGCTTTTTATAGGCTGACTTATGCCCATGAGTATGAAACTTCTTTTCCTAGAACTAAAAGAACCCTATCCTCTTTCCTCAGTAGCTTCATAGAAGCCTACGCTTCATAGAAAAGTACAAATCTCAGAGTCCTGATTTACTGCTATGTTGCATGATTGTAGGGAGTGTCATGAGTAATTTGCTATTAATTCTAGTGAAAGTGTGGAAATGTCAGATTTAAGAGTTAAGTCTAGCACAAATACATCTGAGGCTAAAGACAGCAAGACAGCATAGGACACAAACAAGGGAGTGTTCCACTATGTCTGGATCACTAACTCTGTGAATCACATCAGGAAAAGTTTAGAAACTTTTAGTCTACTTCTAATAAATGCCATGTACCTTCTTCCAGGTCCCCGTCCAATAGTACAGATTGATTCTCTTTCACTATTGAGGTACATTTATTTACAACTTCAATGATTCTAGAGGTATCACTATGTTACAAGTCAGTCCAGTAATCAATACCAGTAAGAACTGAGTATGAAGCATAGAAAAAAATTAATGACCATAACCGTAATAGATAAACTCCACAAATCTACTTTTAGTCACACAGAAGTTCAAGGTTGGAATTCAGTGGCCTTTCACTCTGGATTCAGGATTCCCCTGTCTTCTTTCCTGTGGAGGCCTCACTGTCTTCAAAGCAAGGTTCTACAGAAGGAGAAAGAGAAAGCAAAAAAGACACACCTATCCTAAACCACATCAGCTCAGAAGTGCCACTATCATTTTCAATTCCATTATAGTCATAAGAACTAGTTACACAGATATATCAAAATTCAAGGTGACCTGGGAAGTAAAGACTCTGGCCAGAAAGCCATCAGAAACAACTGTAAACTATGATGAAGAACACAGGTACTTGGGAGCCTCTCTTCATCTCGGCCGTATAGGAAGAGAAGTCACTGAACACTAAATAATTAGGTGATAAAGACAGACCCTCCTTTACCTTGTTCTGAAAATCAGGATCATGGTGCAATTAACTCAATCAGATGGACCCAACTGGAATATTGAATCTGGAGCTGGCAGATCAAGGAGAAGGAATAGGAGAGAATTATTTCAGGCCACAGTGGCAGTGGCAGTGCCACCATACGTAATGCCAAAGGCAATAGCCAGGTTCGTCACTGATGGTGTCACAAACTATGACACCCCACACTCTGTTGTGCTTTCTCGATGCTGGGTCATAGGGATTATTTGGATTGTGCTTCTAACTGCATGGATGCCCTGCCTGTTTAAAAAGCTCAGTTCTCTAATATTCCCAGACATTCTATGAGCTATTCAATTTTCTATCAATAAATTCTTTTTCTGCTTACATCAGTAAGAGTCAGTTTCTGTTGCTTGCAGCTCAAAATCTTGAGTGATATAATAATAATAATATGTGATGCTATTCTGGGTGGTGGAGGTGTGGGGAGATGAAACATTAAAATAATGATATTGGTTTTATTAGGCATTTCTTAAAATGGTAGCAAGTGAAAATCCAATTAAAAGAAGCTCCAAAAGCATTTCAAGAAATTGGCAGCCTTGTTGGAGCAAGTGCCAAGTCTTCCAAGGTAACTATATTGAGGGAGATGACGTTGCTTGGATAAACATGTAAAAGGGGACACTTGGTGATAATTTTTTAAATCGTGTGGCACATAATGATGGAAGGTTTAGCCTGCACAAATGAGGCATATTAGATTAATGGTTTAAGAATGCTCAGCAAATGTAACCAGCATACATACATACGGCTTTATAGGTATTCAAGTTAAAACATTACTGCCTTCTCCTATACTATATACATTGCCTTTACAGATAACTAAGGTTACATGTCTGCAAAAAGTGCATACAACTCACAGACATTCATTTACTAGACATCTCTAGTCTAGTAGATAATTAAAGGACTGTAAGAAAATAGATTTCATTCTTAGCTATTGTGTAGATAATTCACCATCCTATAATAGATAATTGACAATGAGATACTGTGGCATCTCTTCCATGAAGGTTTTTTTCTTTTTCCTTTTCTTTCTTTTTTAGAAATCTTGCTTAAAACATCACTGACATAACTACTATTTTTCTGAACCTACAGTTAATGGTTAGGAGGTTCAAACTGGTACTTGAAATCCATCTCTACCTTACCCAGTCTACGACCTTGGGCAAATTATTTATTTGTATCTGACTTCAGATTTTCCTTCCATTGAGGAAGAGAGAGGACAAATTGATGAGGAAGGAGCATAGATATAGATTATTATCAAGGGTTAGCTTTGTTTTGTTTGAAATGTGCAGGAACTGCTTACATATTTTAAATAATTAATTAACCCACTATATAACTAAATCATACCAAGCCACACAAAGACCAATTATAAAATGTATAATGAACTAAAGATTTTGATTTATCCAGTTCTGTGTTCCCACGCCCTCCCTCCTCCAAAAGACAAAAACTAACAAACCAATGCAAAAATGTTGTCAAGTAACCAAATGAAGTAAGTGACCTGTCTTCTGGTAATACTGAAGAATCATTGGCTTAGGAGGGGAATTCACTCAACAGAGTTCTCATTTCTACTATCTATATGCATACCCAGTGTCCATTTCCTACCCCAGATGGAGAAAGAGATCAACTGAGTAGATAAGGTAGTGACTTCATATTTGTCTGCTTAGTTCAGAAATGCATCATCCGCGGTAAAACAAATAATATTTAGAGGCTTCAATGTATTACTTGAAGTGGAAATAGAATGATGGTGCTAATTGAAGGATCTGAGATGTCATTTTATGAATATTTTAGTTCCATTATAAATTACTCACTTGTTCAGATATGTCAGCCTTCTTCCCCTCACCCTTCCATGCCCTAAAACATCTCCAGGCTAGTAAATATTTAAAGGATTATCAGAAAAAGTCAAAAGGAATTTGACATCAGAGTATCTCATGATGGAGAGTGTTAAAGTTAGCCACAAATAATAAGCGTCTCTTAGTTAACTACTGCTAATGGAATCACCTCCCAAGTTCTGTCAGAAAGACTCAGTCTCCATCACCTCTCTGTTTCTAATGTAGCAGTATGGTCAGAGGTACCTATCCTTTTTCTCAAGCGACAGAGGGGACTCAACACAGCTTTGTTTGAAAGACCACTTGCTTAGACTGTGTGGGTCTTCTGGCTTCTACTCTCACAAGTCTTCAAGCCTTGGACCAAGTACTAGGGACTAATAAAAAGGGGCAGGTAGTGACTCTGCCAGTCCCAGTTTGCCACTCCAGCTCTGTTCTCCAGGCCAGCAGAGCTAAAACAAGCAAGCAAAGAACTAAACAAAGAATATTCCAGGATGCCTGGGTGGCTCAGTCAGTTAATCAACTGACTCTTGGTTTCGGCTCAGGTCATGATCTCAAGAGTTGTGAGATCCAGCCCCACCTTGGGCCCCACGCTGGGTGTGGATCCTGCATAAGATTTTCTTTCTCCCTCTGCCCCTCTCTGCTCACACTCTCTCAATGTCTCTCTTAAAAAAAAAAAAAAATATATATATATATATATATATATATGGAGAGAGATGCTGAGAAAGCCAACAATAGATGAGAGAGTTCATTGGGAAGTTGTCTTGTGTTCACAATTGTGTTTCCCAAATAGTAAAAGCAAATGCTTGGAAAAAATACTGTGTCAACTCTGATATACTATCGTTAAACCACAGACAGGTTGAATTATTTCACTAAAAGATACTTCTTAACAAAACATCCATTGGTTCAGTTGTGATGCAGCTGTCCCATAGAGTTTAATCAATCTGAGCCCATGGTTTATCAAATCATTTAATAACAACATGCTTATAGGGGAATGTTACAAAAGAAGGCAGTGAAAACAATGTGTAGATGAGAACTTGTTTTATCTATCAATAACCAGTATAAAAAGCCAAACCACAAAGTATCTATTGTCCTGTCTCATGGAAACCCCCTAAGAATACCCTGAATCATAGTCAGAACTACTTACTGAACATATAGCAACTAGTCTATTATGGTTTTGAGTTGAGAAACCTTTTTACCTCCATTTCAAAAACATAAGCTCAGTAAAGAATTCAGAAAATCGTCCTTCATGGACAAATTGATGTGAACCAAAATTTAAAGCATTTTATGCCCAGCTTTTTTTTTTTTAAGGCTTAATCTTTTATTACAAGCAGTAGAATTTGTACATTGTTCAGCATTTATATGTTATCACTTCTAATGATAAAGCCAATTTTCTCCTTAACTTTTTAAAAATTGCATTAGAAGTTCCATTTAACTTTCTTTTTTTACACAAAGTGTGTTTTTAATTTAATTTTTTCAGCTTTCTTGGGATATTATTGACATGTAACATGTAAATTTAACATGTACAATGTGATGATTTGATACACATATATATTGCAAAATGATTACCACAATTTTAACACCCCCATCCTCTCACGTAATTACCATTTTGCGTATGTGTGGTGATAACAATTAAAATTTACTCTCTTCACTCTTAAGTATATAACATAGTATTGCTAATTATAGTCAATATAATTTAATGCCATACACAAGATTCCCAGAGCTTATTCATCTTATAGCTGGGAGTTTGTACTTTGACCAGCATCTCCTCATTTTTCCCACCTGCCCACCCCTGGCAACCACCACTCAACTCTCTATTTCTATGAGTTCAGCTTTTTTAGATTCTGCATATAAGTGAAAACATACAATATTTATCTTTCTCCATCTGGCTTATTTCACTTAGCATAATGCCCTCAAATTCAGTTCCATCCGTGTCTCAAATAATGGACTTTCCTTCTTTTTTATGGCCGAATAATACTTCGGTGTGTGTGTGTGTGTGTGTGTGTGTGTGTGTGTGTGTGTTTAATCTATTCATTCACCGACAGGCACGTTTATTCTAAGATTCAGTGACATTTATAAAACAATCTACTTAATCTGAGAATAAGTTTGGATAACAAAAGAAATCAAAGTTGGCACCAATACCTGAGAGAAAATATATTAACACACCCATCTTTCCATGCAGTGGACTTAGTCATGACTTCTTGTCTTTGCTTATGACATCCTTAAAGTCAGGTTGCATGGAGGCTTTCCATGGTCCCGTGCTCTGTTGTATCAAACAGAGGTTTTATCAAACACAGAGCAAATAGCATTAATGTTCTTTTCTTCTGTGCTTGGACCAATTAGACAGTATTGCTCCAAACAATAAATGCCCCTAAAAATAAGAAACATAATAGATAAGAAGGTTATTATTGCCCTGTGGCCTAGAAATTGGATTGGTTCACATATGTTTCCAATAGAATCTTTAATTAAGATCCCTTTCCTATCAACGTACTTCAGCAATTACCTGTATTGATGATGGGTCATTATTTTTCTGGTAAGGTAATAGAGAATCTCATAGCAATATCTTAACAAGTCACTTCTAGAATACTTCCTGCCTTTTGATTTTTTTTTCTATGACTAATTTACTTAAATGACTTGGTACTTATCAACTACTTTCTTAACTGAGAATGAATTGGCATGTACACCTGAATATTTAAGCATAAATTTAGCTGGGCTAGAGACCTCTATTCCTTAAGCACTCAGTGGAATAATTCATTCATTCATCACTTCATTCATTTGCCAAATATATACTAAAGACCTAATACGTATTCATTGTAGTGCTCTGATATTGTTTTTTTTTTATTTTTTTAAAGATTTTATTTATTTATTCATAGAGAGAGACACACACAGAGAGGCAGAAACACAGGCAGAGGGAGAAGCAAAGCTTCATGCAGTGAGCCTGATGTGGGTCTCAATCCCGGGACTCCAGGATCACGCCCTGGGCTGAAGTCAGGCGCTAAACCTCTGAGCCATCCAGGGATTCCCCTCTGATATTGTTTATAAGTAAGATTGTCTGCTGATATTGGACTTCAAAGTTGAGATGACAAATATGGGCTGATGTGCATGGAACCTAGACTGAGATTAAAAAAAAAATAATGATAATAAAAAATAATTTTTGATAGATCCCCCCTAAACAGTACTGACTATAAATGGGATATTTTTCGATTTGGAATGTCCTGTTAAAATTTGTTAAAGATTCTCTTTCCTTAAGTAAGTTTTACCTTACAGGAATGCCTTCTACACACCTATTTTAAAAAAATGTTTCTCCTATGCCTTGACCTCATTGACCCCCACCTGATTTACCTATGCCACTCTTAAACCCCACCTCCCAGCTATGCTGTCCCGTCCTGATCTGTGCTAGTCTCTTCTTTCACCATGATGTGTGATACAGCTTCTCTGATCTCTGGCCTTATCTTCCTTCCTATATTCTTTCTTCTATATTTGGACCAATCCAAGATGGCCCCAGAGAAACCTTCAGATCTCTTCTTCCCATCCTCTGTCCTGTGGAACTCCCCCAACCCTGTTTATCCCTATGGTCTTCACTTCTTTCTCCATCTAAAGACGCTGTTTCTCTTTATTCCCACCTAAGGCATTCATCCCCCCTCACACTCTTTTGTGATGTTGCTGTTTCCAGGATGCTCTCAGGTTTTAATCTTGGTTGTGCACAATGATCAGTAAGTACAGTATTTGAAAAATTTCCTGATTCATGCTCTTGAATGGGAAATTTCCATCCTATGTGGAGCTCCTCTCCCAGCTCTCTAATAATTTTCCCACCATTAAAACTTAAGCTAACAGTATTAGTTAAAGAGATGCGTGAGGTAAGAAAAGGCCTAGTGATAAAAAGGGAAAACAAAAGCGAATCCTATTTCTCTGAGACATGAAGCAGATAAGTAGAGAAGCAAGAAGGGAGGAGTATGGGGTTAAAGGATTGCTTTCTGGTTTTCCATCAGCAGTGGGCAGGTGGGAGTTGAGGGGTATATGGTATGATAAACTAGGTTGAGGTGAACACAGACATCAAGAGGTCTTCATCCTAATTCACATTTGGGCCTCTGGGATGCGGCCTCTGGCTCACTCACCTGGGGGGCAGCCTGTGAATTTGATCTAGGTGGTATAGAATGGCCTAAGTAGAGGGATGGTCAGAGATTAGTTCTCCAGGGTCAAACCTGATTTTTACAGGCATGAATGGAACCCAAATGAGGATGTACAGGGGTCTGAGAAGAATGGGAGTGTCAGTTTAGAGTCTGGCTGCATTATCACAAATGAGAAAAGAAGCCAAGGATATACAGTCATGGCAGGCATGAAGGTACAAAGCAGGTTTGGATCTAAGTACAAAGGCTATTGCTGTTCTTCAGGGGTATCTACAGCACCAAAGAGCATCCAAATAGTGCCAAGTCATCAAGAGGAGGCTAAAATGTTCTGATTACATCAAGGAAGATTGAAACTGGACAACCCAAAGCCCATGAGGTATACCTTTCAGCAGGAGATGCCAGCAGAAATGGATCAAGTCACACTTCAGAGGTCACCTTTCCAGAAAAAAAAACATAAAATGACTAAACAAAGACCCAGAAGGGCACCTGGGTGGCTCAGCTGAGCATCTGCCTTTGGCTCAGGGCATGATCCCAGAGTCCTGGGATCGAGTCCCCCTTCGGGCTCCCCTCGAGGATCCTGCTTCTCCCTCTGCCTATGTCTCTGCCTCTCTGTGTCTCCCATGAATCAATAAATAAAATCTTTAAAAAAACAAAAACAAAACCCAGAAATCTATTTCCTTGCCACCCTAGGAAGTCTGTGAGTTCATCTCCCACACTTGCGGTTATACCGAGGAAACAAAATGTTTTAGAGTCTGGGGATTTGAGAAAAGCTTGAAAAAAATATCATCTCTGTTAGACCAAGTTGTTTCAAAACAATGTCCAGATTAAGAATTAATTAAAAATAATCTCCCCTCAAACTGTTATTTGGTAGGTGGTGGCTCATAAGGAAGATCTAGTAAGTAATGGGGAAAATGGTAAAAACTGCATTGCCCTTGCACTCAGGATGAAAATCAGTGCATATTTTAATGACCCAACTTCCTTTGCCTTTTTCATCCCCCGCAATTATAGAAGAAAATCTCCATTGCCTTGACAATGAGAGGGTAGTGGAAAGCAGGATGTCCCAAAGCCAATGCTTTTAAGGCAGGAAAGAGGGGGAGTCTCCTTCTGCTTAAATTCAAAACCTCTTCCACAACTTATTTACATTATTTTTTATTTTTAAAAATTGCACACATGTTTGAAGGTGACTGCCTGATGGAAGAATTGACTAAACATGTTTTTAAATGTTGTCTCTTGCCCCATTCACACCAGCACCCGTGGGACTGCAGAATCTTTTCTTCTGACATTTGAAAGCATTAAAACAGCTTCAAGGCTGAAGAAAACATCTTCCCTGTAATCTTTCAAAAGTTTAGTTGCCAAGGAGACAGAGGCCTTGGCCACCAGGTAAGAAGGCCCCTGCAGTATATTCACATGGTTATTTCATGAAGGGGCAGGACAGTAAGGGATGATTGGAGGGAAGAAACACCGGTTTCCCAGGATCTTATACCTCGAGTCTCTTTTATTATGTAATTAGAGGAAACCCAAACTTGCCCTTCTCAAAATGGTACTGTTTTTTGAAAAGATTGCAATTTAAGCTCGACGCCGCCTTGATCGGGTTGAAATGCAAACATCATTCTCAGAACAACTACTTTGTAGAGAAGAAAGGGCCCAAAGAGTCTTTTATAGATTACAGGATAAATGACAGCCACCCAACACTACACTCTACTTTCAAGGAAGGTCATAAACATCATCTGTCTGTAGTATAGCTAGTAAGGAGCCGAAAAGAGTACAATCCTGAGCTAAAAAGGAAAAGACAGTGATAAGTGGATGGAACAAGAATATAAGAACGGTTCAAGTTTTCTAAGTGTATCAGTCAGATCTTGCTTGTTCATGTGAAGTGACTTTTTCTTACTTAAGATCTTTTCATCCTATGGTCAAAGAGTTGTTGAGAGTATGTGAAAGCGCATGAAATCCCCCCAGAATGCACCACAAGGAGTTCTTAGTTGACTTTTCATTTTGGCATGAGAGGAAAAAAAAAAGAGCCAGGAAAAAGCTGAGAAAAGATACACTCTAAGGCAACACTCTCAATTAGCCTAAGGTGTGTGCATACTTTAATATGGGATGAATAAGACTAGATTTGTTATCTTTTTTTTAATAAATTTTTATTTACTTATGATAGTCACACAGAGAGAGAGAGAGAGAGAGAGAGAGAGGCAGAGACACAGGCAGAGGGAGAAGCAGGCTCCATGCACGTGGGATTCGATCCTGGGTCTTCAGGATCGCGCCCTGGGCCAAAGGCAGGCGCCAAACTGCTGCACCACCCAGGGATCCCCTAGATTTGTTATCTAACACATTCTAACACATGGCAGAAAATAGAGATAATTTTGCCTATTCTAACAGATTGTTTCCATTCACCAGGCCCTACTCCTTTGTCATATACACTGAACTTAGCACACCAACTTTTGAGGGTAGAAGCAATTTTTCATCTTGTCTGGTCTGCCTGATGTGTTGTCTTCCAAGATACTGAGTATTTTGAATTCAAGAAGCCCAAAATACCAAGTTCACAGGAAAGGAGAATATCTCCTTCTGGTCATAAATCCAACCAACCTGAGATCACAAATGGCTATCTTTTCAAAACATGACTTTTGCCCTTTTTTTTTTTTACTCTGGCTTTCTTAGATAATTAATAAAGAATCATTCTAATAAGCTGGCTCTCAAAGAGACTTGAGGTCATGCAACTATCCTTATCAGAAGAAAATTAAACTGTTAAATCAAACTGTTAAGCGTAGAACTCCTGCTTGATATAATATATATCTAATTATCTGTATTGCCCTCACGATTTTTTATTTAAGTGGAGTTCCAAGAGACATGGTTTTGGGGGCTCTAGAAAACTACAGTTCATTTCTCTGAAAGACTTATGCTCAAAAGGTAATTATGAATACAGTGGACACAAGAAAACTCTTGCAATTTTTCTACAAGAATGGACGAAGTATCAGTAGGAAATAAGATTATAAATATAGTGGACACTTAATAATCAATTAATTAAGTAATGAGTAACTTATAAATGTATATAGAGATAAGACAAATTTTTCCACCATGTAATTCTTAGCTATTATATGCAACACTGTTTTGAAAACTTTAGAATGCATTAATATTTTTCAAAATTTACTGTCTATCATTAGCCTGAAAACATATCAATATGCTTTTTCTGTTAAGCAAATAAGTTACTAATGACACTTCAGAAGGATCTAGGCTATGCATACACGTATTCTTATTCTAATTTTCATAATTTATTTTTTTAATTTCATAATTTAAAAAGCCACATGAAGAAGGTAAAATAGCCCATGAACAGTCACAGAATGACTAAAATAATAACAATATTTTATACTTTATACTAAAAATTAATGTAGAATAATATTCGATTCAATAGAATAATTCTGGCAGGATGTTATTCAAGCAAAAGTTCTGGTTAAGTGAGTGCCTAAAACAATTTTAATGTTCTGACTTCTGATCTTCCTACTCTATTGAAAGCTCTGTGGCTATTAGAATTCAGATTTTTATTGCCCAAGATACTGGCCCAATATTAGAGCTCCCACAATAAGTCAGGATTCCTTTTTACACAACATTCCATGTTCCTCATATAGATCAGAATTTTTCAATTAAACTCCTATTTAATTTTTCTCTTCCCTTTAGAATACTAAAAGGGATATTGTTTTCTGATTCTTCTTAATTGTTCTCCTTTTTCTGATCCAAATCAATTGAAACATCATAACAGCCTCAAAATTAATTACAAGATTTCCCCTCTGCTTGGATAGATATGTACACATCTCAGAATGTGACGGCTGCGTTCATATTACTAATTACTCACACATCCTTTGATGGCTGTGTGTCTGCGCTGGTCCAAGTGAAACACCCCACCTTTACTTAGGAGTTGTTCTGCTTTTTTTTAAAAGGGGGGGGCAGGGGGGATCCCTGGGTGGCTCAGCGCCTGCCTTCAGCCCAGTGGGTGATCCTGGAGTCCCAGGATCAAGTCCCACATCAGGCTCCCTGCATGGAGCCTGCTTCTCCCTGTTTCTCCGCTTCTTTCTCTGTGTCTCTCATGAATAAATAAATAAATAAAATCTTTTAAAAAGGGGGGGCACAATGAAAATATATTGATGATTTTGGTTACTATGACTGAACTACTCAGCCTTTTACCTTATTGGCTCAATTTATGCTTTTTCCTTTTTTTTTTTTTTTTTAAATCAAGCTTGCATCAAGAGAAGCCAAACATTTTACTCTAGGGTGTAATTTTTGGCTGGAGGGCAATCTGAATAGATTCCATCCAAACTGGGAGATAAGATCTGCCTTTTAATACCCCTAAAATATATAATAATGGAAAACTAGGGACTCCTGGGTGGCTCAGTGGTTGAACATCTGCCTTTGGCTCAGGGCGTAATCCTAGGGTCCCGGGATCGAATCCCGCATCAGGCTCCCTACATGGAGCCTGCTTCTCCTCTGTCTGTGTGTCTGTGTGTGTGTGCCTCTCTCTGTCTGTCACGAATAAATAAATACAATCTTTTAAAAAAATAATGAAAAACTAGAGTCACTAGCAACTTCAAAACCCTCTCCTTATCGTTTTACTTTTTTCCCCATATGAAGTGCAAAATCCATAAAAAAAGAACTTTTAAAGAGAAAACATTTTAGAGCATCTGGGTCAATATAGAATTTTTTGTTGATTTGTGTCAGTGAGACAGAATGTGGCAATGATATTAACAAAGGAGAAAAAATATCATAAGAAGTATTTTGCTGACAAAAAAGTCCTTCTTTTTCATTGTCCCTGCAGTACATGTTTCAGGGCTACCCCAGAGGGCTGAGCAGTTGGGCACTGCACAACTCCAGTGGGAACGTTCTGTAGATAGGTCTGCACATGCAAGTCATCCTGTGGGGCTGTGTGACATAGTGCCCAGATATTTGTCCAAATGCAAACAAAGTTGGTGTGTGTTTTTTAATGAGGAATTTATTTTGAGATGAGTGAATCCTAAGTTTTTTTTTCTCCTCAAAGGGGAAAACATTCTTTGTAGCCTCATACTACCTAGTTCTAGATACTCTGTAAATACTTGTTGAAAAAATAAATGAATAAATGAAATGATACCATATCTTTTGTTTTCTTCTCTTTAGCCTCTTTTCCTACTTTTGGAACCATTTTCTTTCTTTTTTTAAAAAAGATTTTATTTATTTATTTGACAGAGCGAGAGCACAAGCATCGGGAGCAGCAGGCAGATAGAGAGGAAGAAGCAGGCTCCCTGCTGAGCAAGGAGCCTGATGTCAGGCTCAGTCCCAGGACCCCAGGATCCCAGGATCATGACCTGAGCTGAAGGCAGACACTTAACTGACTGAGCCACCCAGATGCCCCTCTGCCACCATTTTCTAATAAAACATTAGAACATAAAAGAAAGTGAGTGAATAACAAAATTAGAAGACATGGCACCAGGTATAATGTGGTATGACCCCATTTTTAAATCTGAATTATCCTTCTCAAGTTTAAGTCCTTTTCTAGGAAGAGGGGAAGAAGAGTCCTTGGCAAACTGGAATACATGGTATTGATTAGTTGTCTACTAATTATGAAGTTAGTTAAACCCCAAAGAACTCCTAAGCCAATTAGAAAGGCTACTTTAGTCTTCAAATAAAATCCTTACCCCACTATCACCTCAAACTTGAAGCTCTACAATGTCCCTTTGGTCCTATCAGTTCAGTCAATTTTCTAATAATTGGAGCATCATTTTCCGATTTAAAATTATAAAAAAGAATTTAAACGTAAATATGCTTTTGGAAAGCAACATTGATTTATATTTATACTTCCATTGGCTGATATTAGATTATTTCCTAAGAATCTTGCATAAAAGATTGGAAGGAGAGATGATAAGCAATAGGTACCTAATATGAGGGGACGTTGGAAGAGAAGGAAGAAAAAGATTTTAAAAAAATGAATTTGGAACATTAAAAATAGCCTTTCTTTGCAAACTTCCTATTTTGCCTGCATTCATCTCTGTATCACAGAAAGAACTCAAACCTGAAAGAAGGCCATACACAGACCAAGAAAAAAATAAAATAAACTTAATTAGAAATGAACCATTAGTATTCTATTTCTGCCAAGTGTTTGGGTGGTTTCCCGTAGCACACAGCTGTATCATTGCTATGAAATTGCTAAGTGTAGAAGTAACCCACCATTATCTATCCTGCAATAATACACTCCTTTACAATTCTCCCCAAAATGGGCACAAATATAACTTTGGGTGTGATGACCTTCTAGTTTATCAATCAGACCTATAAACACATTCTTCAGCCCTCCAAATCAACATTTGTGCTCACTCCCAAAACTTACTGATCAGCCAAGGGAAAGAATTAATTAAAACTAGCCCAATAGATGCACATCATTCTTAATTGTCAATTAGCAATATGGTTCATAAGCCTGGGATAGAAAATCTATTTGTAACAACTGATGGCTGAGTTATAAAACTTTGTTGTTGCTGTCATCTTATACTTATATTCTGGAAAATTACCAAGAAAGACAACAAAACAAAGGATAATTTAAAACTCACCTACTAGGCACCTGGGTGGTTAATTGGTGAGTGTCTGCCTTTGGCTCAAGTCATGATCCCAGGGTCCTGGGATTCAAGTTCTGCATCAGGCTCCTCACAGGGACCCTGTTTCTCCCTCTGCCTATGTCTCTGCCTCTCTCTCTATGTCTCTCATGAATAAATAAAATCTTTTTTAAAAATTTAAATTAAAAAATAAAATAAAACTCTCACCTACTAAAAAGGACTTTTTCGTTTTGCATCTATATATTTTAAATGACTATGTTAAAAAATTTAAATTAAGAAAATGACTATGCTATGGTTCAGGCTTACCAATAACGGGTTCAATAGCCAGGACCACTGATTATTCCTCTGAGCCATGCAATCTTAAGAACCTAGAATTTGAATGCATTCCCCAATAACAGAACCTCTTGGTTCCTTCTATTCAAAGTGTGATCCATGAACCAGCAGATTCACACCACCTAGAAGCTTGTTAAAAATGTGGATTCTTCAGGCCACGCCTCACCATTGCACAATCTAGATTTTGTCAAGAAGGACGGAGTGGAAAGGAACAGATGTCATGGGAAGGACATGCAAAGGCCATGGCAGAAAATTTCTACAATTGAAGTCCCTTAGGCTCTCTCACATTACTAAAGCTTTATTTTGAGGTAGGATCTTGGTTGTTTTTTTGTTTTGTTTTGTTTTGTTTTGTTTTGTTTTGTGTGTGTGTGTTTTGGGTTTGTTGGCTTGGTTTCATTTGGTTTTATTTAGACAGCCAGACTCCCATTAGACAGCCATTTAGACTTGACTTTAGGAGGGAAATGATTAAGGCCATAGGAGAGATATGAAAACCTCCCTTAATGTGACCAGCTTTAGAGACATCTCTGACAGGAACCTAAGGAAGATGATTCCCCAGGAAGAAAAAACAATTTTTAAGTGCTATGGTGCAAGTGAAAACACTTTTCATCAGAAAGTTCGTGATGTGTGATAGATACTCAATTGGAATAGTACTGGAGTCTCTAATATGTAATATGGAGTCTAACATTCCACTAGCCAGCAATGATGACATACTTCCCGAAAGAGAACAGGCCAATGACAGGAAGTTTCCCTCTATTGAGTGTCTACCATGTGCCAAGCACTGTAGTAGACATTTTTTTTTTTTTAATTCCATTTATTTGGAGGAAGTTGCCACATTGCATTTTCTTCCTGTTTGAAGTCTGCTGTGTTCCTTTGACGAGACTGGGGCATTTAAGACCTTCTGTGGGGTACCTGGCAGGCCTGTTCCTTCAGCTTTATCCCAATCACTACGGCCCCATCTTTCCCATATTTATATAATTTCTTATCCATAACACTCTCCACTACTAGTGCTAATCATACGCATTAAAATAAAATAGCAAATGTGCTGAGAGAAAGGCACACTACAAAATGATACTTGTACTATCAAGCACTTTCCAAAGAGTATATTTGCATTAGGTCATTAAATATCATTAAATATATTCCCTCCTGTGAGAGAGCGCTTTTGTTCTCCACTCTCCCCTAACTTGGTTCATCTCTCACAAGTGAAAATATCTTTATCTCCACCAAGCCATTCTTAAATAATCTAATTGGATCTGTTATTATTCTTACAGGAAAATAATATCACTCTGCTTGAACAGAGAAAAATCCCAAGCAAAATATCCTACAAATGTATTTGTTTTCTGGAGTGTTCCTTTTAAACATGTTGGGTGCAAGCCTTAAAATACTTTCATTGTTTATAGGCCCCAAACTAGGATTCCTTCTAGAATCTGGATGCTCAAAACTGCAAATTAAAAGGCGTGCTCTGAGTGTAGCTGGATATCTTCCACCATGCTACTTTAAAGAATATATTAAAGAGAGGGTGAAGGCAGGTGGTACATTTTTAACTGGCAGCTGAACATTTGCTTGGCTTAAAGCCAAATGAAATAACATAATCCTAACTGACTGGTACACCTCTCCCTGATCCCTTTAAATTCCTCTTTCTCAAATTCTTTATGACATTTAAATATCCTTAGAATTAATCATTATTATAAAACAATGAGATGGTTATAAATGAAGATGGCTAGTAGCAATAATGATAAAATGGCTATTTTTTCCCCTGAGTATTTAGAATGTTCTTTGACTTTACATGGATTATCAGTTCCCACAAAAACTCTGTAAAGAGATATAACCTTACTCCCATTTAATAGATGAAGAGAGTAAAGCTGAGAGGAATGAAGTGACTTGCCCATGTTCCCAGAGATAATCAGAGAGAAGACAAGATTCAAATTCAGATTTGTTAGTTTTGTTCCCTAGTCCATGTTCTCCTCATCACAGTCCCTGAAAACCATGTTGTCTAGATTCCCTTTCTGAGTTTCTGTATCTTTAGAGAAGAGCACCTAAAACTTTTCCAGGTTCTCTTGCTGAGAAGAAATGCCAATGAGAACGCCACTGGGAAGTGACTATTTTCAACTCCGCCGTTGGAAGAATGGTGCCCACGTGGCCAGTGCTCAATCAATGTTAAATAATAACAGTTCAAACCCAGTAATGATGAAGCAGGAAGTGCCTCCCTCTTTATACTTTTAATGACTTCATAGGGTTCTTTTTTGTTAATTGTTTAATCACAAATTTCAGTTATTGCTATTTACATGCTCTTTTTCAACTTTTGAATACAGACTTATTTCTATTTTGCCAAGCTTTCAGAAACACCAAATTAGAAACAAGCCTATTGTCTTCCACACAATTTCTGCACTGTGAAGAATGAGAAATGCCACCAGAGTGCCGGCATGCCTAATAGAGAAAAAGAAAGGAAAAAACTCAATTGTAAGTTGTCTAAGGAATGCTACCTTTACATCCAGTGTGCCCAAGGTCAAGAGTCACTCCTTCCATAATGGAAAACACCTCTGACATTACCTTCAAGACACTAACGAACAAACCAGAAAGGCTTAGCTGTATACAGGTAGAAAATCCAGCAGAAGTAAAGGGGTCGTTGAATGAGAGTAAAACTGACAAGCTTTTGTCCTGGGGTGAGTGAGTGACTTGCTCTTTACAGAAATAAACAGATTTATTCTCTCAATCTCAATCAGTAAAATCAAAAATTAAAAAACAAACATTTCACTTTGCCTTGGAGAATTAAGAGAAAGTACATACATGAAGTCCGAGCTTGGCGTGGTCATTTTTCATGATAAACCACCTGTACAAGCTACAGCACACTAAGCATTAGGCTGCCCCTAAACCCTCAAACATTTGAACCCAGATTTACCTTCAAAGTCATTGAGCTCTTGAACCATCATCTAAACTGAGATGGGTATGTCCTTCTCACAGAACCTTTCTAAGGTGAAATTCAAACACGAAGCTAACAAATCATTTAGGCCCAGTGGTGACTAATTATACAAATTTTGCTATTGTTACAACCAACCCTGAAAATTAGCGATGGCATTTGAACTTGTGGCATAAAAAGCCTTAAAAGAAAGCTTGAGGAAATCCAACAGAAACCCTTGACTATGCATCAGCAAAGGTGATTCCATCTGTTTCTGAGGATGCCTCTATGCTCTTAAATTTAGCATCATGTGAAGAGTAAAGGGATTACAGGTGAGTAAAAAGAGAAGATATGAATCAAAGTCTTGCCAGTAGCCAGGCCCCCTGACAGATTTTATGTAGCTTGCACAGGGCTTCTTAGAATTTGATTTTTTTTTTGATCCATATTCAAAAGATGGAAAATCCTAAATAAAATCCAGATTCTTGGGCAGCCCCGGTGGTTTAGCGGTTTAGCGCTGCCTTCAGCCCAGGGCTCGATCCTGGAGACCCAGGATCGAGTCCCACATCAGGCTCCCAGCATGGAGCCTGCTTCTCTCTCTCTCTCTCTCTCTCTCTCTCTCTCTCTCTCTTCCTGTCTCTAATAAATAAATTAAAATAAAATAAAATCCAGATTCTTAGGTTTCCTTTAAATAACAGAAGATCTGGAAAAGTGAGCACATTATTCCCACGGGGCAGTATGTGGCAATAAGCGGCTGAGCTGAGAAGTGGTTGCTCCTGTCCCCCTTTCATAGAAAATGCCTATGTTCTTCAGTCTGCCCCAAGTCCCTTGTTACTGACACCAACCTGGTTGATTCATGTGCATGATACGTGATATGTCTGGCTCCTGTAAGCATTTAAGCATTGATAACCTTTGTTGTAAACACTGGTGAGGGGATACAAGTAAGTGTGTATCTGAGGGCTTTTCTACCTAAGATTCTAGGATATTTACTCGCATGTATGAAAAAAGTGATATACTAAAAAGCTCCTATATTCAGAATTAAATGACATGGCTTTGATTCCACTTCTACCCTTAATTAGCTGAATGTTCTACAACAAATTATTTTAACCTCTTGGACTTGGATTTCTTCATTAGTAAAATAAACATATTGTATTAAGTTACTTATAGGAACCCTTGCATGTCTAGAAGGCTGCCTTATGTGGCTAAACCATAGGTGCCAGGGAGCCAACCTGATGTGTAAGTTACCTGCTGTCATGAGAGTGAGGGCAGTTATGAGAAAACATCCTAATGTCACTCCTGTAATGTGGTGAGAGAAAGCAAAACTTTAATTTCCTCTTAATAGTAAAATTCTACAGGAAAAGAATAGAGAAGCCATAGTTCCTTTATAATACCACAGAAAAAAATGAGAGAATTAATTCAATCTTATTCAAAAGAGAATTTAATATAAAAATAATAATAATTCTGTATGAAAGAGATCCACCTGTTCTGGGTGGAATTGTGACCCCTGCCCCTGGAGGGAAAAAAAAAGTTGTATAATAAGTTCAGCCCCCAGAATCTCAGAATGTGACCTTTTTTGGAAACTGAGTATTTAGAGAGGTAATCAAGTTACAGTGAGGTAATTAAGGTGGGCTCTAATCCAATATGACTGGTGTCCTTATAAGAAGGGGAAATTTGGCTGAGACACAGACACACACGTACAGATATAAAAAGAAACAGGGAGAACACTATATGCAAATGGAAGAACATCCAAGGCTACTTACTAGAAGCTAAGAGAGAGGCATGGAACAAATTCTCTCCCACGGTCCTCAGAAGTACTCAACCCTGCCTTGCCCTTGGACTTCCAGCCTCCTGAATTGTGAGACAATACATTTCTATAATTTAAGCCAGTTCGTGGTACTTCGTTATAGCAGCCCTAGCAAATTAATATATCATCTTATATCCATTTGTCCCCAGCTAGCTGGAGTCACAGCATTTGTCCCGAGGGGACAAAGGATCCAGGAAAGAAAGAAAGTAAAAAAGAAATACTAATAGAAATGATAATAACAGGGGCACCTGGGGGGCTCATTGGTTGAGCATCTGCCTTTGGCTCAGGTTGTGATACCGGGGTCCCGGGATGGAGTCCCATATCGGGCTCCCCACAGGGAGCCTGCTTCTCCTTCTGCCTGTATCTTGCTTCTCTCTCTGTGTCTTTCATGAATAAATAAATTTAAAAAAAAAACCCGGAAAGGAAAAAAGTGGTGATAATATTTTTATGGCCTCTGCAGGGACAAAATGCAGATCACCTTGGCTCCTTTGATTCTTCATCTCCACGTTATAAATTTGGGGCCAGTATGTTCTACTTAAGAACTGACTTTTCTGAATCTTAAAACTGCTTCCTAAACTGGATCTAAGACCAGTTACATTGTGTATAGAACCCAGTGCGAAATAAAAATGCAGGGTCTCTTGTTAGAAAATTATTAAGAATTTCAAGATGGCAATAGCAGAGCATAAACTGTGTATGCAGCCCAATGGGACTGCATGGGCTGCTCGCTCATGAAGCGCAGTACTTACGGGTCCCAACAGATGTTTGAGAAGGCCATTAATGTCTTCACTCCCCTTTCTTTTTCTTTTTTAAAATATTTTATTTATTAATTCATGAGAGACACAAAGAAAGAGGCAGAGACATAGGCAGAGGGAGAAGCAGACTCCTTGAGGTGAGCCTGATATGGGACTCATCCTGGGACTCTGGGTCATGCCCTGAGTGAAGGCAGATGCTCAACCACTGAGCCACCCAGGCATCCCTTCACTCCCTTTTCTTTGCTAGGTAATTCTGCAATGTAATCTTGACTCTTTTTTGGAGCATTTTTTACTTGTTCACAGTTGGCTAAGTCCAAATTTTCTAGCAACTTCTCATCATCTCTTTCCATAAGGGCATTTATTTGCCAAATGTGCTGAACTCATTCAATGTCCCAGCTACCATGCTGGCTCTTGAAAAAGTTACATGGGACCTTGTCTGATATGATGTTTAATTTAGTGGCAGAAATAACTACAACCTAAGGAAGTGTGTAATAAGTGAGATTACATGCTAGATATTCAAAGAGAGACTTTACTTCCAGATAGGCTGCTTTTAGAAAACATAACATTGGGAGGGCCCTTACAAGAATAGATTGAGTTTTTCTAGGCATTTATGAAGACAATCCAAGTAGAAGATCCAGTATATGCAAAAGATGGAGATGACCAAAGAAATCTATTTGAAGAACATAGGCACTTTGGTGTAGATGGAAGCAGAAGGAGCCATTTGGGGGTGAGTTTGGGAAAAATGGGTTAGGAGTAGATGAGGAGGCTTTTCTCTATTTAGGAGGCTAATGGTGCAGGAAAGTTGGCTTAATTATGTTGAATAGCCAAAAATAAGCACTAACATGAGATGAATTGGACTTCAAATTAATTTTATGTCTGTCAATAGATGGCACCGTCCTTGCAGATGTATGTAGATCTATCTTGCCAAATATTGTGGAACACTAAAAACTATTTTATTCCCATGGGAAGAAGAAATCTTTATAGAAGATCTTTGGGTCCTTCTGATAAACTGGTACCAACATTTATATCGGGACATATCATATGGATGGCAATTATCTGTCTACAAGTCCTCCTTCCCCACCAGATTATGAGTTCCTCCAACTCAGACACTATGTCTTGTAATTCTTTCTATTCTTACATCAGACATAATGTCTTATATATGGTGAGTGTTTAATAAATATTTGTTAAATGACTAAACACAGATTGCTGCTGTTGTATGGTTGCCTCCATCTAAATACCCCTCTCCTATCTACTCATAAATGAGGGGTATTAAGTAAGAACTTGGAGTGAAAAAAGGCTCCCATCCAGCTCTCTTTGTGAACAATGGCTAATTGTTCTACTTTCAAGTAGAGTGTGTGTCCCATACCCATGATACTTTGCCTTCCAGTCTGGTTTCATCATCCCTCAGTGTCCTTGGTCTCACGATACCTGGCTGCTGAGTTACATGGTACCATTGTTTTCATACATTTGGCAACGGATTAACACTCTCCTGGCAGAGCCACCCCTACTGAGATGAAGATGAAAAACTCCAGCTATGGTTAGCTAGATCAATGACAGCCATAATATGAGTATGACATCCCCTTCCTGTGCAAAATGGCTCCCCGATGTTCAGTTCAAGGACTCAAAAATTGGAAAGCCATAAGGTAACATGTAGCAAGGGCAACCTAATCCTTATCCTGCCACCACAAGAGTTTCTCTGCTGGTTAACTCTAAAAAGTACTTTTAATCTGTCCTCATGCCATCCTCTCTTCTTTGTGGTGTATTTGTTTGTTTGTTTCTAAGAGAGTATTTGCTGGCGTGTTCACCTCAGGGCTCACTTCAGAGCATGGAAGTAAGAAGAAAATTCCTCTGCTGGATGGCTCTGTTGTTTGGTTGTTGAAAGAAAGATCCTCTGACATAAAGGATACTAACTGTTTATATTGATTTAAAAAAAAAACCTGCCTGCAACACAGACTGGTCAGTAGGGAGTTTTTAGATGGTGTCATGATGCAAAATACTCTGTGAGACACTTATCATGATATCCAGTGGTGTTCCCACAGCTGCCTCCTCAGGGGAGGTCCTATGGGACTTACAAGGAAAAATCTTAAATTGTTTTAATTTTAAAACAATCTGAAGTCAGGGTGAACATCAGAATGGAGTTTTTATCATTTAAAAAATGTATATGGTGTAGCCCTGAGTTTTAGCAGTAGCAAGAATAAAAGACTCACTCATCTTTGCAAAAATTTTGAGGCAGACAACATTAGAGTGAAGAGGGAAGTCTTGAGCTCACTGGATCTAGATCCTAGCAAGGTGCTTACTTTCCAGAATTCAGTATCCCCATCGATAAAATGAGACAATGAAAATGACTACCTCACAGGCAGCTCAACAAAACAGCATTCTTAATAAATTAGTTGAGGCTGGCGGATCCCTGGGTGGCTCAGCGGTTTAGCACCTGCCCTCAGCCCAGGGCGTGATCCTGGAGTCCTGGTATCGAGTCCCACATCGGGCTCCCTGCATGGAGCCTGCTTCTCCCTCTGCCTGTGTCTCTGCCTCTGTGTGTGTGTGTGTGTGTGTCTCTCATGAATAAATAAATAAATAAAATCTTAAGAAAAAAAATTAGTTGATGCTGTAGCATATATTAATTACTAGAATTATTATTATAATTATGAATTATTATCATAATTAGCACTGGTTGTAGAGGCAGGCATCTTTAGTGGTTTGAACTCTATTTTGCTCAACATCTACTAATTATCTAGCCTCGGGCAGAACTTCTCTTTACCTCAGTTTCCACATCTATAAAATGTCCTCATAGGACTAGTGTGAATATGGAGATGAGTGGATGGCTATATAAAGTATTTGGCAGAGTGCCTGATATGTAGTAAACCCTTAATAAATGTAAACTACAATTGTTATTATTCCATCGCTGCTAAGATTATTCATAGTGCAAGATCAATGTTCTCTGGGAGAAAGAAAATAGCCCATTGTAGCCATATGAAGATCATACTGAGGACCAAGAAACAGAGAGTTGACAATTAGATGTACGCAAGGTGCAAAACTTAAAAAAAAAAAAAAGTTACATTCCATTTTCAAAAAAAGTCAATGATTTCTTTTGAGATAACAGTACAGATAGCACAGAGTTGCCATACACACCCTCCCCCCCCCACCTTTCCTAATATTAGCATTTTTCACAACCAGGGTATAATGATCAAAAGTGGGAAATTAACATTGGTACGATGCCATTAAATGAATGACAGATTTTATTCAACTTTCACCAGTTTTCCATTAAGGTCCTTTTTCCATCCAAGCTCAAATCCAAGGCTCCACATGGTATTTAGTTGCTGCAGTTCCTTTGTCTCCCCCAGTTTGTGGCAGTTTCTCAGTTTATCACTCTTTTCCATGACCTTGAACTTTCAAAAAATGCTGGTCCAATAATTTGTAGACTGTCTCTGAATTCAGGTTTGTCTGATGTTTTCTCATGTTAACTGAAATGATTAAATTTGGGGAAGACTACCAGTGGTGAGGTGCCTTCTCGGCACATCTGATGCAGAAGTACATGATATCAATATTCTTTATCATTGGTGGTGTTGACCATGATGACTTGGTTAAGATTGTTTTCTTTGGGTTTCTCCAATGTGGAGTTACCATTTTTTTCCCTTTCCCTACTCTATTGATTAGAAGTGAGTCACTACGTCCACTCCTTGCACAAAGGGGCAGAAGAAATAAGCTCCACTTTTTGGAGAGAGATATATCCAAGAATTCATGGATGTATGATTACAACCAGCACAGTAATTAATAAATACTTTGGAGACATAATTTGTGGTGATGCAAAAGTTTCTCCTTAAACTGTTGCCCTCTAATTTTAGCATCCATCAGTATATCTTGCCTGCAGCATTTTTACTATAATGTTCTTGTGGTGATTTTCTCTTTTCCTCATTTTGTTTATATATATTAATTGAAAATTCTTTGTAAGAAAGAAGTGTCCTATCTTACTTACTTAATAAGCATGGACTCATCAATATGTATTTTATCCTTGGAGCCATAAACCCATACTATATTTATTTGTGTTCTTCAAATCATTATGGCTTTGGCCATTGGGAGATCTTTAAGGTTACTGATCCTGTATTCTGTTGACTTTTTTTTTCTACTTTCTTACTTCTTGAAACCATAAGATGGTCTGGTCTCATCTTGTATTTTCCCTATGTTGGCCCTTTCTTTAAGGACATCTCTTTTCATTGGAGAATGCTATTTAGAAACCAGGTTCTGGGTGCTAAGTACATTTCTTGCTGCTAGGGTATCAGTGCTACTAGGCCCTCCCAAGGAGTATATGGATGCATACCAACCAATGAATACACACACAGGTACACACGCACACACATTTGTGTATCTACATTTATTTTTTTACCTAACTGTATACACATTAAGTATTTTAATATGATATCTCTGAATCTCATACTGACATCTCTGAATCTCATCTAGAATCATAAGATTCTTTCTAGGTTTCCCCCTGTTTATTCATAAACTTCTTTCTCTGGCAATGAGAAATCTGGCATTTGTTTTCTACAATATATATATTTATTTGCTCAATTCTTATATACATGTAAAGTAGATTGCTAACCCATACCCCTGTGAAAAACCAATTTATCAACTGGAGTAAATAGTTTGAGTAAACAGTTTTGGTCTTTAGGCTGAAAGCATCTAGTTTCATTTTTTAAATTGTTTTTAAAGATTTTATTTATTTATTCATGAGAGACAGAAAGAGGCAGAGACATAGGCAGGGGGAGAAGCAGGCTCCCTACAGGGAGCCTGCAGGGAGCCCGATGTGGAACTTGATCTCAGGACTCTGGGTTCATGACCTGAGCTGAAGAAAGACACTCAACCATTGAGCCACCCAGGTGTCCCTTGAAAACATCTACTTTAAATATGGTTTTCCAAAGTTACATAGGTCAGCTCCTTTCTTCCTCACCACTTTTAGTAATTATGTCATGCACATGTTTGTCACAGTCTGTAGTCCTTCTTGGCTCTTGCTGTCATCCTGGCTATTTTTTTTTTTAATTTGTGTAAGTAAAATTCATCTTTTGTGATGTCCAGTTCTATGAATTTTGACGAATGCATAGACACACATCTACCATCACAATACGATTCAGAACATCACCCCCAAACTCCCTCCTGTTCTCCTTTATAGTCAACCCCTCCTACTCCCCCATTTCTGATCTGCTTTCCATTTCTATAATTTTGCCTTTTCCAGAATGTCATATAAATGGAATCATACAACATATGGACTTCTATATCTGGCTTCTTTAATTTAAGAACCTGTGTTTAAAATTCATTCGTGTTGTTGCATAAATCAGTAGTTTATTTCTTTCCAGTGCTGAGTAGTATTCCATTTTATGGATACAGTACAGCTTATTTACCTATTCTTCTGTTGAAGGACATCTGGGCTGTTTCCAGTTTTTAGCGATTATGTATAAAGCTGCTATAAATATTCACATACATGATTCAGGGTGATTATAAGTTTTCAGTTCACTTGGTTAAATACCTAAAAGTAGGATTGGTAACTTCTATGCCAAATGCATACTTAACATTATAAGAAACTGCTAAACTGTCTTCCAAAGTAACTGTACCATTTCGTATTCCACTGGGACTAGAGTTCCAGTCACACTGCATCAGCCTTTGGAATCACCAGTTTTTTTGGCTTTTTTTTTCCAGTTATTCTAATATTATGATGTCTCATTGTGATCCTTATTTGCATTTCTCTAAAAACTGACCATGAACATATTATAATATGCCTGTTTACCCCCTATGTATCCTCTTTGGTAAAGGGTCAGTTGGGATCTTTGCCCTTTTAAAATATGGCTGGTTGTTTTGTATTGTGGAGTGTTTAGATTTATTTATCCTTCTGGATACTAGTGTCTTATGAGAGATGGAGTCTGCAAATATTTTACTTCAGTCTATGACCTTTTTTTCATTCTCTTAACAATGTCCTTCACAAAGGAAGAACTTATTGTTTGGATAAATTTAGTTTATCTCTTTTTTTCCCCCTTTTTAGTCTGTATTTCTGATTTCATAATTAAGAAACTTGCAAATCCCAGATCACATTAATTTTCTTTCAGAAGCTTTATGGTGCTGTATCTTACATTTAAGTCAATGATCCATTTTGTGTTATTTTTGCAATGTTTGAGGTATTTGTCAAGCCGCCTTTTTTTGCCTGTGGACATCAAGCTTTTTTCCTCCCCATTTGTTGAAAAGATCACCTTCTCTCCATTAAATTGCCTTTGAGTATTTGCCCAAAAGTTGGTTGACTATATCTATGTGATTCTATCTCTAAACTTCATACTTAGCCACCTGGTCTACGTGTTTGTCTTTTTGCCAACAACACACCGTCTGTGTCATATCTGAGTCTGGTTCTGATGATTGCCTTGATAATGACTCGCCTTTGCGTATGTCTCATGATTTTCGTTGAAAGTTGCTTATCTGGTAAATACTGAGGTAGGTATGTTTTGTGCTTGGAGATGGGCACATCTTTCCTTCTGCAAGGCCTTTGGGGTCAGAGGTTTGTATGCCCTATTCACAAGTTGGCTGAGTACAAGATTTGTTATTGTTCTGGTTATACTCATCGTACCTCAGACTTCAAATTCTGCTAGTCATACCTTCTCTTCAGGCCGGGGCTAGTTTGTCAGAGGTTATTTCCTCAGTGTCCACTTCTCTCCTGCCGCTGAGTCTGCTTTGTGCTGCCCTCCAGGGAGACTGACTCTTGCAGCTGTCCCAGGTTTCCTACAGGTTATCAGTGTTTGACGTTTGTTAGCCTGGGGCTGAAGGGTAGAAGACACAGGGCGGTTTCTGATGAATCCTCAGTTCCAGGCAGGCCCAGTGTCCCTGGGTGGTGGGGTGAGGGCAGTGCACACAGCCTCCTGCCCCTCCCCCAGCTGCATTCTGAGCCTGGCATGCATGCCCCAACCCCCCACCCCCAGAGGCAGAAGGGTTTTTCTCTTCCCTCAGTGACAATGAGTTTTCACCAGAGCATTAAGTTCTCACTTTTTGCTGCTTTTCTTTTTTTTTCAGATGAAGGCTTTTTTTTTTTTTTTTTTTTCTTTCTAGAGAGGTGGTTCTAGGGGAAGTTTCTACTGAAGTTGCTCCCTTCTCCCAGACAACACCATGAAGGAAGCTTTGAACAATAGAGCAATGAGAAGGTTTTCAATAGAGGATCAGTGTGACAAGATCAAGTTTACCTTTAAAAAGCACACGGGGACTGGTTTGGTGCAGAACAGAATGTGAGAAGACCAGTCACAGGACTCTTGAAACTGTGCAATAAAGCAGAGTAAAAGAAACATTAATTAATATCTTTAGAGCTGGCACCAGAATTCCTCTTAGGGAAGAAACTATCTCTGTTTAGGAAAATCCCTTAACAGGCCAGTTAGGTGTGAAAAGACCCCCAGAAAAAGAGTGAAGAACAAAAGCTCAGCTGAATTCTCACTGGAATAAGGTGAAGTAAATTTGAGCTTGTTTCACTGAGATTGATGAGAAGGGGAAAGGAGCAGGAAAGCAGATCAACAGCTTGATTACAGAGCACCTTGCAGGGAGGTGTGATCACTGAAATACCCAGGGGAGGGGGATTATTGAAATTACATTTATGTATAAGGATATCTAAAATGCTAATATAAAATGATCGTGCTTCTGTGAGATAGATGCCCTCTATTGCCCTGAATTGTCAATGAAGTCAGCCACACACAGCAAAGGGAGTGTTTTAAGGAACTGTGATGTGGGTGGGGTGTGGGCAGTCTTGGGACCAAGGATAGACACTGAGTCCCATGTCTGCATGGATTAAGTGCATGACAGCAATCATCCAAGGAGAGCCACTGAAATAAACAGATTCCAGGGGCACCTGTGTGGCTCAGTCAGTTGAGGACTCTTGGTTTCAGCTCAGGTTATGATCTCAGGATCCCGGGATTGAGGCCCACATTGGGCTCCCTGCTCCTCAAGGATCCTGCTTCTCCCTCTGCCCCTCCAACCTCCCCACCCCTGCTCATGCTCTCTCTTGACGGCTCTCTCGTTCTCAAGTAAATAAATAAAAATCTTTTTTAAAAAATGAGTAGATTCGGAGAAAGTAAGAATTCCATTCCTGACACAAATGTGACAACTGAAGTGCCCAAAAGGGGACACTGGACTTTTCACAGGTCAAAGATCTAGGTGTTTGAGGCAAGGTAATCTCAGAGAACCCTTCTGTCCATAGTCAGAGGTTCATTCCCACAGCCAGAAATAGATTAATGCTCAGGAACTGAGTATATAACTGGGGTGCCTGTTGTGTACATTTTCTCATTTAAAATAATGTTTAAATATATATTGATTTTTAATATAATTATATGTACATTAATAAAGACACAGCAAACTGAGTATGTCAAAATAAGCTGCTTTGGTCTTCAACTTATACCATCAGAAGAAAGCAACAGAGTTGAGTTAACTTATTCAAATCACTTAGAATCACTTAAGAATATCATTATATATCTGCAAAAGGGAAAATACAGTTGAAGTTCCTATCAGAGAATGTTACTCAGGGAGAAAATAAAATATAGTTCATGAATTGTTATTTTTTAAATGGAACAAGTCTACTTCAGAAGGAAAATTGGGCATTTTCATGATGACCTGGACAGAAGTAGAGATGGTAAAAGAGAAGCCTCTCCTCCAGGTAGATTGGGATTATGGCAATACCTTGAAAGACTACTCCAAATCTGAGTCCTACAAAGATACTTAAGTCCTACGTACATAACATATCGCTTGCAAAAGGCAAATTGGGCATGAAATGCCAATTATTTTACACCTGAGACACAAAAGCAAGACATATTACAAACAAGTGTATTTTGGGAGATTCTTTCAAAACAGTTAATCACTAACTTTGGCTCATAGTCTGTTGTATGAACTTCAGTACCAAACAAGAGGCAGTTGGAGTTACTGTCAACAACAGAAGCACTACATAAGAAAGTCAAAATTTTTAAAGAAAACCTCCTGTACATTTATATTGTAGGAATATGTCTTATAAACAAGGGAGAAAATGTCACAAAAACTCAAGGTATTATTCTTGGAAATATTCACATTCGCATTGTCTTTTATTTTATTTTATTTATTTATTTATTTATTTTTTGGTCTCCAAAATATCTCATGCCCTTTACTGAAATTAACACACAGAAATTATACTCCTCTGAATTCCCTTGAATTTGGTCTGTAATGGGGATACAACTCCAATTTCAATCCAAGTACATTTGAAAGGGAGGGTTTTATTAGTTAATCCAAATAGGCTTAATACTCTCTCAATTTAGTTCCCCCAGAACCAGACTCTGACATAAGGAGTTGAGTGCAAGTAGAATATTTGGAACATGATCCCAAGAAAACTAGTAAGGGTAGGAGGAAGGGAAACAAGAAAAGAGACAAGAGGCACCTGGGTTGGTTAATCTTCTGACTTGATTTTGACTCAGAACATGATCACAGGGTCATGAGATGGAGCCCTGTGAAAGGCTCCCCACTGAGCATGGAGCCTGCTTAAGATTCTCTCTCTCCCACTCCCGCTGCTCCTCCCTCACCCTCAAAAAAGAGAAACAAAAGAGATAGAAGTCAGTAAGGTGTGCATTTCACAGAGATAATCACTGTGGACAACTGAGAATGCTCCTAGTGGCCTGTGGGAACTAGTCTGGAAAACACCTCAGATTTATCCCAAATGAGGGGCCTCAGGGGTCGGATACTATCTGCTAACTCCTCCGTGTGCCTGTGGAAAGCTGCTTCTGTGGACATTAAATCTCCAGTTTGCCCTGTGGCTGGGCCACCCATCCTCCAGGGACCAGAAGAAGGGCTCTCCAGAGAGAGCACAAAGCACTTGCATAAGCAGCTTTGGGAGCTTATAGAGGTAACTACTGCGAGGATGTGTGGAGGGTACCCACAGCACTCATGATGGCACTCAGCATTGCTCAAGCATTAACAAATCAGAGAGCCCTGAATGAAAGAGATGTTAAAACAGCTAGGGATCGAGTCCTTTCTACAGGTATTTCTGATACCTCATACCTATTACAGGTCTCTGTGCTGTAAGCACTGAAGTTCTTCCAGGAAGGGAGAAAAGGAAAACCCATAAATGTGTTGTTGGCGTTCCCAGCTGAGCGTGCCTAAAATTAAACAGTTGTGTGTTAGGAAATGAGAAAAGAGGGTGGAAAGGTAGTGACTTGTGATACCAGGGGCAGTCCTTGGCCCCAGAGACTCAGGCGGTGGCTCAGTGTCTCATGGGAAGAAAATGAAGAATACTGGGAGACAATAAATAGAAGAATTCCTATTTGCTGCTTATATGAGAAACTGGGCCACTGTGAGAACAGGAGCCTTCTTGGTCTTTCTGGCAAAAGCACAGTGTGATCCTGAGGCTGTGAGGACAGCTAAAACCCAGCCCCACTGAGATAAGTCTGAGATCTGAGAGCTAGGACGCAGCCCAAGCTGTGTACAAGCATCAGTGATTTTTGTTGTTGTTGTTGGGAGGGAAAGTACCAGCCTCTATGGCCTTGATCGAGGTATCCCAAACAGCTTCATAGGTGGCATAACTCCAAGGGAGGTAGAGTTTAACAGGTGTGAGAAATGTTCATGGACACCTGAAATACTGTCAACAGCCCTTGGAAATAGAGAGGTAGTGAGGTTACACTGGAGCTGGATAGAGAAATGGACAGGGTGTCAGTGATGGAGTGAGGAGTGGGCAAGGCTTGGTATTGGTTGAAGATTGTACTGGGACTTCCAGATGGACCATGGTTGGAGGGAAGTTCATGGATGAGAAAATCAGGACATGAGTGAGGGACCCAGCAGGGCTCTGGAATGGATATGGAACAAGGATTTATTTCTTCAACAAATCCTGATTGAGCTTTTAGTACTTGTCAGGCACTATTCCATGTACTGGAGATACATTGCACAAGATAGAAAGTTCCTATTCTAATGTGGAGTTTAGAGTTTAACACACGGTGGTGTTATGTATGCATGATACTAGATAGTTTTTCTACCTTTTTTAAAACATCTTTTTATTATCGAACAATAATTATCTTTTAAATTTATTCTCTTCAGATCAGGAAATGTGGATATGGCAGATAAAAGTGTCCCAAGATGAAAACAGCTGTGTCAAAATTTATTATGCACAATGTCTTGAATCGTCTAAGCTATTTTCAATAATTTTATTCTTCTTGCAAATGATTGGCTAAGGCAATGGTGTGTGATATAACACTGGCCAATGAGACTTTAAGGGATATCTGCTAGGGAGCTTCTGAAAAAAAAAAAAATTACCCTCCTGAACAAAAAGACATTAAAGGAGAAACTACCTCTTATCTGTCTCTCTTCATGGTTGTATGAGGATGTAGCATCTAAGACCACAGAGACCATTTTGTTTCCTTGAGGAAACCAACCAGGGGGAAGTGTCAACCAACTGAAGATGGGTGAGTGGACAGATAGAATTTCTGGGACCCTGATTTAATAAATCCTGGAAATGGCTGCTTCCAGTGCTCCTGTTTTCGAGCGTATAAATTCTTCTCATTATTGATTCCACTTTTAATAGCATACTCTGTTACTTGCAGCCAAAAGCATGCTCTCTGATGGATGCATCAAGTTTACCAAAGCATCAATCATGAATACTATTTAAACATCGGTACCAAATGTTCAAAATTGTCTGGGTTA
Organism: Canis lupus baileyi; assembly: GCF_048164855.1. Classification (NCBI taxonomy): domain Eukaryota; kingdom Metazoa; phylum Chordata; class Mammalia; order Carnivora; family Canidae; genus Canis; species Canis lupus. The sequence goes on along the minus strand of NC_132859.1, from coordinate 28,147,945 downwards.
CATCGCTGACAACAAAAGTATTGTTTCTTGGCCTAAAGTGAATATGCGTATTTCAAAGCATTCCCTAGACTGAATCCACCTACTTTGTTCTCATTCCTCTTGAAATAAACCCCTTACTATTTGCTCTATACAGCTAAAACGTATACCTTGGATATACTAAATATACCAAATGATATTCTTTTATTAATGCAGAAGAATAAAAGTAACTCAAACCCAGATATTATAGTAAATAGTTATTAGAAGTCCTTAGGAATTCCTGAGGATTTGGCCCCTTGCAGTGATTTGCTCAGCATCCAGGACACTTTATTCTCCATCATACACTTTTAAGGTACGAGAACACCTTTTACATGGATCTGCCATGCCGCTCCTTCAGCACCACTTCCTCTGAATGGTTAGCCACTTACTCCATGAAAAAAATTATCTGCCAAAGTCACTTAATGTAGGCAGCATCATGAGACAGTAAGAAAACTTCCAATTATACTCTGACCTAACCTCTCTTACAATGTCTTTATATTCCCATAAATCAAAGCAGGTAAACTCTTAACATTGCTTTTGAAAAGTTACATTAAAAAATAAGGAAAGAAAAAAAGAGAGAAATAACCAGTTTTTCCTCACAGTCAGATTTTACTGTTACGTTGTGAAGACCTTTCAAGATTTTTCCAATATAAACTATGTCAGGAGAAATCTCAAAATATATCATATGATCTGAATTGTGGATGACAAATGGCCTGGGTTTCCCATCATTCCAATGTTGTCAATTTGGCCTTCCTCCTCATTGACTCAGGACAGACAGTGGGACTCCAGACTCAGGCCTGCATTAAGTATCACATCCAGTAAATGAATTTATTTCTTTTACCAATATCATTGCATCAGGGAGACTTGGGGGGAACACTGGCTTGGGAGAACCTTCCTGGTAGCTGCAGATAGTTCTATTTCCTTCCTGTAGTCCCAATAAAGATGAAGGGAAAAAAGAAAAGAGAAGCAGCACGATGAAGATAGAAAGGGTACAACTTCATCTCAGTTTTGTGATTCCCATCCACGTTTCACACAAATTCACCACAAGATGAAAACCAACACTTGCTCAAAGAGTGGGACAGCGTGGAGCCACGGAGTCTTCAGCCTCCACCTGCATGCCTTTTTCAGAACCACAGAGTTCAGGGGCAATACGAAGGGAGGTGTCTCTAATACTAGCTGCCAACCCCCCTGATGCAATTTATTCTCTTCCCGAAAGCTTCCTTCCTCAGATGTGGCAATCACACCTCCTCACCTTCCTCCTCCAAGAGCTTTGTTAACTTTCCTGATTTGTTTTCCCCTGCTTAAATAATCCAAAACCTGCTACCGCCTAGTACCTCACCGAAGAACAGATGCAGTTGGGTGCACCTGGGGACAGCTGCGGTCTGGACTCCGGGCCCCCATCAATTATCACCCCCCTTACACTCACCCTCCCCTCCGTCACGTCGCCACCTGTGCTTCATGTGTTCCTGAGATTCCTTGGGAAAAAATGCAATGAGTGGCATTCGGGAGTCTCTCTGATTCCCATATAGTGTGTAGTTTTCCCTTCTATTCCTCTTTATCAACGTGTTAATTGTAAATGCAGCTACAAAGAAATGCCTCCAGAAAGCACAGACTTCAAGCTCAACCCAGACAAAGGTGTAGCGGCTGCCAGAACTCAAATACTATCTCGGCTTTCAGTCTGAGGCATGGCTTTGAAATTACTGCAGGCTCACAATTCCCCTTGTCTTCAAGGACAGACCTGGGCCCAAGCAGGCGGCACCCACTGTGAGTCTGAGGGCCACCGGCAGTGTGAGGGTTTTCACTATATTACAATTATTAAAACACCTGTGCTAAATAACCTGATCCAGTCTGAAGTGTTCCTGAATCTCCCAAATCACTCATTTCTTAACTAGGCTGGCTCATTGATTGCATTTAGGTCGGCACTAGAAAATCGAGATAAAGCCAGGTTCAAAATCTCTTGAAGTCCTTTCTCACCTGCACTCCAAGGTATGATACATCTGCGTTGAAACTTCTCATTCTCTTAATCTCCAGCAATCCTGATGAAAACCAACCCAGATTGAAATGGCACTCAAAAGGCAGCCAGGGGCAGCCTGAAGAAACTAGCTCAGGGAGGAAAGGGTGCCATTCATTTAGAATAAGAGTGGAGTGGAAGGAGTCTTTCCTACTAACATGAGATGATTTGGTGAAAGGTAATTCAGGGGTGAACTGTGCAGAAATGACAGAGATGCAGTTTTAAGTGAATGAATTCCCTCCTGCTTCTCAAGATGTACCCAGTGTCCGTGTCATATGCTTAGTCTATTTTAAAGCAGCTGGTCACTTACATCGAAAATCACACAGATGGATGAAAAGTTCTCACAGGATTAAGAAATGTCTTTAAAATAATCATGGCCACATGGGCTCTGTGGCCATCAGCAAAGCTAGGACTTTGGCCTCTTTGCCCATAAGCCCACAGCCTCCTACCGTTCAACTAGACTTCTGGCCCTAGCAGTGTTTTTGCTTCCTTCACAGGCAATTTCTTCCTTGGCCAGTGTTTCTTTCCTAAACAGTAGGGCTCAATTCAGGTATTGGCAAGTCTTACAGGAGCTGATAGAAAGAAGCCATAGGCAAATTCTAAGAAAATTCAATTCTTATCTAATCTCAGAAATACAGAATGGAAAGACCCTGGGTTCCTCTCATTCCAGGGTTATGCAGGAACTCTGGTATGGTTCTGAGACCAGCTTGTAGCTGTGCCCACACTTGAAGTTCTCAGGCACCTCTAGATTTTTCATCAAACTAGACCAAGCCAGATTAAGTCCACTAACTCATCACCATACCAACATAACCTAGGAAGATACAAGTGGATGTCACTAATGCTTTGAAAATTTCTCTTGCAACCTCTAACATTTCATCAGTATTTACTATATTCTAGGAACTACGCTAAGGTAGTGTATATAATATATCTTATACATTCCTTCCAGCAAGCTGGTATGGAAGGCACTCTTGGTTTCCCCATTTTATAACTGAAGAAGCTGAAATATAAGGTGTGTAAGTAACTTGCCCAAGGTCACAGAGCTAATAAATACTGGAACTAGAAATGGACCCACACATCCTAGTTCCAAAACCTATATCTTAACCACTACACAGTATATCCAAAAGAAAAATAGTCACAATGCACACACTTACACCCAAAACTCATTTAACCTCATAAATGATATGAGAAATGTAGAGGTAACAGTAAGATATCCTTTTCTTTTTCAAACTGGAAAATATTTATAATGATGACATCTGGTCAAGGGTGGGGCAGGTAAGGAAAGGGCTGTCACTGTTGCTGGGGATGCAAATAGGTACTAATTACCTAGAAGGTAAGTTGGCAATAATGTTCAATGGGTGGGGATTTTACTACTATTACAATTGGCAAATTTATTCCCAAGTCTTTATCCTAAGGAAATCATTTAGACAAGTATGAAAAGATGAACACACAGTGATTTCTCATAACATCAATGGCAATAAAATGGGAAATAGCCACAGCGTCCAATCACAGGGAGTTGGGTACACAAGCTGTGGTATATCCATATATTGGAATGCTGGCAGTTATTCAAACTTGTGATTTCAATGTGTATTAAAGGATATGGAAATATGATTAAAGTATACTATAGAATAAAAAGATAAAAACCCGTAGGCATAATATAATCTCATTTTGGAAAAAATCAACAGACCCACTGGGACCTCTGATGAAAAGGCATTTCTTATTCCCATTATTTAAATGCTGAATCTGTGGCTAGTGTAATTGTGTGCAAGTGTCTTTTACTTATTTTTCATTGTCCCTGGATCAATAATGTATTATTTGTGTAATCAAATATTTTGAAAAGCTATTGATAACTGTGATAACAGGATTAAATTGATTTTATAGATCAGTATATCTCAACCAGATTGTATAGGCAAATGTGATATCCCTTATGGAAGGTCAGCATTTTCTTATTACAAGCAAACTGAACTAAAATTAGCAAAAACTTTTGAATTTAAATCATCCCTTTAATTGGGTTCCAACATGCTGTTGTGAGTAGAGGTGGATGGGAGGGGGCGGGATTGCCATTAACCTGGAGAATTGCATGCAATCCACAGCTCATATTATCCATATCCAGTGGGCAACCATCTCCACTCTACAAATTGATAGAGTTGGGGGATGATGCATAGTGACAATACCTGGCCTTGGTAAGGGTGGGATCAAAGTCTAGTTAATGTCTGCATGTGAATGACTGTTCATCATGTGACCTCTGCAGGAAAAAAAAAAAAAAGGTTGAGAACAAAAGCCACAGAGGACTCACACTATTCCCAAACTCAAATGTTCAAAGTCCAATACTGCAAAATGCTTCATATGTACATGCCAAACTACTTCAATCCTTAACACTTCAAGCTACACACAAGTTAGAGGGTTCCGAATGTAAATCTTTCCTCCCTTTTGCCTCTTTCTTCATCCACTCTATGAGGATCTCCCGAGATGAGACCACAATGCTCCCAGGGCCAAGGATGTGGGTCCAAGCTTTTGGAGTGTCAACTAATGTGGCTCTGTTCCGTGTACACATGTCGAACTCCTGCCATTCTTCTCAAAACATATGCACAATTTGGCCAAAGGAGCCCAAAAGAAATTACGTAGCTGAATCTCTTGCCAATGTGGCAAAAATCAAAGCACATGCTCTATGAAAGATAGGTCGTTGACACTTTTTGAACTGTAGAAACAAGCGTTATGTAGTGTTAAATCATCCCACAACCGGCACACTTTTGCTATTTGTTTATCACTTCATCCAACAAATATGTTAACTGATAGTCAAAGGCACACTCTTTGACAAGAACAAATATGCTGAAGATATGAGAGCCCAAATGAATAATTGTTTCCACCACTTACAATAGGATTAAGGATTTATCAGATAAGGAAAATACTACAACTCAATTGGGAGCATGGGCGACAGTTCAAATATAAAATATTTGGAATACGTGTCCATACTTGATAAACATTGCAATCTATTTCCATGCTATTTTATCAATTTTGTCTCTATAGAAATCTCAAGCTTCTGTTTTTAAACACTATGCAGATATAAATATTTACATTTTTTGTGATAAATAACTGTACATGTACGTGTGTATGGTGTGTGTATTTGGTTGTATATACGTATTACATATCATGCATATCATAATGTGCTATAATTCACACCAAAGTTAAGCATGAAGTGATTTTGCATACCAAACCATATTTTATCACTTCTATAAAAATATTTAGTGAGCACTTTTTATGTGCAAGGTTTTGTGCTAAGTGCTAGCAAGGGACACAAAAATGAATAATAAATTCAATATGCATGCTCTCAAGGATATTATAATTTGTCAGGTAGTAGGAAAGATGAGTAAACAAACAACTATTAGGTAAACTTACCCAAGTGACAATGATAGAGATGTAAGAAAGTGTCCTGGGCATTTCAAAAATTGTATATAGACACAGATATAAAGGTGAGTGTAGACCAGCATTGTCAAATGTTTTCCATAAAGAGCCAGGGAGTAAGCAAATTAGGCTTTGTGGGCTATACAGTCAATGTCATCACTACTGGACTCTGCCATTATAGGCAAGAGAATCCATAGACAATATGTCAATCAATAGGCCTGGCTGCCTTCCCATAAGACTTTACATATGGACATCGGGATTTGAATTTCATATAACTTTAACGTACTGCAGTATATTATTTTTCTCTTTCTTGCTCTTTCCAACCATTTAAAAGCGTAGCAACCATCCTCAGCTCATAAGCAGTACAAAAACAGGAAGAAGGCTAGATTTGGCCTAAAGGCCAGGGTTTGCTGACTCCTGATATAGATAAATATGGCCTCCCTAAAGAGCTCGAGATCACAAGCAACTGGGGTGTAAAAACAAAGAAATTGGGGGGAAAAGCTTCATCAAGCAAAGGGCTGTGATGGGTATTGTGAAGACGCGAACTGTTTGGAAGAAATGGCAGTAGGGTGGGAAAGGCACAGAATGGGAGAGGGAAAGTAACCTGCAGTCACTAGAGCACCAGGTGAAGGAGTTTGCCTAGGCCCTCCATAACCAGAGAAATATTTTAAATAGGGACAAAATGATTGCAGCTGCTACTCAGGGGAAGGTGGGAGGTTTGGTGAGAAAAGGGATCACTCAGTCATCCAGCAGAGTGATCATAAAGGCTTGACTTTTCAAAGTAGCCATGGGACCAAGAAGGGGAGAAGGGATTCAGGGCATGATGATAAAGCCAGAAAACCTTGGTCTGGGATGTCTATATGCCTAAGATAAGGGAAGGAAGAAAGCTGACTTCATGGTCACAGTCTGGGGGAGGTGGACAAGCTGATATTGTGAATAGCGACAAAAGGAACAGAAGGACTAGTTTCAGGGAGATTTCAGGAAGGATGATGAAGCTCAAGGTGTGTGAGGCAGGAGGTGCAAGCACACAGAGGAGTCAATATTCCACTGGTTCTGAAAATGTTTTCCATTGACAGCCTATCTTCTCTAAGCTGCAGGCCATTGCTATCATATCGTGAATAGCTGCAATGATTTCAAAGCAGTGTAGATAGAACATTACCTACCAGTAAGATGTTTTGGATGCTAGCAAAATCTGGGCTCAGATGATTGTCATTTATCTTATATGCCTTGGCAGAGAACAGGTTAAGAACCATCGCTACCAACAACTTCCAAACACGAAAGTTTAATGTCTCATGTTAGCCAAAACACCTAAATAACCAAATGCTGAACTTTGCTCCCACCCTACAGGTATCTGCCTGTTAACTTTAAGTTTGGACCTCAGAAGGAATTTTAGACTTCAGATGTAGTTTGGGAATTGTCAGCATAGAGAGCCAAGGCCATTCAATAGAATGTTGTACAATAAGGAAATTGTTCTATATCTGTGCTGTCCAATATGGCAGACACGAACCCATGTGGTTACTGAATAATTGAAATGTGGCTAGTGTGACTGAGGAACTGAATTTTAAATTTATTTCACTTAAATTCACAGCACCTCCAGAAACCAATATTGCACTGTATGTTAACTAAGCAAAATTTAAATTAAAAAATATATATGTATAATAAAATAAAAACAAAAATAAGTTTAAGGAACCGTATGTGGTGGACAGTGCAGATATAGAGACAATTAGAGCTGAGGAAGTGAGTGAAATAATCAAGTAGATGATAGGAACAGCGTATCCAGAATCCCAGAAAGAAGGGACATTTTAAGATGGGTGGGGGGTAGAATGTGGGTAGAGATTAGCTGAAGGAAAGCCAAAGAGGAAAACTGAGGAGGGAAGAGTGGTCAACCGTTTCAGCAGAGGAGGACAGGTAACAGACGTGAGGAAACACAAATACAAAGACATCTCCATGGATGGTGGATATTAGGTGACCTAATCCTTGGGGACCTCTGATTCCTACAGGAGCATGAGGGAGGCAGAATCAGACTGCAGCAGGTTTGGGAATTAACTGGTGACTAAAATTAAAATAATAACAGTAATGGGACACCTGGGTGGTTCAGCGGTTGAGTGTCTGTCTTTGGCTTGGGGCATGTTCCTGGGGTCCTGGGATTGAGTCCTGCATTGGGCTCCGTGTAAGGAGCCTGCTTTTCCCTCTACCTATGTCTCTGCCTCTCATGAATAAATAAGTAAAATCTTTAAGAAAATAAAATAAAATAATAACAGTAATAACAGCAACAAGTACGGCATCATGCACCAGAACTACTTCAGAAAGAAAATAAATAAAAGACATCTTTTTCAAAATCATGTGTGGCTTAACTCAGAGTTATTGGAGAGAGCAGACTGGGAAGGACATTGAAATGACTGTATTCCCTGACTTCTAGGATGTCTTCAATTAAGGTGCACCATCAATATAATAACAGCTTTCTTTGGAGGGGGAAGCGGGAGCCACCACTTAACATACACGCACCAATTCTAATAGCCAGGCTTTCTAAACTCAAAGGAATAGAGTATATAGTACACAAAGGTAAAAGACGTAATGGTTTTTTTCATTGTAGAAGGAAACCTTAGCCTTGTGATTCCAATCAGTACTGTCACAGATTCTCAGAGAATTCTGGCTAAGCATTCTTGTGCAAATGGGAACTAGAGGGGGAAAAGAGAAGGTTGCCCTGGCAGGTAAGAACATTAGGAGAAAGAACAGAGTATGAGGAGGGGGTAGGTTGACTTACATTCTAGAGAGAACAGAGACATGGCCGGACGCCTGGGTGGATCAGTGGTTGAGCATCTGCCTTCCACTCAGGGTGTGATTCCGGGGTCTTGGGATCAAGTTCCTGCTTCTCCCTCTGCCTATGCTTCTGCCCCTCTCTCTGTGTCTCTCATGAATAAATAAATAAAATCTAAAAAAAAAAAAAAAAAAAAGAATGGAGACATGGCATTGCTCTGCCATCACTGGCCTCGGTTACAGAAATGGGACCAGCAAAGGAATCAAACTCTGAGCACAAGTGCTTGTGAAAGAGCACATATGCTTCGGTTAGCTCCAGGTTCAGGTAAGGCCACTCTTGAGTTCTGGTGCCAAACAAAGGGTCTTCATCTGAGGCTCTACCAGCAGCACCAGGCAGTCAGAGGAGACACAAGCCACTCTCATCTCTCCATCCCCCACTCCTGCCATTTCTGGGCTTCTGGCTAAAAAAAAGGGGAACTTTCCCTTTTCTTTCCTTGGGGCAATTTACATGACCTTTGCATCCAGCTCATATCTTTAGGCTCTATATATATGCACGTTGAGAAATACTTTCATTAAAGAACATAAAGTCATGGAACTAGAAAAGACATCAAAAGGCCAGTCCTAATCAGCGATTTGTCTTCAGACAGGTATTTGTTTACCCTGCCCCCAAAAGACGATTATTTATTTCCTTCTTGCAGATCCCTAGGGACCAAGATGCTCTGCGCTCTGCCTTGTTTGTTTGTTCCAGTATTTTATCCAGATGTTGCTCATCCAGAACAGAGACCTGTATATTCATCGCAAAATGCACCAACGTCCATGCTGGAGTCTTTGTTCAAATGCGTACTGTACTTGAATAAACACGTCTGGGTCACTAGGTTCCTCCCAACAAATGTTTTAACATCTTCTCATTTCTTTCTTCCATTTGTTCAATTCATTTCAAAAATAATAATCATTGTTCTTTGCCCTTTTGTCCAGTTTGTTACTCTGTCTTGTATTTTTTTTTAATTAGGGAAATTTAGTGCAACATGTTATGTCTCTGATTCTAAATGTCGACAGTAAAGCTCTCCAAACTCATGATTTCTGTGGCAAATATAACCCAGTCTCACTGCCGAGTCACAGAGGCACGAGCATTAACATTTTATGCTATATGACAAAATACTGCACTTTTGGAAAGGGCCGGAATTAATGTTACTATGACAACTCCAAATTTCTGACTTTTATGCATGTAAAATTTCAAGGATACAGTTGCATTATAACACAAGGTTGTTTATAAAATCTCGCCTGAGCACTAAGATATTTATTACAAGTCCTCACTGAGACCAATAGAAAGTGTCATACCCCCCCCCCCCCACAGCAATACACATCAGTGAAATAGATGGTAGTGTATATGTGGTTGCAAAATATTATGAAATCGATTAAAATCTTATTTCTTTCATAGCTGCTATACTTATAAACACATACATACAGTATGCAGCACTGGATATAAATACAAATAAAACATAAAGAGAAAACATATAAAACCTCATAAATATACAGTATCCTGCCTTATCAATATTCATTTATGCATATCTCTGCACTCACGCATTAATAAAAGCACATATATTGGATTTGAATGTGTGAGGGATGGGTAGGGAAGCTGTAATCAAGATATTCAAGCTCTCCTCTTCATGGAGAAGTATTACATTATCTCTCTCAGCCTATTATGTTTTCTGAAATTTCCAAATGTATGTTTTGGCCTCTTCAACTTTAGTCTTTTGCATTTAAGTAATGAGAAAGTTAAGTGCAATAAATGGATCACTCAAGGGCATTACAAAGAATGTTTTGATCTATTTAGAGCCTTTAACTTCAGAGCAAAGGCCTGGTTTAGTGTGACCTTAGTGAATTCAAACTGTTTTGTTTCACTAACAAGTGAAGCATATATTTCAATAGAATTAATGTATGACTAGCTTCTCAAAGAGACTCCATTTCAGACTGGGGTGGGAAGGGAAGGGGGGGATCTGATTTTGAAACTCCCTCAGACATTATTTTTAAGAAAGCATTTCAGTATAATGCCAATTGATGAAAATTTGAGAAGTATATGGTCTTGCAGCTCTATTCTATTTTTGTTCATGAGTAATCAGGGGTGCAAATATCATTTTCTTCAAGAACTCAAAGTGCCAGGACTCTTTTGTGAGAATTCTAGATTTTTCTCAACAAACTCCAACATGTTCCCCTTGGGATTCAGGGGAACAGGGCCCTGCTCTCTATTCTTATTTGGTAAGTGTTAGTATTGAGGTCAAACCAAGCTCTGAGCTGAGATTCTTTCCTGTTTCCTGGGCCCTCACCTCCCTTAGATGTCTTCCTTGTCAATGGCTTCAGTCCTTCCTTCAGCAGCTATGAATAATGTGCCAACATCCTTACTAAAGGCCAATTGTTTTATGGAGCTGGGATGGATAATTAGTAAATTAATTCATTAAAGTTACCCTTCCATTATTGAACCAATCATCTGTATAAGCAAGATGTCCTTAGTTTATAAAAGACATTTGTGCCTATGAGTGAATAATTGTGAACCTGTTCTTTTTCCTTTCTTGACCGAGTTTAGAAAGACATTTTACAGGGAGTTCCTTTATGTCCTTGCTAAAACAGCTGACAAAATATAACAGAGGCCAGAGGCAGCCCAGGGCACGAGGAGCCACAGAGTTCAACACAAGACTTACAATCAAGCTTCAGAAACAGAGCCTTTGATTTAGTAATAGCTCACATTTATTGAGTTCTTGCAGAGACCAAGGTGTTATTTGAAGCACTCTACATTTACATGCTTTCATCCTCACAATAACCTCATAAGAGTGAAAGAACAGTTGAACAGAAGGCTAAATGACGTGCTCAAGTCACACAACCACAAGGTAGTAGAGTCACGATTTAAACCCGGGCAGCTGGGGTCTAGACGAAACTAAGCTGCTGCTTCTTCTTCTTCTTCTTCTTCTTCTTCTTCTTCTTCTTCTTCTTCTTTTAAGATTTATTTATTTATTTGATTGAGAGAGAGAGAGCATAAATGGGAGAGGCAGAGAGAGAGGGAGAGAGAATCTCAAGCCAACTCCACCCTGAGTGTGGAGTCTGACACGGGGCTCAATCTCACGACTCTAAGATCACAAACTGAGCTTTAGAATTGGTCACTTAACTGCCACCTGGGCAGCCCTCGACTGCTTTACTTAACAAAAGTTTTTCAGACCTCTTGAGATCCAGTTTTAACGGCATAGAATTTGGGGCTTTCTTCAAGTGCCTCTATTACCATCCTCCATTTGAGGATGGGAGAGATCTTTCATAGACGTAACAGCTTCAAAGCACTTCCTCTCACTTTAAACAACTTTGCTTCTTACATGTCTGATATTTAAACTACATCATTGCCCTTTAGTCAGTGGGAGAAGAGAGAACCAAACTTAAGCTTTGATGGTGAGAGTTTCTCTTTATAATTGCATAGGCTTTTTTTCTTTGATTAAAGTACAATCTCTGATTGTGGAGAATTTGTAAAATACCAAAACAATCATTCTTAATAGTTATGCCATGTTAATGATCAATCCGGGTAATAATGCTATGGTGATTAGCATCTTAACATATTTTTTCTGTCTTTTCTATACACATTACCGTATTTTAGATAACACTGTATATAGCAATTACTAATAATACTTAATACCAGTGCATAATCACTAATATGCTAAGAACTATTCTAAGTTTCATATACATCTTGCTTATTTCATTTATGTCTAAGCCTCATGCCAGTAATATTATTTATTATCAGGTCAATGGCCTTATGGTATTTTATTATGTGTAATATCTACTGTGTTTACAATTAAAAACTTGTTTTTTCCTTTTTTTTTTTTACTATTATAGATAATACTGAAATGGACATCTTTATGTGTTTCAGATTATTGTAATATGGATAGGGTAGGTTGCTAGACATGGAATTAATAGGTCAATGAGCTGACCCTTTACAAGGCTCTTTCTGGTAGTTATTGCCAAATTGCTTCCTAGAATCTACTATATAATTCTTGCTGGAAGCCTGAAACATTTAGTGAGGCAACTGTTGTTTGGAGAGGTTAAGTTAAGGGATATGTCAACCCTTTTATCAAGTTAAATCATCAGAAAGTTCCATGTTTTAAAAAGAAGAAAAAAAGAAAGCTCCAAGTTTGGAACTCATTAATGGGATTTCTCAAAATGGTCTTCCCAAAGTCACATGTCAAGTGTATGGTTGTGACTTTCATTGAGAATAATTAGGACCTACTCCAGGTGAGCAAAATCCCTGTTTAAAGCATTGTCTGCAGTGTTAGTCATCATCCCTTAAACAGGAGCAAACAACTTTTGTCCTGTTTAACTGGCACACGTCCATTTTTTTCCATTTGAAAAAATATATAATTCCATTTGTACCTAGACAGTCAGGAAACCTAAAACTTAAGTAAATAACTTATAGTAGCCTACAAAATGAAATACATACTTTTCATGGGCAAAATATTCTGCCCACCATTGTCCCCGTGTAGTGTTCTAGTCACATCTCCTATTATTGCTATAAGCAAACTCTCTGTCCTTGACAATTTTAAGTCCTACTTTTTTTGATGACACTTCAGATGTCTTCAGCATCCTCATTGCATGCACAGTACCATTACCTGAACACCTTATTGGAGTCTTACATGTTACTCTATTTCCTTTACTTGCTTTTTATGTCCAACTTGGTGACTAGGTCAGAAGCCCAGAGAGTCTCTCTCATGTTTACATCCTATAGGAATTCTGAGAGGAGAGGGTCTCGTATCTTAGGTTTATTTAGTGACATGTATGGTGTCTGTTGTGCATTCACTGGGGAAGTACAGCGAGGTAAGAAGAGTCAATTATTACCCCCCTATAACCCATAAGAATTTGAAATCCCTTTACATCATAACAACCTCTAATAAAGGCATAGTCACTTAAGCTAGGAAGTCATTCTCCTGTACAATAGAAACATAAACTGCTAAACAGGTCCCGCTTTCATTGTTAGGACTACAGCTTAGTGTAAGATCTCTGCTCTAGAATTTACTGAGTGGTTAGCAAAAAACAAATGTTGACTCAGTACTTATCGTATGTACCTAACCTCTCTTTGAGAGAAGAGGACATTTTCTGAAAACCCCCTTTTAGTTTGGTTAGGGTTTAGAAATTTCTTTCTGTAACCCTGCATCAGAAACCTTTCTCAGCAGCACTACTTTGACTACTTTAAGTGCGTTTTGTAGAAACATCTCTGGAGAGTGCTTATGTTCTATGTAAAGCCATTATTTTTCAACATGGAAGCTCAACAAACTAGGTTGTATGCCTTTGTGTCTCCTAATCATTTCCTCTCAAGTTTCCAGAATTACTTAAGAAATATTCACTTTGTGAACCTCCTTTTGTAAAGTAATAGTTTGACCTGTATGCCTCAGTCAAAAGCAGAGTCATAAAATGTAGCTAAACAAGGCACTTGAGGAAAAAAAAATCAGGGTCAATGTGCAAGTCAGCCTAGCAAAGGAATGAATTCACTGAGTGAAGTCACCAGGTAATGAGTAGGTTGGAGGCAATTGAATTTTCTCCTGGAGAAGTCTTAAACTCTTGGGAGGGTGAGGAAGGAAAACAGACTTGTTGATCCAAGAGACTCTTCAAGTCTCTCATGCCTTAAGTATGGAAGTGTCCAAAACTTGCCATTGAGATAAGAGAGGCATCTTCAAAACAGGCAGCAACAGCTTCCCCTAATGCCATAAAAAACCTGCAACAGAGAAAATGCAGAAACCTTCATTCAGATCCCAGAGACCGGGAAGTTGCTAATGGAACCATATATTCATCATATTGATTGGCCCATTGATTTTTCCCCCTTTTTCAGAGCCCATTCCTTGGTCCTGTGCCAGAGATGCTTTAAAGAGCTTAAACAAAACTTATACCAAATCTTGCCAGTGGCCCCCAGGGAAACTACCAACTAACTTTCTCTGTTGCTGCAAGTGCAGCTGCACAGGTGAATCCCCTCCAGAAGAAATTGTAGAGTTCTGGATCCAAAAAGCTTCTAAACCTATCTAGTCAAGAACCCCAACTGGGAAGGGAGGTAAGCAAAAGCCTAAGTGGTAAACTTGGATGGTTGGGCCAAGAGGATATGAAGAAAGATTTGCTAAGGTGCCCCTGAGCAAACAAAACCTAATACCCTAACACTTAGTACCTTAATACAAGTGGAAGAATTTTTATCTCAGCATCAAAAGTGTGAGTGGAGCATATTCATTCTCCCAGAACTAATAACAGAAATTCTGACATCAATTCCTTCATTTACTAGTGTCTAAACTCTACTGGGTTTAAGAATCATTCAGCAGATTCCTGGATCCACTTTTGGTGAGTCTGATTCAGTAGAGAATGGACTGTAACAAGCAGATTCCTTAGATAAAGGGGGTCTTTGGATCAAACTTGGAGAAATACTGCAAACAGGTTAACTGCAGAGGAGTAAATTGGATATCATTAAAAAGTTGAATGATTAATAGTGATCTCTTTATTGTTGTCCACTTATTCTACACACAGTAATTTAGGGAGCTCTGGCCAACCCTTGAGTAGCAGAGAAGCACAAAGATTGGTATTAATTAGAAAACTTTGGTTGTAAGTAGCATAGACTGACTTAAGTTAACTCAAGCAAATCAGTATGACTTTCTTATGAGGCTATAATGATATCCCATGAAGTCTGATGATCTGAGATACAGAACTAGAAATCCCTAATAGTCTGCTTCTCTCCTATCTGCTAGTTCTCTCTCTCCCTGCCCCCATATTCCTTCCCTGCCTCTCAGTTTTTAAGGCAAGAAATGGCTGCCTCAAAGCTCCCCAGTTAATACATGAGAGTTCTACATAGAGAGACTAAATTCCAGTTCTGAATTGGGTTGGTTTCTACCTATAATACGATTAATATGGATCCAAGGTCATCTAGTGGTCAGAGGCCACATGAAGGGTGAAGAGCAATGTTGAGTAGGGAGTGGTAACTAATTTAAAGTTTCAATGGTACTCTTTCTAGGCTTTTCTTCTATCTCAGTTCCTCTCAATCTGAAAAGAGATATTCACAACAAAGCATGCAACATATAGCCTTACATAGTAAGGAAGCAATAATCCATAGATTGTTGTTTCTTAGAAGGAAAGTAAAATAGATAGACAAGATTTGGTCTTAGCACAGGGTCAACTCAAGGTATAATTGCCAAACAAATGGAAAGTATCTGATTCCTCTTATCTTCTCCTTCCAAGCCTCTACACTCCACCTATGTCTTCCTACTCACTCCATCCTCTTCAATCAGTAGAGTAGGTATTTGTACCTACTATGCATGGGTTAAATTGATCTGTCCTTTACCCCTCTAGAGCAAAAGATGACCACAATGAGACTAAAATCACCCATTTGGATGACAGGACATTAATTTCATTTACCCTGAAGGGATTTCCCTTTCCTGAGGCATTGGGCAAGTGAGTTATTCCTTGTGCTAGGATTTTGGTGACTCTCACATTTGAGCAATAAAGCAAATCAGAATGGACAGAGTATGATCAGGAGTCCTGATCTCAAAAGCAGATGTATTCTCAGATATATTTTTTGGCACTCCATGACCTATTTGCCTGTATCAGGAGATTTTTCTGTTTTTAATATTTAAACAGGGTGAAAGAGTTCATTTCAGCCTCTGCGACGAGCAAACCCCATGGTACTCTTCCATAGGCTGAACAGAATTTTCTTTCTGAAAAAATTCATCCTCCAAAGGTTGAAGGTGGAATTGTGTGTGTTTGGGGTGGGAGTGGGTGAGGGGAGTTTGATCACAATTTAGCAAACCTTGACATTCTTTATAAACTCTATCATCTATTGCTTGAGGGGCTTTTCACTTACCCAGGTGTTCTCTACTGGCAGCTAGTTGGGGTGTGTGTGTGTGTGTTGTTTTTTAATCAAGCCAGACTTCTTCACTTGAAATTTTATAATTTATTTCTGGATTTAATGTGTGCACTTGAAGAAAGAATCTCCAATAAGCATCTGGTCTCTTGAGGCTAAAGGTGCTTACAAAGACTCCCATTAGAAATTTGAGCCAACTTCAAATTAGTCTCCCTTTGAGTCCAATGAGCACAATTTTGAGCTTTCAGCTTGGGTGTGGTTCTTCAAGCCTCTAAGATAGGATGAGCTGGTGCCAGTGAAATCTGTTAGGACAAGATGCAGCAATTTGTTCCCACGCCTTTTCTACCCTCTGGGCATTCACACTCAGAGGGGAGGTCACTCTACACTGAGCCACCTTGTGGCATGTGGGAAAACGACAGCCAAAGGCAAAAGTACTGGGTGACCCAAACATTTTTGGGACACTCTTCGGAGAGGGTGTGGTAGTGATCCTGTGGGACTTCTTAAGGGAACAAGCAATCGGGGAGCAGAGCTTTTTGGGGCTACTCCATGTGTCTTCTGTAATTTAACTCTCCTAGGAGTTGGTATTATTGGAGTGATTAAGAGACAAAGCTTGGGAGAGCCACAAAAATGAATCACATACTTACTCCACTAGCTACTGGTCATAGAACCTTAAAAAGTTATTCAGTCTGGTGTGAGCCTCTGAAAAATGAGAATGATAATGATATCTATCCCATACTTTTGTTGTGAGAATTAAACGAGATAATACATAATAAAAGGGGTTTGCATAGTGTCTAGTATAAGTCTCAAAACTTTTTAAGTGGATAACAAGGAAACACTTGCTATCGGACTTGTTTGGTAAATTCTCACTAGTGCTCCTTTGAAATTAGAGCCATACTTATCTTGCATGGACGAAGATTTGATGACAGAGTTGTCTTTTTAGAAAAGGAAAGGAATCTTTTTGAAAGTGCTGTTAAGTCAGTGTATTTGTTTTATGATTATTAGATTCAATTAGTCAGGTAGAAGCTACTTATAAGCTTCTGTGCATTTGCAAAGAGGATATCCACTGGATGTCAAGGTGGACTTTGAAAGCTCCCCTTTTCTCTCTGTCTTCATGCCATATTTTACCATATAAATTAGATATCTTGAAGTATTAGGAGATATTAGTCAGAGAAAACAGATCTACTGACAAGCTCCAGGAGCTTAATGTGATGTCTATTCAGATGAAAGTTGTTGGTGATGTTCATAGGACTATTCCAGATCACACAGATTGTGTTGAAAGCCCAGCTAACCCCAAACCAATGAATGAAAAGTTCTCCTGTTTCTTCTCTATCTTCTCCTTTTCTCTTTATATTTAGACAGCAAGTAACTCCTTTTTAAGTACTGATCTCTTAGATACATCTGAAAGCTTTGCCCAAACCACAGACCCTTTGCCTCTGCCAAAATACAACGGATAATCTGTTAAAAGGGGGGAAAAAAGTTAAGAAAAATACTATCCAAACCCCAAATACTTTTAATTTTGAGTGGTTCTTTTTTCTGCATAGTGTCTCACAAAGAAAAACATTTTCTAGAAATATGTAGAGGATGAAATCCCACATCAATAATGGAAGGCACCAGATACGCAGGGACATGCTTCTCATTCTATTTCTCAGGCTAATTCACCAAAAGAAGCTCTTGAAAGATAGCTTCAATGCACTGAAACTGGCACAGTCCAAGATAATGGGATAAAGCTATGATTTTCCTTATCCATTTGAAATACAATTGAGATGGCGTGGAAACTAGAGTCAAGGAATCAAAAGAATATCCAAGTGTAAGGACATTGATATTTTAAGTCTTAATGACAGAACTTATGTTCTTTGACCCTCTTCCATCATGTTATTCAGTATGAGGTATTAGGAGGAGGGGGAAGCTAGCTGGTTTTCCATCTCCACTAAGAAATTCAATATATTTTGTTGATTGTGTTTTATTTTGAGAGGTGCTACATGAGTAGGAATTATGTTTAATATCCTAGGAGCTTATCATTGTGCAGTACTTTACAGTTTGAAATCCCTTTTAAGTGGGTTGTTTGGTTTGATCTTCACCACAATAAAATATGTTCTACAGATCATTATTAAAATTCAAATTGGACAAATGAGGTTTCAAGAGATTAAGTGACTTGTTCAAGTCCACGCTACTAGTAAATATTCACTCTTAGTTAAGAAAATGGTGTGGTTGGGAGCTTAAATAGAACATCAAGAAAACTTATGGAACTTCCTTACTTTCAAATCTTTCAGAAAAAATATTTCTCCCTGAAATACCTATGTTTGCATACGTGGTAGTAACTAACGGTAAGGAAAGAGAACTGAGACCTCTCCTAAGTATTCTACTAACCCTGTAATTGGAGCAGCTTCTTTTTCTCTAAATGGAAGAGTAGTGATGATAATAATTAAGTTTAGGCTTCCTCACTTCCTTTCATCTGAGTTCTTCAGCCAGACAGGAAGGAACCACCCTCTCTACATGGTATGGATCTCTTTTCAAACTAGTCCACCTTCATTAACTATCTAGACCTTGGTTTTAGGTAAAGGCAAACATCTTAAGGAAAACTCAGGAGTCTCCCCCCACCCCAAATTGTGGTTAAGTCTGCTTTTTACATAGCAGGATGTCATAGATTTATAAAACTTTCTGAATTTTATTTGTTGGCAAATAACAAATAAAGTTGCCACCGACATAAAAATGGAGTTAAGGACCCATCAAAATCTCTAGTCAGCAACATCTGTGAGTTTAGTGGGAAGAGTCTGAAGGCAGAGCCTGAATAGAAATGTGAACACTCCTTCTCTCTGTCCCTGCCTCCTCTCAGCCTTCCACCTGCAATAGACTGTATTCATATCTCCCAGAGGAAATATGCTATTACTGATAATATGATCACTGAAACACTGGGAGTGGTTAGATCCAGAGCTCTGGCAGTGGGTTAATAAAAGGCCTAATGAAGAACAAAAAATCCTGCCAGTCGCTGTAAAAAAATATTGCCCCCGGGAAATTATAAATCAGACACCATGGTGTGCAGTTTAAAAATATATAGATACTGCATTGGCTCCCTGATAAATGAGGGAGTGGGCATACCGGTGACGAAACAAATATGTCACTGGATGCCCTTGAAGTTTCAGTCCACCTCAGCATGATGCAGTTAAATGCCTCAGCAGTGCAAAGCCAAAACCACATTTACTCAGCCTTGTCAGATCACGCTGCACTGGGCGGCAGAAACAGGATGCCTGGTCCACAAATTAGTTATAATTCCCAGAGCCTCGCTTGCTTTTCTCTTTTTATTTTTCTCTCTCTCTCTCTTTTTTATTTGTTTGTTTGCTTGATTCCACAGCATTAATCTCAATAGACTCCTAAATGCTGCTTCTAAATAGAGACCTGTATTTAGGATTTTCTTAATAAAGCCACATTGAGTTTGTCTGGAAAGAACCCAATGGAAAACAGTTTTATGGGCAGCTTCAAGGCAATTCCATCTGACCCATACAAGAACATATCAACAGCTTCACCCTGCCTTTTAGCTAAACTGTCAGTGATCCAGGAAAGAGGTTGACCTCTCCAACACTAGGAACACTCATACACCTTAAGTTATGAACATGTTGGCTGCCTGATAAATATTCACTGAGGGGCTGCAGTTCATCTTCTTGGCTTTGCTCCTTCACAGAGTCACTCTTGCCCAGGACCTCTCTCTTTAGCTCACTGTCCTCCAACAGGCCAGTTCTTCTCCAAGGGGTCAGCTTTTCACCTGGTTGCTTGTGAATTGTTGAATCCTCATTGGAAATAGGCATGTGTCCAGGGGACTTGGAGAAATGTGACAAAAACAGTGCAGCGAGGTCAAGACCAAGGAGAAACCCTTATTCCCATCCCCAATCCCCCACCATCTATAAAGGTTGCTTTACATTCTACCTGTTGGAGCTGGTGTCATTCAATGTTCCACTGAAAGAAATGGGGAGAGGCTGAGATGTTTCCGGAACTCCTTTCCATTTTTTAGGAATTCCAAAAAGGCAATTCCTGAAACTTAAGGAAGCTTACATCTCTCTTAGGGAAATTCAACAGCAAACCTCCAAAAATAGATTGTTCAGGGAGAAAGCTCTACTTATAATGAGCTTCTGGACCTTTATCCTGAATTCTCCTTACATCTTACTGGAGATCTTCAAAACATCAACATCAGTATATTACCCTGGTATCAGTGAGTTCTCTTGGTCCTGGATGTGGATTCATGTTTCTTTTCTTTACTGAGGTGAGATGAGAATATGTAAACCAAACTTTACCAATGGGTCAGGGATGAGAAAAATGAGAAAAGAGATAGTAAAAGGAATATACAATTTAGTATTCTGATTCACGCATTATAGCTTTATAAAGCTATCTGATGGAGCATTGATTTCCATATGCCAGAGAAAATTTCTGATGGAGTTTTCATGAGTGCACGGTGCAGCAAAATGCAAAAGAAAAAAATGCAGTGAGATTTTCATATTATATATTATATACATAGTAAATTACACTTATTTTATTTCTTCTCCCTCTTCTTATCCATAAATAGTCCTCTCTTTGAATAGATTACACTGGCTTTTTTGGTGTCCTTATTTGGTAAAATAAAAAGTTGGTCATTGTGTGCTGCTCTCCCACTTTCTAAATTTTACTAGTCCCCAATATCCAAAGACCTGGCACTCACCACAACAAACAGGTAACTTCCTACCTTGCTCCCAATCTGCCCCGACATGACAGAGGCTACCTTCCCCCATTATCGTGGAACCAGTCACCTCAAACATATCCAGAGAGCCTTAAGTAAATTACCCAAGACAAGAAGATTCCTCCCCAAATACAGGACTTCCCTTTTACTCCAACCTCAAAGCACCAAACTTCACATTTTTATTCCGAGGATGTTTCCCTTTATATTGAACTTTGAGAGAAAATTGGTTTCTGGAGGGTGCTGCGGTGCTGCTAAGAGGGCATCTATCACATGGAGACAGAAATAAGACGAGTGGCTCCCCAGTGTTTGCACTGCCACCCTCAAAACTAAGCCAAAGATCCCTTTCTCTTTCTTGTACACTTAACAATGGTATATATATATATATATATATATATATATTTGTGCTATTATCAGAAGGAGCTTTGCAATGCTGCCAAATGTGTGGTCATCAGACTTATTTGTAGAATAAAGTCCTCGACAGAATCTAGTTATTTAGTCATTGTAGCTTACGGAATCCAACTTATAATTGGTGTTACTCAGTGCCAACTGAAGTACCCAACCAAGTTAGGTTAACTAATTCTTGAATCAGTAGGTTATGTGTATATAGCGCCTAGTCACATGCAAAAATAAACACTATGAAATGGCATGTTGTTTGTCCCTAATTACTAAGTATTAAAGAAATGACTTGTGCCCAGAGGAGGTCCTTAAGGGGCAAGTATGGAGCCACAGACCATTCTTTAAGAATCAGCACTTTAAGAATCCTAAGCTACAGATGAATAAGCCGTACTTTCCAGAATGTTGGCTTGATTCTTTCTGGGTTTGTTTTCTTGTGTTATTCCTGAGTTTTTGGTTAAGTTTTGTTGCTGTTGTTCGGTTTTTGTTTTTTTCACATGTTCCTGGTGTGCTGAGAGACCTTAAAGAAGAGCCTTGAGTCTACATGTATATAGGGACTACTCTGAGATAAAATAGGGCAACCGGGCTGGCTCAGCGGTTTAGCGCCGCCTTCAGTCCAGGGCGTGATCCTGGAGACCCGGAATGGAGTCCCACGTCGGGCTCCCTGCATGGAGCCTGCTTCTCCATCTGCCTGTGTCTCTGCCTCTCTCTCTCTCTCTGTGACTATCATAAATAAATAAAAATTTATTTTATTTATTTACACTCTGTGTGTGTGTGTGTCATGAATAAATAAATAAAATCTTAAAAAAATAAAATAGGAAGAACCTCAAGAACACATCTGAATTTGGAATTAGAGAAGAGAAGGGACAGAAGCCTCTGTGCCCATATGAGGTTTCTCAGGGAAAATTGCATCTCAGAAATAGAGAGAAAAGCCTATAGGCAAAACCACCTCTCTCTTACTTGGAGGCTCTTCATATTGGGCAGTTTTAGAGACCTGGGGTCCTATTTGACTAAAGATCCACTAAATGCTGTTAGGTAGTCAATAAAGATAAGGGCAGAAAATAAATCTGTGAAATTGGTCCATGAAGTTTGTTGGTGGTCTCTTTTTTTTTTTTTTTTTTTTTTTTTGGTGGTCTTAACAAAAGTAATTGAAATGGAATGGCAGGGTGGAAGACATTCTGGAATCCGTTAAAAAGTGAATTTAATAAAAATGTGGTAGTAACATTTGCAGGCCAATCTCGGGAAGCTGAGCTATGGAAAAGTGTGGGGAATTGGGGTGGTAGCCTGAGGGTTTACAGGGTAAAGAAAATGTAAAGAGGGGAAATTATACAGCATATTTGTAAAAGGAGAAAGGTCATTTAGGAAGAGAAAGATTGATGATGAGAAAGGTGGGGGGCAAATGAACAAAGACCTTAATAAATTCAGAGAGAATGAGATTGAGAAGATGTATGGAAGTACCAACATTTGGATGGAGAAATGATTTTTACTTTATTTTAATAGTAAGAAAGAAGAGGCTAGGTGCTGTTGTAGGTCGGTTTGGATCACCAACTCTGACGATGGAAAAAATGACAAGAGTTCTCATCTTATGGTTTCTATTTTCGTAATGACTCTAGGTTATTAGCTGAAATGAAGGGGAAAGAAGAGAGAGCAGAAGAGATTTTTTAATGGTGCTTAATTTTTTTTTTTTAATGTAGAATGGTTGAGTAGTGTTGGGGAGCCTTTTGAGGTCTGATTTTTTTCCTCCTCAGCTATGTTCTACTTCTCCATGTGCAAATATGGAAAAGGCAAGAAAAGCAGAACGAAAGTTGGAATTTTACAAAGTTCATACAACAGAGGGAGAGAAGACAATGGAATCAAGAATATTTGCAAGGGAGAAATTACGATAATGGATCATGAAATCTCAGCTAGAATTGAAGGGAAGTAATAGCAGAAATGAGCTGAAGGATTATGAGTAAGCAATGGGATCAACAGATTGAATATCATGAAGTAGGAAGTACCAGAATAGTGGGAAGTTGTGGTCAGAGAAAGACATGTATACATTTGAGATATTAGAGTGGGTTGAGGGGAAAAGATCACTTCAAAGAGAAGGAAAGGAACTGAGAAGCCAAATTCCCTGGAATGATGAAAGGAGTGTCAAAGGAAATGAAGCTGCTGAGGTCAAAAATTAATGAAAGAAGAGAAGTGGCTAGGAAGAATTCTATCAGCAATGGTCACGAAAAGATGATGAGCAGAGTCTAGTCTTTCCGAGTCTAGAAAGGCAAAGCCTCAAAATATAGGGGTTCTGTAGGAGAGAGGGGAATATTGGTCTAGCAGCAAGCAATATGGTGCAGAGGACGATAATTATGTCTCCTTCTAGTCCTGGCAAAGGGGAAAAAGGCCTCTCTAAAAGGAAGGGCTGCTGAGTAGAGAGGTCTTCAGAGGACAGTCAGACTTCAGTCCAAGTCATAGAGTAGACATTTATCAGAGAATTTGACTCTCAAGGGCTGTTTACCTCCCAAGGGGAGAATGTCAGAATTGGGAAATGAGGGGAGAGTGGAAGGCTAAGCCAGTTGTCCAGATGAGAGTTCAAAGACTAGGGAATGAGAAGAGGACAAGCAGAACTGTGAGGCTTGATGGAATTGTTCCCAGGTACTGCTTTTTCTGAAAACATCACCACAATTAGAAGCATTGTTGAGTGTCCATGATGTCCGGGGTCTGCATTTTACATGCATTAGCTCATTTAAACTGCAGACAATTTATGAGAGTGTGGCCTCATTTCCCATTTTACAAAGGATGAAATTAGGATTTAGGTCATGTAACTTGCCTGAAAATATACAGCTTTTGAACAACAGAACTTAACCACTCGTCTACATGGCCTATCATTTAGTAACAGGTGTGGAACTGAAGGAACTGATCATTGTCCGAAGTTTCATAAATCAAGCCACAGCTGTAATTCACTAAGGGAGTTCAATATTTCTGGGCATACTATTATGAATTCTTTGTCAATGCAAAAATAACTCCTCCCAGATGGAGAAATCCATTTGGCCAATCCCAATCCTCTTGAGGCAAGATTAATTTTTATTAAAAGGTATAGTTACATAGTACTTTAGATCAAAAGTGATCAAAACATTTTACAGACAACAAGATGTCTCTCTGATTTAAAAAAAGAAAAAAAAATGACCCAATAAGGTCAGTGGCAAAAGCAAGAATTCCACCAAGGCATTATGACACTACTCACTATAAAGCACTGCAATTCCTTACTCATTAGCAAAGCTTTATTTTCCACGGGATGTATTTCAAATGAGGATATGCTATAAGTAGAAAACAATACATACGGGTTCATTAGTCTTGCTCTTTTAAAGATAAATGCTGTATGTGGGATAAATGCTGTGAGCAAGAAATTATAAGCAGGTTCCCATATGCTAGATATCTATTTCCACAGCTCCTATCATCATGGTTTCTGGGCACTTTGACAGATAGATGAGGCTAATTCAGGCAACGCAGTACATTCAGAAGAGTAGGTGAAAATCCTCTTTCTCCTTAGCTCCCTGCCTCGAAAAACAATAATTCATTGGAAAGTAAAAGGAAGAAAAGACTTTCTGGAATGGAAGGAAACCTACGGGAAAAGCCATGCAGGAGGGGCAAGTTTTAATCTTTTGGTTATAAGTAATAATGGTAACTGTATGACCCTTTGACCAAGGTATTTGGAAATCTATTCTAAGTCAATGACCCTAAGTGGAGAAAATGTTGTATGCTAATCATCATAGCATCAGATAGGGAAAAACTTCAAAAGCATCTAAGAAAGAGTTTTTCAAAAGTAGGTAGTATTTTAAAATAATTTATGGTGTATGTTTACCTGAATATCATGTAAATGTCTAAATCATATTTATAAAAACCATAAAATTATTTGGGAAAATTCTTATAATGTTAAATGGCAGAAGTGGTAATACATTAAATGTAATATGTGAAACGTTAAATAATTTAAGAGAGTGATTATAGCTGTGAAAAAGAAAAATACAAAGCATAGGGAAAAGATTGGGTTTAGGTGTTGAGACAAGCAGTAATTTCTTTTTGTTCTTTTAATTTCCTGTATTTTTCAAATTTCTATTGAGAAAAAAATGTCCCATTTTGAAATACAAATGATAATGCCATGATCTGGAGGTCTGAGAGCTGAAAATTCTACCAATAATTATCACATGTTCGAAAATCACTCAGTATGGGTTTCCAATAAGTATACCATTACTAGCTAAACCTGTATTTTAATCAGATTTTCCTGATTTTACATATCTTACAGTACATTAAAGTGTGAACAATTAAAGGATTTTGATAAGCACACCCACCCATATAAACTCCACTATCAAGATACGGCCCATGTCCATTATTCCAAAAAGTTTCCTTATGCCCGTTCCCAGCCAAATCCTCCCATACTTCCAAGAATAGGCAACCATCGATCTGTTTTTTGTCATAATCAACTGCTTGTTCCTGTTTCAGAATTTCATACGCATGCAATCATACAGTTTGCACTCATTTAGGTCTGTCTCCTTTTGTTCAGCATAATAATTAAAGATTAATCCATGTTGCTACATGAATCATAGTTTATTTCCTTTTTATTTCATTAAATATATATATATAGTATATAGTACATATCATATAGTATACAATGTGTGTGTATATATATATATATATAGAGAGAGAGAGAGAGAATATATATATAGACCAACTTTGTTCTATATATATCTATATCTATCTATCTATATACATACTTTCATCCTTTCACCTGTTGGTAGCCATTTGAATTGTTTCCATTAAGGGATATTATGGATAAAGATGTTGTAAACATTTCTGTTCAAGACTTCCTATGAGCATGCTTTCATTTCTCTTGGCTAAATACCTACCAGAGGAATTCCTAGGTTATATGGTTAAGTGTGTGTTTAACTTTCACAAAGTTAAACCACTTTCCACGTGGTTTTCCAAAGTGGTTTTAACCACAAAGGTTCTAAGAGAAAAAGAGAAAACCTTAGAAGAGACAAAAAATTCTTAGATAGAACACAAAAAGCACAAACCATAAAATAAAAATTTATATATATATATATGATTTCATCAAAGTTAAAAATTACTGTTTTTCTGAAGGCAGCATTCAGGAAACGAAAAGGCAAGCAACAGACTGGGAGAAAATATTTACAATATATATATATGTGAAAAAGGACTTGCATCTGAATACATAAATAACTTTTACAACTCAATGATAAGAACTCAAACACCCAATAAAAACATGGGCAAAAGATTTGAACAGACATTTCTACAAAGAAGATAAACAGATGGCAAAAAAAAAGCACATGAATAAATGTTCAATATCATTAGTCATCAGGGAAATGCAAATTAAAACCATGATGAGATGCCATTACACTTCCACCAGAATGTCTAAAATTGCAAAGATTGACAATACCAAATGTTGGTGAGGCCGTGGAGCAGCTAGAACTCTCGAACATTGTGTTTTTTAATTGGATGATTCATCTCACGCTGGTTTCTTAAATAAGCAAAGGACTATTCCCTTGAGTCAAGCCTGAGATTTAATTGGTGTTCATACTTGTCTTCTATTCCATCATGCCCTCAGACTGCTCTAACATGGCCAGATGATTGTAGCTAGCATAGCTAAAAATATCGAACACTCTCTACATCAGGAAAGAGACAATTATTGTTGGCTTGGCAGGTTATTGGAGGATAACATCTCTAAAATGCTACCGCTTCACATATTAAATATCGCATTCCCACACTGTTCTATTTCAATTGTCATAAGTTATTTTAGATACCACAGCATACCTCCCTCTTCCCATATAAATCTTGTTCTGTATTTGATCAAAAGTAATAAAATTCAGGCCAGAAACAGCAAATTCCTGAATCATCCTTCAGTGTACACCTCGATTTCAAAAGTTAAATTTCCCTCTGACTCAAGTCAAGCTATACGAAATCAACTAAAATGTTGACTGTGCTAGGTTGTGTAGTTTGAACTGTGAGATTAGGGAGATTCAAATATAGTTTCATTGACTTGAGGCCGCTAATTTTCTATAGCGCTCTCAGTCTGTGGTAAGACATTCCAGTGGCCTCTCTGAAGTGAAAACAGGGATGCTCCTGAATTTTATTTATTACACTTCCCTCCAAGCTTTGTTTGTTCTATTTTTGTGATCTTCTGATTTTCCAAACCCCAAGTCAGATATTTTAGGGGCAGCCAAGAGGAAAACAATCTGAGAGATAGTGTTTCTATGCAAAGATAATGACAATATTTTGATGATTTATGGAAAGAATGGAATAGATGTTTTATTTTTTTAATTTTTAATTTTTTAAAGATTTTATTTATTTATTCATGAGAGATACAGAGAGAGAGAGAGAGAAGCAGAACACAGGCAGAGGGAGAAGCAGGCTCCATGCAGGGAGCCCGACAGGACTCAATCCCAGGACTCCAGGATCACGCCCGCACCAAATGCAGGCGCTAAACCGCTGAGCCACCCAGCGATCCCCTGGAATAGATATTTTAAAACTGATTTTTCCTAGATCCTCAGATCATTCATTTACCACAGTTATAGCCATACCAAATGTTCTCAACATGTCACAGCAAAAACGTGTTTTGATGAAGTACTATTGAGACCTCTAAGTTTATAGACATTACATGCATTTGCTGATTTGCTAAATTTTCCGTGGATTCTGTCCTACATCAATTTCCTGTCCACTTTTCAGTACCAATAGGGATGGACTCTACGTCACTGTTCGTTTCTTCCTAAATCTCTTTAAAATGGAGGCATGTACAGATTAAATCAGAAGGCAAGATTGTTCTTGGTACAGCTTGTACTTTCTTGGAGAAACGTATTTAATTAATTAAGAAAAAATAATAGCACTCTGCAGGAAAAGCAAAAAATGCAAGATCAAAACTCCAGCTAAACTCTTAAAGCCATTATGAGTGACCTCTAAACCACAAACAATGCTAAAGTTCTTGGGAAAACTTTGTTTAACTGGCACTCACAATGCATATTAACTCAGAAGCAGAACCCTGCCAAAAATGTAAACCAGTCACTGTTTATAAATGTGAAAAGAAAATTAGCACATGAGCAAAAGGAGAAACACATCTTTGGTGTCAACCTTTCTGTGAACTTCTGTACAGTTTTTAGAGTCGCTTTTGCTGGGTTTTGCAAAGGTGTGATGGACAGAGGAAAGATACACCTGGAGCAAATGGTACAGCTGTTGGTAGTTGCAGTCTGCAACTATGTCAGGTACAACTGTGTGCATTGTTTGTGATTCCTGATTTACAGAGCCCTATAAATAAGGTAGCCTTGTGAAAGTAGCAAGTTCTGCAAGCTTCGCCAATTCTGGCTTCCCATTAGGATCACTAGAGTGTTTGCAAGAAAAACCTCCAAATGTCTAATTCTTTCTCCACATTCACTCCCCTGGAAACAGGGCCTGAGCATCAGCATTCCCTAATAACCCTTGGTGATCCTGATGTACCTAGTTAGGTCTAAAAAACCCTGTACTAAAACAAATTTTAGTAGCTGTGTCCAACCTAGTCTTCTAAGATGACAGGGGAGGTAGGAGCAGAATTGAAAGTCATAGAGCTATTCACAATTTATCAAAAAGTCCAAGAGAAATCACACATGAAAACTACAATATCCAAGTTTTACAGGGTTTTTTTTTTTTGGAGAGGAAGGGGTTGGTCTCTAATTATATTGGCTAAATACTGTGTCATGAAAGAAAGATTAATTTCCTTGAGGAATAGGTAATGAAGAAATGAATTATGATGTAAGAAAGCATTTTTTAGTATACAAAGATCTTCAACCATGGGCTCCATTTAGGAAAAACTAACTGCCTATACTTCTTTTGGAAAAAATCCTTTTATATTTTATTGGGAAAAGATCCCAGTCCCCCCACCCCGCCCCCCGCCACGTGTCAGTCTGAGTCTAGTTAAGCCTACCACTTAGTTCTGGAATGAGAGTGTGATCCAGACCTGGATAATTCTAACATCGTATCCCCTCAGCCAGAATGATTGGTTCAGGTCCTTGAGGATGACCTAGTCAGGCGACTAGAGAGATCTAGTGTCAGCTCTAGGCCTTTCTAGAAAGATAAGAAGAAAACCTGAGCTACCAGAACCACCGTGAGGGCAAAGTCTGTGTTTAACATGAAGGCATTGCAAAGGAAAGCAGACTAGCAAAGAAAATATATGGAACTTGTTGAACTGACATGACTGGATACCACAAATACAGATGTAAGTCAGCTCAGCAAGATCCCGGACTTGTCAGTTATACCAGGGAATAAATTTAATTGTATTAAATGCATTCATTCATCCATTCATTCATTTTGCAAAAGCCAATTTGAATAAGGTTTTTGTTACCAACAGCAAAGTAAGTTGGACGAATGCAAGATCCTTATTAGTGAAATTGCCAGGACCATTAAAAAATCTAGATACATTTTATTATTCTATGTCAGTTTTTGTTTTGTTTTATTAGACAGACTAAAGCTTTAATTTCCCAGTCAGAACCTCAAGGAAATTTTGAGCCAATAATTCAATCCATCATCAAGTATTAAATGAGCTCCCCTCTGGGCCTACCACTCTGCTAGCCTGAAAGGAAAGCGAAAGTAAGTAGAAGGCCGGTCCCTGCCTTCAATAAGCTCACAATCTTCTCAGAGAAAGCACACACAGTAGAAATAATTCGGGCAGAAAGAAGAACCTGAGTTTCAGTGGAAAGAAGTGTTAATTAGCATGCCTTAAATGCCTTCTGTGAGCCAAACATCATATGAAGTGTGGTAAAAAGACCCTGAGAAATAAATAGTACCACCACTGCCATCAAGAAGGAAATAGTCAAGAACATTAAAAACACAGTTTCCAGAGATGATTCAAGTGCATTATAAAGCTACATGCCATAATTTGCTAATAATTTAATAACCTTTGTACTAAGGCCTTAATGAGCAGCATGGTAATTACTTTACTAATTTACTTGAGGAGCTCAGAGCCTTCTTCTCCTGTGGCTTCCAAGAGCCACCACCTTCAATCCTGGAGGCTAATCTCACCTAATGTTGGATCTCTAGCATTTGAGATTTTATCCAAACTCAACCACAGATTCTATGACTTTTCCATTGAAATATGTCATCCTCTACAAATAAAACAATTTCACATTTCCCAATTCTTCATCATTCACCAACCTTTCATCATCTCTTAACTCCTTTTCATCCTCCAGCTCCTCATAATTCTCTGTCTGTCACCTCTCCAGTTCTGCAAACTGTTTACAGCCCAGTTTCCAGAGTTATCCAAGTGTAGTGTAACAGAGTTCTGGTAGTAAAGGCAGAGAAGGAGATGGAAGGGTGGACACAGGAGAGCAGAAATTGGATCCATGTTGATACAAAGCTCAATTTTTTTTCTTTTTCCTCTGTTCTTCTTTCTTTCAACCTCCAAATCCAGACTCCTTTGGAAAGAAACCACTATTGAGTAATAAGTTGTGTTTGTACTTCATAAGAGGAGTTTGCTAACCCAAATGGTTCTCCAGGATATGTGAGACTATATCCACATGTATGTATACATGTATATGTGTGTGTATATCTTGAGGGTTGGGATTTCAGAGCTTTGGAAGAATGAGGAGGCCAGGAGAGGTTGAGAATGAAATTCACCAAATAAGTACCCTTGCTTACTTTATGTACTCATCATTTCTTCAGAAAGGGTGAGTGACAGATTAGATCAGTACTGCAAATATTCACATCCCCAAAACACAAAAAATAACTCAGTGATGGAATCAGAAAAAACTCTAAGAATTAAAGGTTCTCTAGTATCTATTCTGCTACCTTACTACCTTAATTTTCCCTTTGAATTCTCACTAATCTACTTGTTAGTGCATGGAGAGCATGAGGCATTGAAATGGAAATTACATGATTTGACAACATAGAACTCTTATTTTTAAATAAAAAGCTGACATTCAATCGAGTGATAGAATATAGAATAATAATGTTAAAATATTAGCCAGCATGATCCCACCCACACATCCCAAGTGGTCTCTTACCATGTCTTTGGCTTACCCACTGTTCAATCAGCTAGGCTATTTCTATGTAATTGTTTCACAGAAAGGATATGACACCAAAAAAAAGAAAAAACAGCAAAGAAAAAATCGTACCTTTCTGGCTCTTTGATTCAAAAACCTAAACAGTGAGGTAGAGGAGTAGAAAAGAGTCATGATCTTGCAAAAGATTTAGGATAAAATACCATGACAAAGCACACAACTCTCCTTAGGCCCCCATGGCCAATTTAGAAAACAACATTCCCTGAATGTTATGAAGGTAGGAGCAAAAGAAATACTAGCACAGACTTCAAGGTCCTACCATAGGATTGTCAGTGTCCATGCTGCTAGGCTAAGCCCAAGGCAGGGGACAAAACCTCTGAGAAGTTTGTAGAATCTAGGTTAAGCCAAAGGAGACAAAACCTAAAAGAAAAAGTGAGTACCGTGTACATTTGAACACATAGAATATCAGAATTTCCCCCTCTGCAGTGTGGCAGAGGAGAAGGAAGATGACTGACTTTGGTCATTGTGGCTCAGAGGTGGGAGGGGAACCAGGGGACCAGAAGTGACTATGCATACTGGAAGAGAATGTGTCTTCACAGTGACTCAAGTAAACTAACAGCAGAGGTACAGATGAGATACCATGAATGTCACAGTCATTGTGGACAGAGCTCACTGAGGATCATATAAGACAACAGATGTCTTCAAAGGTGCCTATATAGGCAAATGACATTAAGGACCAGGTTTTGCCTGCCCCCATCCTCACCCATGCACAGTCACCCATAATGTAAAATCTGTAACATTAAATAATTTATAAAGGCAGATGGAATATCTGTTAAGCTCTATAAAAAACTGACATATTTAAGTAATCAAAACCCACTATCCAGCTGAATAATATTCAAGTAACTGTTTCTAATGCAAAAACTTCCCTTTCATATTGATGATTGCAAAATTCTGTGACTGATCTCTTTCTAAAATGAAGCTGATCAAAATTTTACAGCTGACAAATATGATCAAGAGTCACCACATAACCTTACAGTAATAAAAGCTGAAACACTTGCACTTCACCCTCTTGAAAACAGAGACATGACTGAAATACTTGTAAGCCAACAGCCACCAAAGGCTTTGCTTCAAACAATGCTCAATTATAGCACCATTTTCCTGGTTCCCAGAGTGGTGAGTGGGTGGCTTAAGACCAGAGCAAAGTAAACCTCTGAGCTTTTATGCTGGGAGTAAATTAAAAAGTATTTATAATGTCACTCATTCGATGCCTCCACATTCATGTACCATTTACATCATATCGTGGTATGCTGCTTTTAAACGCCTTGTACATTTCCAGGGTCTATGCTTTGTGCCATCAACAAAAGCTGTTTGAGGACAGAGATTGTGTCAAATCCAATGGATACCTCTTAATTTTATTAGATCTTTCTCCTATATTTCACACTGTTGCTCATTTAGTCTTCTTAAATTTCTTCTTGCACTTCGCTCCTTGACTTGAAACATTTGATCATTCAATAAATTACTGAATTACATTCAAATAATTACTGACCACTTGCTAGTGGTAGGTACTTTCCTAGGCCCTAGGAATACTTCTACAAGTAAGGGAGACAAGATTTGGACTCTCATTGCATCAACATTTTGGTGTATATGAAAAAAGAAAAAAAAAAAGAAATATGTGAACTAATTAAGTTCAGATTGTGACAAGTGTTTTTATTTGGGATTATCAGGAAAAGATTTCTCTGAAGAGTTGACTTATATAAGCTGAGACTTGAGTGATTAGAATGAATCAGGCTTGCAAAGATATGGAAGAAAAGAAAATGGCAGGCATGAAGTCTCAGAGATAAGATTAATCATGCCTCATGGCAAGAAGACCAGTGTGTCTTCAGCTTAGTGTTCAGAAGAGAAGTCGTAGAAGGTCCTGGAGAGGCAGACGAGGGCCAGCTTTCTTGGGCCTTTTAGGTCATGTCAACACTCTCCCTGCTTCTCCCCTTCTCTTTCTATCACTCCTTCTTAATCTCCTTCATAAGCTTTTTCGGTTCTGTCTTGCTCTTAAAGAGTGATATCCTCTAGGTTTCAGTCTTGCCTCTATTTTTTTTTTTTTCCTTTCTAGGCTTTTCCTAGGTTATCATCAACCATTTGATGAAAACTACAAAATTGTCGTGTCCAGTTGTGAGATGTATTGATCATGACCTTTAAGTCCCAGTGATGGCCACAGAACCACATCAGTGCCAACCTATGAGACTTATCTAAGTTGCATATCTATAACCCACAGCCAGGTAAGTAAGGATAGTAGAGTTAACATAGTAATTATATCTACGATCAACATATAAGAGTTATATACAGCCCATCCCAACAAGGCTAGGGGATAATATCACCTATAGGGAAGCCAATCATGAAAAAAGAAATTTCCTAAACATGGAGCTGTTTTACCTCCATGGCACTTCCCTCATGGCAGTGTGCACATTGCCTCTCTTATCTTCTAACTTCTCTCATGCTTCCAGGGACAGAGAAAACATCCATCCCTACAAGGTATCTAGTAGTTTATTGTAGACACGCATGCATGGCTAAGACAATATGCCTTTATACCCCTTCCCCAAAGGAATATGAAAGTTGAATCTAGATAGATGGAATAATGTTATGTTGGAATATTTCTATGATGTTGAATAGTCCTATAATAATTATAAATTATTTGGAAAGGTTCCTACTGGTCATTTCTACTTATTACATGGAAACCAAAAGAGCAAGCCTTGCACTATTTGCTGTCTTAGATCTCCATTGCTTGGAACTTGAACTCCCCTCACTTTTAGTTTCATATATCCAACTTCCTTCTTGGTCTAGCCACTTTGATCCAGCCAGGAAATGTAACTCAATAGATCCAAAACTGACTCCTCATTCTCTTTCAAAAGCCTATCCCTATACGCCTCTTATATGTCTGATTCATTTGAATGCTGTGATTGTACTTTCAATCATCCATGTCTGAACTTAGGAGTCAGTTTAGACTCCTCTATTTCTCTCATCTTCCACATCCAACCAACTAACAGATAGTCCCATTTTCATATCTCTTATCTATCTCCCCAAGTCCATTCCTTTCTCCACAACTTTCATAGCCTCTGTTTAAATTAGGTCCCATACCTTTTCTAGACCATTATGATAGCCTCCTAGCCAGCTTCTCTACTCCCAGTTTTATTGTCTCTGAATCCCATTGGGACATTAATGTCATCAAAAACCACTATCAAAAAAAAAAAAAAAAAACCACTATCATCTCACACCAGATAGTGTGATAGTGTTCCCTTGCTGAAACCCTTCCAGTGACTTCCCATTTCCAACAAAATGTCTCTACTGTGTGCACCATGCTCTCCATGGCTTCTTTCTACCCATTTTTGTAGCAGAATCCCATAATAATTCTCTCTTACCCTTTTATTTTTTTTCAACAACAGATTTCTTGCATATCTTCACACCCTGTGCTATTTGCTATCTCCTCAGAATTATTACTGACATTTCAATTCTTTTCATATCACCTAATACATCCCAGCAGGTACTCCTATCAAATCTATCTTAAGAATTTATCTGGAAACTTACCACTTTACAGCTTCTTTCCTGCAATCAGACTATTTCAGAAAGTTACTTTTACCCAGATTATTGTGATAGCCCTGCTTCCACCCTTGTTCCCTGAAGCCTATTCTCCCCCAATAAGCCACTGACATATTTTTAAATGTCAGTCATATCATATCTTTTATCCAATCTTTTCCCATTTTCCTTAGGTATAATCCAGATTCTTTTAAATGGTTCATAACGTCTTATATGATAGGCTACCCTGAACTCTTTACTTCTCAGACCTAATCTCCTTTCACTCTCCCTTTTGCTTACTCTTCTCCAGCCACACTGGCCTTCCTTCTCTTCTTAACCATGCCAAGCATGTCCTGCATCATGGTTTTTCACATGCCGTCACATCTTCCTTCAAAGATCTTCCTCTACATATCCACGTGGCTTAGTCTCTAACTTCCTCCAGAGCCCTCATGAAAGAGTACTTCTATGACAACCCTACTTAAACTAGAACCTCCCTCATTTCTTTTTGTGGTCCATATTCTGCTTTATTTCTTCCTTATTACTTTTATTTCTCTTATCAACACCACTCTATATTTAAGTAGGATTTTTAAAAAAGTATTTGTCTCCCCAAAAAGAATGTAAGCTTACAATGGCAGAGATTATTTTCTGCCATTTCATCTTTACTCTTCTGAATCTATAACAGTACCTAGTACATAAAAGCTGCTTAATGAATTTTCCTTGAATAAGCAAATGAATCTCTGTGCCCCACATAGGCTATTTTTCTGCCTGGTGTATTCCACATTTTCTCTTCTGCTTTCCTTATGTTCATTTTCCTCACCATAGATACCATCCCTTCCATAAAACCTTTCCAGAAATTCCAGTTTGGACTAGTTGTTCCTCCTCTGTACAACCATAGCACTGAATATGTTATTATCTAGCAATTATTTTTCTATTAAAATGACATAAATCAATGTCTTCCTCTTGCAGTAGATTTCAATACCCATCACAAGAGGGAATATGTCTTCATTCAACATATTCAATAAGCATGTATGAAACATATAGTTCTAAGCTGGAAGTATACAACATTGAACAGATAGGCAAGCCCTCATAGTCATGAGGCTTGCAGTGAAATATCTTACTCAGTGATGTACTCTCAACACTTCACTGACTTGGTACATCTTGGACGACTAATGAGAGGCTCCATTTAGACCTTTTATCTTATATCTTCCCTTTGGAAAGGGGTCTCTCCTCATATTACCTCTATCTTTCATCAGAATAAAGGGTGCAAAATTTGAAGATTCGAACTTAGGTTTTTCTTTGTAGTTCAAAACTCTGCTCCCATTCCAAAAGTCAAAGGCATTCATGTATTTTCTCCAGGAAGAGGAGGACCAAGAGAGCCTAAAGTCAATGAAGAGGTAAATTGAGCTTCTAATCTGTTTACTTTTCATCAACTTTATTGATATACAATTGAAATATACTAAAATGTACCCATTTTAAGTGTACATTTTGACGAATTTGGCTAGTTTATTAACCTATGCAATCACAATGAAGAGAGCAAACATTTCTTTCACCTCAGAAAGTTCTCTTGAGTCTTTGTCAACCACACCAACTCCCCTTGATCTAGGCAACTACTATTTTGACTTCTGTTTGTTTAAATTTGATTCGTCTTTTCCAGTTTCACATAAAAAGAATTATTCTGTATGTAATTCCTTGTATCTGAACTATTTTTAATGTTTTTCAGACTCATCTCTAGTGTTGCTTGTATTGTGTATTTTATTCCTTTTAGTTGCTGAGTAGTATTCCATTGTATCTATATACCACAATTTATTTATCCATTCATCAGTGGATGGATATTTGGGTTATTTCCAATTTGAGACAAATTATGAATAAAGCTGCCATGAACATCTGTATATGAATCTTTGATAGATAACTGCTTTTACTTCTTGTGGACAAATACTTAGAAGTGGAAATGTTGGGTCATATGTTAAGTGTATGCTTAATTTAATGAGAAACCGCCAAACGGTTTTCCAAACTGACTGAACCGTTTTTCATTCCCACCAATAAAGTATTAGAATTCCAGTTGCTTTGCATCCTAGCCAGCACTTCTTATTGCCATTCTTTTGTATTTATGTCAGTCTATTTCTTATAGTTTTCAGAGCAGACTAGTATCTTCATAACTAGTACAAAGTTAGGGAATACTCAAGCCTCATAGAATAACAAGAATCAATCTGCAGATGTATCCTCATAGGCAGCTTGATGAAACCTGATATTAGTCAAACCTGGTACAAAGAAAGTAGCCAAGATTTTTCTGAGCCCCAAAAGCTGAAAGGGAGCAAAAAAAAAAAAAAAAAAAAAAAAAAAAAAAAAAAAAAAACTAAGAAGACTTCAAGGATCAGAAGGATACAGAATACAGAAGATAAGAATGCAACCAATGCAACCAGAGATCTTGGTTGGGCCACAGGCTTTAATAAGAGAAATACTGGGTTAGTTTCTTGCAAGCTGCTGGTCACAACATTTTCATCAACCAATCAGTATATAACCTTACTTTTATGTATGTTTCTGTTTAAAAACATCTTCTTTAATATATCCTGTTGATTCCTAAAGATTGAATTCGCGGCCCACAGCACTAGAACTCATGCCTGACTGAAGCTTATTTAAGACACCGAATTTTCTTCATAAGGCGCATCACAGCCTTCTTGCTCTTGAGAAAGCTAGAGAGCACTTCAGTGCTTCTGCAGTGTTTGGGCACCATCTTAAATGCAGAATTACCAAAATTGCAAAAAAATGTGGCACCAAACAGACCATGAAAAGAATACTT
Organism: Canis lupus baileyi; assembly: GCF_048164855.1. Lineage (NCBI taxonomy): Eukaryota > Metazoa > Chordata > Mammalia > Carnivora > Canidae > Canis > Canis lupus. The sequence continues at coordinate 28,110,445 of NC_132859.1, read as the reverse complement.
GTTTATAATACGAGAACTGAAACAAGAAGACAGAATGTTGCCTTGTTCAACCTTAGCTGGGAAGGTGCACTTCCGGTGACAAGAGATTGCACATCCACAAATGACTGTGAACGTGCCACAAGTACTGATTTTGAGGTCACAGATAAATTTTAGCAAGTAGGCAAATTTGCAAATATAGAATACGCAAATAATGAGGATCAACTCTGTGTGTGTGTGTGTATGCATGCACGGTAGATAGTATGATCCAGGAAGATACGAATATTGCTGATATTGCTGATAGACCTGCAGAAAGAAAATTAACTCTCTGTGGATACTCAACATACATTGAATAATCAGTTAATTTTGATCCAACATTAGTAGATCAAAGGTGTTTAACCAAGGCTTGTTTCTCTGCAGAGGTGTTTATAAATTATAATCATTTAACCTCGACTTTCTCTAGACTAGCTGAAGTGCTTTGCATAGTGATGCTTAACTTTTTGAAAAAATACTTATATCCAAAATACTAATATTCCAGAATTCAGAATCAGTCACTTTATTGCTATACATCAATTTACCAGGCTTAGAACTCTTGTTGTTTGGGGCTGGGTCTTTGTGGTCATTCCTTAAGGAAACTTAGAATTAAGTCTTTGTATGATCATACTTAATTAGCACCCCAATTTTCCTTTTCACTGTCTAACCCTCTCCTGTCTGGAAGGAGCCAATATAGTACAATACCTTCTATATTTTAAATAAACCTATGTCACTTACACCAAATGTAGATTACTTTTATGTTTTTTTTTCTTGTTGGTTCAGGGAAGATGTATAATAACTGGCCATTTGTTCACTTATTTTTTATTACATATTTATTTTTGAGAGAGAGCGTGCACAAGAAGGGGGGGGGCAAAGAGAGAGGGAGAAGCAGACTCCCTGTTTAGCAGGGAGCCCAACACAGGGCTAGACTCCAGAACCCCAAGATCATTACCTGAGCCAAAGGCAGACATTTAACCGACTGAGCCATGAAAGCACCTCTCATTCACTTGTTTTTAAAAATCATTTAGATTGAGTGACAATATGTCCTTGATCACTATCATGCTCTGTGCAAGAATCTATCATCTACCTAACTGCCACCCAGCCTCTCTGATAGGTCTAACAATCTTGACTCATATTTCCCAAACTTTGAGTCATCTTCATGTTTCTTTTTTTTTTTTTTTAAGAGTTTTATTTATTCATTCATGAGAGACATAGAGAGAAAGAGAGGCAGAGACACAAGCAGAGGGAGAAGCAGGCTCCTTGCAGGAAACCCGACGCGGGACTCATCCCGGCACTCCAGGATCACGCCCTGGGCCAAAGGCAGGCACCAAACCGCTGAGCCACCCAGGGATCCCCTCACGTTTCTTTTCTATTATTTTCTTTCTTCTTCTGAAGATCATTTTTGACTCAAAAACTCGGAACTGAATCCAATAAATATCTGACCTAGTGCAGGTAAAACCAACAAAAAGCAGCAACAACAACAAAATCTCGGAATTTGAGACAGAGAAAGTTTACGTTTTTCTAACTATAAGATGAGTGAATTTTATTGTCCCAAGGTTTTTGAAAATGTTATTAAACTTACAAGAAAGAGTAATATAAAAATCACCTCTGATCCTAGCAACCAGAGATCATCCTTTTTATAGTGTGTTGTATTTCTCTTATACATCGTTTCAAATTGACAATTTATGTATTTCTTGCCTTTTCCACTGTCCCATAATTTAAGTTATTTATAAATACAATATTATTTTATAATGACATCATAATTTAATCAATCATTCCCTGTGCTGTTAGGCAAATAGATTGCTTGCAATTAAATATCATTGCAAAGGATTAGCTTGCTTTCCTAGTGAAGCCTTAGTCAATTTTGCCATGGTTGAAAATGGCCTGTTATTTCTGATTGGAATACACAGTGTTAAATTTATTCTTGGAGAATATAATACTGTGTTTTTTGCTTCCATTTGTGTTTACCAAGGTCACTTCAAATTTATTCCTACTAAAGGTGTGAATTTAGCAATGGAACTTTAAGTTGCTTTATTATAAATAAGTGACACTTGAGCAGAAAATATATAGAAGGACATCTCTGCTATAAACAAAACAAACAAAAAATATTCTTTCAAAAATAAAGAATGTTAGAATAATGCCAAAAATGAGCATGGAGCTTATATACACTAGACTTCAAATTAGGCAGTGAAGATAACAGCACAGCTTATTCAGGGCAGTCCATTTCACAATAGATTATATATTTTATATCATGCACGATAACTAAAAGAAATTTGTACTCTTATTACCCAGAGCTTGTGAAACAAGTTCTACTTTTTCAAATGTAAGCATTTACTTACTAATTTTAATCATAGCAAGTATTCTCACCCCTTAATATTTATTGCGGCCCTCCCCCAACACTCATCACAAAGAATATGGCAGTGTACAAACTTGCTTTGTATTTGTTGCAAATCGCAATTAGAAAGTCAAGAGAATTTTTATCTTAAAGAAAATTGTTAACCCACTGCTAATAGGCAAAAGATGTTCTCTTTATATCCTTAAGGTGAAGAAATCATCAGAACCTCAAGTATGATCACCTAGGAATATAGAATTCACTTGTACTATAATTATTTGCTTACATAGTAAGAAGAGGAGTAGGAAAATAGCAAAGTGACAGCTTTGCTGCAGGCAATGTCTCTCTGTCTGTCTCTCTGTTGTAGGTATAGAGTAAGAGAAAGAATGTGTTCTGGGAAGCCATTTATGTCAAGGGGCTATGCTACAAGCATAAGAAATAGGCCTCAAGAGAAACACCAAGAGAGGATGTTGAAAAATGTGTAGGGACCCCTGGGTGGCTCAGCGGGTTAAGTATCTGCCTTTGGCTCAGGTGGTGATCCCGGGGTCCTGGGATCAAATCTTGCATAGGGCTCCCCATAGGAAGCCTGCTTCTCCCTCTGTCTATGTCTCTGCCTCTCTCTGTGTGTCTCTTATGCATAAATGAAATCTTAAAAAGAAAGAAAGAAACAGAAGGAAAGAAAAATATGTAAATGTCAGTGATTTTACAGGGAAATAAATCCCACCCGCCATTCCTCAGAATATGCATGAGGTAGGGTGGCACTTCCTTGTCTTCTCGAAGCGAGATGTAGGGATGGGACATACAGGGGCCAGTGAAACATAACAATGTACAAGGTATATCCCTTCCAAGTGGCAGCTTGAAGAACCATTGCACAATTTGCTTTTTCTTACCTCTGTGATTGCGTATTCACATTTTGAGATGTTGCCTCTATCCACCTGGGATCCTGAGTGACTATAATGAACAGAGTCCCATTGCTAATTTGTTTGGGAAATGTAGCTTGCACTCAAAATAAATTTTTGTTGTTTTAAGCCACCGAGATCTTAGAGTTTTTACTAGGGCATAGCCCTAATTTATCCTAATAAACACCCCAGTGAAAGAAATCTCCAGCAACAATACATAAGTCGTTTCTTGTTCTCAGAATAACTTCATCTGCAAAGGACCAAGTAGAACTGTGGTTGGCGCTTGGTCTTGTGACTTACTTGAAATTTGCCTCTGACAGGCACAGACGACTTCTTGAACATTCCTTATTCTGAAGTAAAATCCCCTTCTTAATTCATTTTATGTTTTCCCCTTTTCATATTCATTCACTCCACAAACATTTATTTGTTACCTAATATGAGCAAAATGAGCTAGAGATTATCTTCAAAGATGACAGGAACCTGGTACTTGAAGACTTTATCACCTAAGGCGGGCAGGGGGGGAGATAAACTATTTCCAAACATTAGCATATAAAGTAGAAAGTGAACTTTGCTCCCATAACTCAATACTTTGAAACAATTATTTAATTTGCTGCATAGCTTTCGGGATTTCAATGCACAGAAGAATAGTTTCATTTTTACATAAATGGAAATGGATTCCACCTGGTTGTCTGGAACCTGAATTTCTCTTCCACTTCTGGAGTTTTCTTGCATACGAAGACACCTAGATCAACCTTATTATTTTTTTAACTGCTGTTTTGTATTACATTTAGAAATATCCCTGCAGGGATCCCTGGGTGGCGCAGCGGTTTAGCGCCTGCCTTTGGCCCAGGGCATGATCCTGGAGACCCGGGATCGAATCCCACGTCGGGCTTCTGGTGCATGGAGCCTGCTTCTCCCTCTGCCTATGTCTCTGCGCCTCTCTCTCTCTCTGTGTGACTATCATAAAAAAAAAAATATCCCTGCCATGTAACCAAGCTTTGGTTGGTTACATATCTTTTTAAAGTATTTCTTTATTTAACCTTATTTATTACATAGTCTTATTTGTAAAATACATTTAACTATAAAAATGAGATATGTTTATACAAACTGACTGTAAGGATATTAAAGGAAAAGAAAAGCCTAATTCATCTCAGGTCCTAATTCAAAGGTGCTTAAGGTAAAGGGGGGAAAAGTGGCTTATTTTATCTTTTATTTATATATTAATTTGTTTCTCATTTAACTTCATGTCCATGGATCTTACTCTGAAGATATAAGCTCTGCTTCTTCCTTATGCTTTGTTTCATCTATCATAATATTCAGATGGCACAGCTGTTCCAGGGTACATTTTTCCAGACTCACATCCAGAAAAAAAGAGTTTATATTCCCAGTATCTCACAAACTGACAAGTCCCAAGACTGACTCTGGCTTGACCAGCTTGTAACTCATAACATCCCTGAACTATCACTGTGGCTGGTGGAATTGGATGGGATGGGCCATTTGACCAGGCTTGGGCGTTGTGCTCCCATCTGGAATCACAGTAATAAATAACCTGCCCAAAACATATGACTTGAATGAGAAAGAAGGGTATGACTTTATAAAAAGGAGGAAGAAAAAGCGTTCTTGGTCAGGAAATAAATAATGTCCATTACAGCCCCTGCCTACCTCTCTGGACCCCTGTTGGTTCTGTCCACATGGTATCACCCTTAACAATCACTCATGTATTCTTGTATAAACTTTTCCTGCATATCCGAAGCATACAGAAATGGGACCATAGTACATTTATTTTTGCTATCCTATGTGTTTCATTAGTAATCCATTCTAGATTTTCCATGTTAACCCAAAGAAATCTACTTCATGCTTTTCAATGGCTGTATAATATTCCATTTCAAGTATGTACTGTGATTCATTTAAATAATCTCTGGCTTAGAGATATTTGTTTTTTCAGGGTAGAGTTGTCAGCACCTAGTAATTTTTTTCTAGGTCAAAGAGGAAGTTCATTTAAAATGAGAGTACATGTATTCAAAAATAAAAAAAAAATTAGAGGTTGAATATGTTTGTACTCCTATCCACAGCGTTTGAGGATGCTTGGCTCTCTACACCCATGTACTTTTGCTGAGATGATGACTAAAAAGCAGTGTTTTTATTTTATCTTGTATGTCATATGTTTATGAGCCACATGAATGCCATTATTTGTGAATTGCTATTTTCCATGCTCATTTTTCTTCTGGGTACTAAATTTCTCTTACTGAGTTCTTCATATATTAAGAAGATTAGCACCTACTCTGCTATTTTAACACAGTTTTTTGGACTTCTGACTCTTTTTTATGGTATTTTTGTCATATCAAACTTTTAACACTCATATGCATTTAAATGTTTCAGTCTCTTTCCCTTGTAGTTTCTGGGTTTTTAGGTTACTTAGAAATCACTTTAAATGTACACAAAACTCACTCAGGCTTTCTTCTATTCTTCTAATGCCCCTTTTTCATTGAAGTCGTTGATCAACCTGAAATTATTATCAGTCTTCATATGTGGAAGTCATTAATCATCTGCTTCTTTCTTCTTCCAGATACATGGTAGATGGCATGTACACAACTTATAGTGGGTTGGGGCCGTGTAACTAGTCCTGGGAAATTATTTGTAAGTGGAAGTTGACACAGGTCACTACAGTCAGGCCATTTAACTGCCAGTGCAAGGCTTTACTTCTCCCTCTGATACAACATTGGCCAAGTTTGAGGTAGTGGTGACCATTCCACCAGCTTGAATCCTTTTAGTTAAGACAATCCACAGAGGTCCCCCCTTGACAACCATAAGTGAAAAATAAACTTTTGTGGCCCTGAGCCACTAATACTTGGTGGCTTTTTAACCGCAGCATAACCAAACCTACCCCAACTGACATAAGAGATCGAATACTATTCTTAAATTAATTAAAAAATAAATACTCATTTGTCCTGAATGTTCTACATTTTCTCTTGGGTGCAGTCTTATAGCATATGGTGTCAGAGCCTCTCCCACATCACCTCCTTGTCAGTATCTGTCTGCCCTTGTCTGAGCTTCCAGCTCCTAGCATCAGCAGCTCTTTGTTGAGGGTGTTCTCCCTTTGATGGAATTCACTCTACCATGTGTCCAACGGGTTGAAAGTTTCTGGAATTCATGCCTCTAGGAGCAACTTTCAAGCAATATCTCAGGAATGTTGGAGTATAAATAAATACTGTTACTCCCTTACTCCATAGGTGGGATAACTCTAAAGTGGGAGAACTAATACGGGCTTCCAGAGCTTCTCAGTGGGAATTAGGCTTCATAACACTTTGCTCAGTATTTATCTGATCACAACTTTGGCAACCCAGGATGTCCACACTCATAGGAAATATAGAAGAAGGAACATGACATCAGTTATCAGAATTTAACGTGAACCAAGACCTGGAAACTTTGAAGTCTCAGTAGATAAAATAATTTCCAAAACTGTAATAAGCCAATTATCCCACATTTATTCATAGTTAGTGTTTATATTTAATCTTTTTTTGTTGCTAAATCTATTCAAATTCTATTTGAAATTTTCTTTTAACAAAGATCTCTCAATTTTAAACTGAATGGTTGAATTTCAGTTAAAGGTGTATTTATATAAATTAAGAACAACTAGTATACGGGTGACCAGAAAGGAACAGATATAATTCAGGGATAATATGGTAATTCTTGAGGTATTATTAATTGAATTAAATCTTTAAATATGATTTTATTGGTAATAAACTTCAAGTGAGAAGAAAATTTTTTGAATGAAAGAGAATGTAATGGTATCCGAAGGATTGAATATTTATTTACCTCAATTAATTCAAAGCTCATCTAATGTCTCCCTTGAGAAGGGCATTTCAGGAATGCAGAAGTCTAAGTTGTGAAATTGAGACCTTTCCACCATGAATTAATCAGTTTCCTCAGAGTTGAACAGGTGTCAGATGAGAAAGTTTAGGCTTTGCTGACCCAGGGCAGCAGGAAACCAACAAACTAAAGTCCCTATAATACTACCAGACGGCAAATCAACAATCAAAACACTATTTCAAGTGATGGTTTTTAATGTTTTGTCATAAGCCAATAATGCTTTGTATTAGAGAAAAGGAGTTTGAGAAACTCAGAGAGAAAAATCCACGTGAGCAGTTTACATGAGATTACGGCTGTGGGAGGAATTTTTCCACTACTCGCAAAGCCAGGAAAAAAAATCTTTGTTTGGTTTTTGTTTTTTGCAGAATTTGCAAAAACAATAACTTTAAATCAGCCCTCCCGATCTACCACAGGCTCTGGGTAATTATCCCCAATAGGTCCCTTTAGTGAGTCAGTTTCTATTTTTTTCTTCAAAAGTAGTTTCTTTTTGACATTTTTATGCAGTCTTTCTGTTTGCTAAAATAACAGAAGTCTCCTATTACAAAAACATCAACAACTGTCAGGGATTTTGTTTCTCCAGAGCTCAGCTCTCAAGCCTTCTGACACAGTGGCTAACATGGCAATCAGAGTTGTGAATTTCATGCAGATCTCTCTTTTTCTTTAGCAAATTAATGACCTGAAGTTGAGACTGGCCTACCATCCTATTTAATTGTTAAATACCTATACTGCATACCTGAAGTGTTTGGGATTTCCCTGGAAGATTCTTTACTTTTTTTCTTTATTATTTTTTAATTTTTTAAAAGATTTTATTTATTTATTCATGAGAGGCAGAGACACAGGCAGAGGGAGAAGCAAGCTCCATGCAGGGAACCCTATGTGGGACCCGATCCCGGGACTCCAGGATCACACCCTGGGCAGAAGGCAGGTGCCAAACCGCTGAGCCACCCAGGGATCCCTTTTTTTTTTTCTTTAAAGATTTTATTTATTTAATCATGAGAAACAGAGAGAGAGGCAGAAACATAGGCAGAGGGAAAAGCAGGCTCTCTGCAGGGAGCCCGATGTGGGACTCAGGAGCCCCGGACCCTGGGATCATGACCTCAGCCTCTGCTCAATCCCTGAGCCACCCAGGCATCCCGATTCTTTATTTTTTTTTTTATTCTTATCTTAAAGAATCCAGTGTGAGGGGAAAAAAAATCAAGTAATGAGAAGTTCTGCTTTTGGCCAGGATGGAGAAAAAAGAACCAATTTACTCTTTCATCTGAAAACAACCAAAAAATAGACAAAAAAATACAAAAGCAATGGTTTTCAGACATTGGATCATCAGGCAATGAAGGATACTGATCCCTGAAGTGTGAGAAACAAATGAAGTGAACCCTATGTTGCTCCACCCTCTACCTTACAGAAGTTTCCAGGCCATATCCAGAAAGGGAACACCTAGGTAGAGTAGAGCTGGTATCTTGAGTTGAGGAGATAGAGGAGAGAGTCTGAGGACACTAAGGAGGCTGTAGTTCACAGAATAGAGGACCAGACAATAAAGAGGTGCACAGAAAGAGCACCTCAGCTATCTACAGAGTGTCCACCTTGAGTGCTCAGCTGAATACAGATCAATTTGTATATATGAGAAAACCACCTGAGGTCATAGAAAGAATCACCCAGACAATTAGAGATACCAGTGGCGAGTGAACACCCAGGGGTAAGAGCAGTGCCTGTACCCATCAGGCAGATTGGAAACCTCAAGATTTACAAGACATTGAATACAGCACTCAGAAGGATCCTTTTGCAGGAGTGGGGAATAATTAACCCATGACTAAACCCTACATTGGTTCTGCCTTGCAATTATTAAAACCAAGACCAGAAAGAACCAAACTGTTTCTAAGCAACTTAACTCTGTCCCAGAACAAAGCTCAAGAGTATTTATAAGAACACAAATATATAAGCATCGCTCAAGATATAATTTACAATGTCTGGCAACTGATCAAACAGTCCAGGGAAATGACATCACCAAGATGGCACAATAGGTTGTTCCTGACTCTTCTCCCTCTCACAAGAAGAGCAACTAGCAACTATTTAAAACAAGACACCACTGAGAGAATCCAAGAACATGGGGATGAGGCTGAAGCACTCCCCTGAACCAAAGAGATCAAGACAGACTGCATTAGAAGGATAAGAGAAGCAGCTGTATCTTGACTGCATTGTCTCCAGGCCAACTCAGCACCGTGTGGTGATGTCTCCCCTAAGCCTCCAGATCTTCCAGTGGAAACAGAGAACCTAGAGGGGAACAACCAACCCTTGTCTGTCCCATCTGTCCAAGGTCACTGCCAGCAAACACACCTAGAAACCCAAACTGAGCTAACTGGTAAAGAACTATCTCTGCCAAAGCCAACCTATAAGGTCTGGAAGAGGAGCCCAATTACATAAATGTTCAGATATCAACATAAGGAATCAAGGATCACTAAAAATCATGTAAATATCACACCACCAAAGGAAACTAATAACACTCCAATAGCTGATTCTACAAAAATGGAGATATGTGAACTTTCAAACAAGGAATTCAGAATAATCTTTTAAGGAAGTTTAATGACCTTCAAGGAAACACAGATAACAAAATGAAATTAGGAAAATAATGCATGAACAAAATGAGAAGTTTGACAAGGAAACAGCAACCATCAAAGAAATAAAACAAAACAAAACAGCAATCCTAGAGCTAAAAAATACAATAGCTGAACTAAAGAGTTCAACAGAGAGTTTCAAGAGTAGACTCAAACATGCAGAAGAAAGAATCAGAGACCTGGAGGATAAGACATTAAAAATTACCCTGTCAGAGGAGCAAAAAACAAAAAAAAAACAAAAAAAAAACAAAAAAAAACATGGAAAAGAATGAAGAAAGCCTACAGGAATGCTAGGATACAGTGAAAAGAAACAAAATTTACATTATGAAAATTCCAGAGTAAGAAAAGAAAAAGAAAAAGACAGAAAGTATATTTATTTTTTTAAGATTTATTTTTTTTTTATGATAGACAGAGAGAGAGAGAGAGAGGCAGAGACACAGGAGGAGGGAGAAGCAGGCTCTATGCTGGGAGCCTGATGCGGGACTCGATCCCAGGACTCCAGGATCAGAAAGTATATTTAAAGTAATAATGGTTAAAAACATCCTGAACCTGGGGAACATTATGGACATCCAGATCCATGAGACTCAAAGGATCTCAAATAGGTTGAACCTAACTAGGGCTACAATGAGACATACTATAATCAAATGGTCAGAAGTTAAAGACAAAGAAAGAACTTTAAAAGCAACAAGAGAAAAGAAAGAGGTTATGTACAACCACCATAAATTATAGGCAGATTTCTCAACAGGAACTTTTCAAGCCAGGAGAGAATGGGATGACATTTTCAAAATATTCTTTTCTATCAAAGAAAAGAAATGTTACCAGACACACAAAGAAACAGGAAAATATGATCCATAATGAGGATATAAATCAATCAATTGAATCTGATTAAGAATTAACCACAGATGTTAGAGTTAGCAGAGAAGGACATTAAAATGGTTATTATAACTGTATTCCATATGTTCTAAAAGTTAAGCAAAAATATGGAAGCATGAGAAAGACTCATGTCAAACTTCTAGTGATGAAAATTACGTGTTAGATGAAAAATACACTTCTAGGATTAACAGTAGATTAGAGATTGCAGAAGAAAAGATTAGTGAATTTGAGGGTATAATAATAGAAACAACCCAAAATGAAACATAAAGAGAGAACTTTTAAAAATTGGACAGAGTATTGGTGAAGTGTGGGACAGCTTCAAGAAGTCTAATATATGAATGACTGGAGTCATGACGGGGAGGGGGGTAAAAAATTTTGAAGAAATTATGGATTAAAAAAATTCCAGATTTGCTATAAACTATAAACATACATATCCAAGAAGCTAAAGAAACCAAGAAAATGATACCAAGGCACAGTATAATCAAATTGATCAAAACCAGTGATCAACAGAAAACCTTAAAAGTGATCAGAGAAAATGATATGTACAGAGGAACAAAGGAAAGAATAACAGTAGATCTGTTGCAAACAATGGAAGAGAGGGAAAAAACCATGGAGCAAAGTATTGAAAGGGAAAAAGTATGACATTCTAGAATTCTACCTTGTGTAAAGTTCTTTCAAAAATGAAAGCAAAATTAAGACATTTTCAGACATATGAAAGCTGAAAGAATTTATCATCTTTGAGAAGATGAACAAAATTGATAGATTCTTAGACTAATCAGGAAGAAAGAAAATATAAATTGTTGATATCAGAAATGAGAGAAGTAATATCACTATAGACTTTACAAATATGCAAATACTAAGAGAATATTAAAGGCAATTTTATACCAATAAACTCTACAACTTAATGGTAATAGACACATTCTTTGAAAGATACAGACCACCAAAGCTCACTCAAGAACAAACTAAGTAACATAAACATCCCTTCATTTATTAAAGAAATTTAATTTGTAGTTTAAAGACTTACCACAAAGAAATGCCAAGGCCCAGATGGCTTCACTGGATAATTCTACCAAAGGTTTAAAGAAGAGGTAGTATCAATTCTACACAAACACCTTTACATAATTGAAAAAAAGAAATACTCCCCAACTCATTCTATGAAGCCAGAAGTCCCCTGATAGCAAAAACAGATGAAGATATTATAAGAGAATATATTGCAAATCAATATTTCTCATGATCACAGGTTAAAAAGTTCTTACCAGAAGTTGAGCAAATAAAATGTGACGCTGTATAAAAAGATAATACATCATGACCTAGTAGCAGGTTATACAATGTTGGTTTAACAAAAGAAAATTATCAATGTATTTCATAAAAACAAACAAAAGAAATAAAGAAAAATTATATGGCCATTTCAATATTCAGAAGAAAGCATTTGATAAATTTCAATATACATTCCTGAAAACTCTCAGAAAACTAGGAAAAGAAGGAAACTTTCTTAATTTTATAAAGGGCATCTACAAAAATACAGCTAAAAAGTTTTAAAAATAGCTTTATTGAGATTAGCAACAAAAGACTGCTTCTCTTCAAAATTGTATTGGAATTTCTAGTTAGTGTAATAAAGCAAGAAAAATAAATGAAAGGCATCTAGATTGGAAAGGAAGAAATAACAGTCTTTATTCACAAACGATATAATTGTTAATGTATAAACTCCACTGGAATCTATAAAAAGCTACTAGAAGTATTGAGTTAGGAAATGTTTCAGGAAAAAGATCAATATATAAAAATCAATTGTATTTTAAAATATCAGCCATAAATAATCAGAAATTAAGACGTAAAAAACAATGCCATCAAAAATATTAAAAAATTAGGTATAAATCTGACAAAAGACGTGTGCACTGAAAACTACAAAACATTACTGAGAGTAATTAAAGAAGGTCTAAATAAGTGGTGAGAGATACTGTGTTCATTGAAGACCCAATGATGTTAAGAAATCCATTCTCTCAAAAGTGGTCGACAAATTTAGAACAATTCCAATGAAAATCTCAACAGACTTTCTTATAAAAAAATTGACTCATTCCGAAATTGATATAAAAATTCAAAGGACCTAGAATAGCCAAAACAATGTGGGAAAAGATGAACAAATTTAGGGAACTAACATTTATTATGAGCTACAATACTTAAGATAATTTGGTATTGGTATAAAAATATACAAATAGAGGAAAAGAACAGAATAGAGTCCAGATATAAACCCACTTATATACAGATAAATGATTTTGACAAGGTTTCAAAAGCAATTGAGTAGAAAGATTAGTCTTTTCAACAAATGGTGCTGGAATAATTGGATATATATATATATCCAATTTTATATATATATATATTATGGATATGTACACATATCTATGTATATATGTATGATCCATTTTTCATACCATAAAATTAACTCAGTGTGGATCATAGACCTAAATGTAAAATTTAAACCTATAAAACCTCCGAGAAAACTTTTTTGGCTTTGGATTAGATAAAGTTTTCTTAGTTATGACGCCAAAAGCACAATCTGTAAAAGAAATATTGACAAACTGAACATCATCAAAATTAAAATCTTCTGCTTTTTGAAATAGACTGTTACCAAAATGAAAAGACAAGCTACAGACTTAGAAAAAATATTTGCAAATCACATATCTGATTAAGAACTTATATCCAAAATACACACTTGAAAAAAAACTCTTAAAACTCAATAAGAAAACAAAGAGTCGATAAAAGATTTGAAAAGACATTTCACCAAAGAATATATAAAAGACACATAAGCACATAAAAGATCCTCAACAGTACTAAATTAAAACAACAATAAGATAGTATAACAGACCTATTAAAATGGCTAAAATTACAAAAAAGATTGACCATATCTGGTGTTACCAAAGATTCAGACCAATTGGGATACTGAACTTCGCTGTTGGGAAAAAATGTAAAATAGTTCAACTACTTTGGAAAATCATTTGACAGTTTTCTTAAAAAGTGAAACATACCTAAATATAATCCAGGCAACCCACTTCTGGATATTTACCCAAGAAAATTTAATTTTTTGTCCGAAGGCTTGTACGCAAATGTTCATAGTACATTTACCTGTAATAGCCCCAAACTGGAAACAGTACAAATGTTCAGTACAGAAAATGGATAAGCAAACAATACAATTGGAATACTACCCAGCAATAAAAATGAATGAACCACTGATTCAAGCAACCAATGGGTGAATCTCAAAAATGATTATGCTGAGTGAAAGAAGCCATATACTACCCCCTCTAAATCCCTCCCCCTCGAAGTACACGCTGTTTGAGTCTATTCATAAACATTTCCAGAAAATGCAAACTAACCTATGGTGACAGGAAACAGATCAGTGCTTGACTGGGGATGGGAGGGTGCCATGAGCAGAGGCAAGAGGAAGAGATTACAAAGGAGTTTAAGGACTTTTGATGTGATGAGCATTTTCATTATCTTGATTATGTTGACTATTTCATGGGTGCAAACATATGTCAAAACTCACCAAATTGTACACTTTAAATATGCACTGTTTTATATCGATTATTCCTCAATAAAGCTGATTTTAAAAATTTCAATATGAAATAAGTAAACTCGATTTCTCCTTTAAGACAAGAATTCAGAAGCTCCCCTTTTTATTCTTAAGACTTTATTTATTTATTTGAAAAAGAGAAAGTGTGAGAGAGAGCATGAGTGGGGGAAGAAAGGCGGTGGCAGAGGGAGAGGGAGAAGCAGACTCCCTGATGAGCAGGGAGCCGGATGCAATGTGGGGCTCAATCCCACGACCCCACGATCATGACCTGAGCTGAAGGCAGATGCTTAATCGACTGAGCCACTCAAGCACCCCAGGAATTCTGAAGTCCTTTAATGAAGACTTGAGAGGATACCTATGGGGACCTCACATATAATCATTGGACTGTAATCTTGAAAGATAACAGGATTTGTCTAGATGTTGAACTAATTTTTATTTATTTATTTATTTACTTATTTATTTATGGAGCAAGAGAGAGTGGGGAGAGGGGCAGAAGGAGAGAGAATCTTAGCAGTTTCCACAATTAGTGCTGAGCCTGATATGGAGCTTGATCTCATAACCCTGAGATCATGACCTGAGCCAAAATTAAGACTTGGACACTCAACCAACTGAGCCACTCAGGTGCCCTGAACTAAATCCTTTTTACCTAAAGCTTGAATAGTTCAAGGTCAGATCCAAGTGTTTGGGGCCTAAAGCATGTTAATTTGAGGACGTTGATTTAAGAAAAGAAAAACAGAATATGAAATATTAAATTAGGCTCAGAATTGATTATTAACATGGACTATAAAACCTGAAAACCTTTCTAATTTTGAAAAGCTGACAAACATCACAAATGACATAAAATTTATTAAAATGATGTCTATATTTATTAATTAACCATTAAACATATTTCTTAATAGTTCTTTGTGGAAAGTCTTTGTTCATGTCTTTCATGACAATTTTATAACATTGACTATAAGAACACAAAAGATAACTCAGCCTTTCTGCTATAGACATGCATATAGCATGAATAATTACATAGGCAGCATTATGTATTATGTTCTTGACAGAAGCAAACTTCCCGTTTGACTTCATATTGAAAAGAACTGAATCTTCTTCTGGCATTTTTATATTTCTGATAATTGGAAGAATTTCTATAGAAACTCAAGTCTCTCCTCACTATGTATATACTTCTAGTGCTGGAGAGCTTAGCACCCATTCACAACAGGATAAAACCTCTGACCTGAAAGGTTCTTGATTCAATGGCTGGTGAGTTCGCACAGTTAACCGAATGGGTATTCCTGAAAGGCGATCCTATACTGGGTGGCTTGCAATGCTAAATATGGGAGTGTCTGTGACACACATAAATATATCCCTCTTGAACTACATCTACAATAGAACTTTTGCTTAGCCAGATCCCCCAAAGTTCTGTAGTTACTTGATTGCTATTAAACCCAAGTAGAATGCAATGGGCCAGACTGCAGGGGGGAAAAGACAACCATCTTAACCAATTGCAGTTAAAATATCTGGCTTTTGAAAATTCTGGAAAATCCTATGGCTGTAAGAACATATTGATAGAGTTCCTCCCACAGCCTTAGAAGGGGCTCCTGTAAGTAAGGGCCTGAAGCTTAAACTTAGTTTTCCAGTGAAATGACCTTTATAATGAACCTCAACTTCTCGTCTACCTTCTATTTTCTCTTTACTGTTTGTTTTTTTCCTCACAGAGTCTCTCAGTTTCTTAGAGTATGATGACAGGCACTTGGTTTTATATGTGATCCACACAGCACCTTGAAAACTATAGTTATGTATTCCCATCACATTTAAAGGAAGGAACCAATGATAATTTCTGCAAAATGAGCAATTATCAAGATAAAGGAAAATATACTTTGCTTAAGATATCTTAATATTATTGTCTCTGATAAGAAACCAATGTGTACATACAGTTTTAAATTAAACATATGTAAATAATTTGAAAATTTTGCTCCTCAAACACAAGTCCAGACCCCAGATTTTATTATTCCTATGAAATTAAAACTCTGGTTAACTAGAATTATCAGAGAATAGCATCATTAAATTAAGATTTTTTCTGTCTAACTTAAGATCATTAACCAACACATTCTTTGTTTTCATTCTGTATTGTTCAAAATCTTTGTAAGTTTTTTTTAATAAATTAATTTTTTATTGGTGTTCAATTTACCAACATACAGAATAATACCCAGTGCCCATCACCCATTCATCCCCACCCCCCGCCCTCCTCCTCTTCCACCACCTCTAGTTCATTTCCCAGAGTTAGGAAATCTTTGTAAGTTTTAAGTGAACAACTTTTCTCATGTAGCAAGAATAGCCTGAATGTAATTTAATTTCATTAATTAGGTTGTTGAATTGTCTCCGGAATTTGACTCTGGAAGTCAATTTCATCATACCAGAGGTTCGGAAGATGTTAGGGTTCTTAATGAACATACAATTCCAGGGCAATGCCTGTGTCACAACATTTGTGTGGCAAAAGTACCATGAAACCTACAGAGCCACTCAAACTACAAATGGTAGTTTGAGCAAATAAATTTGCAATTATGTCCAGAAGCAGCTCTTACTTCAGGTATGGCTTGATCCAGGAGTTCAATCATTGCCAGTATAAACCTGAATCCTCTCTCTCTGTTCTCTGTCTTCTGCCACAGTGGCTTCGAACTCAGACTACATAATGGAGAGAAGAACCATGCTCTCTCCTACAGCTAAGAAAATGCTGACATCATTTCAGAACTTCATATCCTTCTAAAACAGAGTTAAAGATGAAAGCTTCTCATTCCCCGAAGACTAGCAAACATCTCATTCTACTTCACTGGTTCTGAGTTACCTCCTTATTCCTGAACCAGACAATATGGCAGGAGGAATGGCAAAGAGGAACAAAATATAGTGGTTGGTTTAAGTCAGTTTGGGCTTACTCCTAAAGCAGGTGGTGAGTTCAATTTCACACAGTCTCAATGGCTGTGAATGATATGGTATGACATGGGGGACAGGTAGGGAGGGCTAAATTTTCCAAAGGAAAATAATGGTAAAGGAGAATGAATATTAGGGATGCAACCAACAAATGTCCACCACAATACCCATGAAACGATTCGGCTTTACAGTTAGGCAGTCTAGAGCTCTGATTCCATCATTTATTATTTTTAGAGTCTCAGGCAAGTTGACTTTTTAAAGTCAGCTTCCTCTTCTGTAAAATGGTGACAGTAATACCTACATCCCAGTTATTATAAAGGCTGCATAAGATAATACACATACAGTGAATGACATGTTGTCTGATATATACTAAGTGCTCAATGATAATAATTGTTACTCTTGTGTGAATTCTTCAGTCCTATGAATGGCTCCTATTAAAATGGGAGGCAAGGGAGTTCTTTTTAGAGAATAAATCTCTGCTTTGCCTGGAGAAAGAGCAGCCATAGATTTCAGGGAACAATTGACTTTTCCTTATTGGCCTCACCCAGTGTATAGAAAGTCCCCTTTCAAACCTCCCCCTGAGAGGTATATTAGGATGGAAATATTCCTGGGGTCACAAAATCAATATTGGAATTCATTTTTCCAGAGAAATGATCCGAACGGTGACCAAGTTTCCACGCTAGCTCCAAAGTATCAAGTTAGTCTACAGTGTAGTTGAAAAATAGTACCTTCACAGGGACATTGGGTAGAATTACAATGGTAGGCCCAAATCAGAAGTCCATCCAGATTTTTCTATAGGAAATTTGTATTCCTAAGTGACTACTAAATGAATGTTCAGTATGTGCTCAATTATAAAATAGTGAGATAGTTCAGTCTGGCCACAGGACATACCACACAGATGCATCGAGTATAAATTTTTTGAAATATTTAAGAAATACAAATGGAGCTATCTTACGGAGGAAATCCCCACCCCAGGGTGCAGGAATAGTGGATGGACAGAGGAGAACAACAAAACAACAGACTATTGAAAGATATGGAGCTCTTCATAAAATAAGCTGTCCAAGTCCATTCCCTCCACTACCCAGTCATTGGCTCTATGCCACACTGTAGCATTACAAATGTTGTTTCTCCGTATTTTCCATAAAATACTCTTTGACATATATGTAATGGCATTTGAGATTTTTTTTTTCTTTAGGAAACAAGGAACCACAAAAGTGGAAAAAAACAAAAAAAAAAAGAGTGCTTTCACTGAGAAGCAAACTACCAGATCAGATCAATACATATCTCTTCTCTGGTGCAAACAATACGATAGTTTCCGGAGGACCATCAGGTTTCCAAGCATCCTGGGCTCCAGTGAAGTTTACTGCCTTTTTTTTTTTTTTTTTTTTAATTCACAGTTCCCCCTCCATGGAAGGTTGCAGGTGTGAAGCAGCTGTGTGCAAGGTAACATCTCATACATTTGCACAGCGTAGCAGATTGGGCTCACATCTTTCTTTCTTTGCTTTTCTTCTCTTTTTCTTCTCCTTCCAATTTGAGTTTATGGGATTTCACTCTACGGCTCCATAGTGATTAAGACAAGGGAGTACTTCATAAAACTCAAGTTAAAATCCTCCTGCTATAAAAACAAGGAGGTTTCTTTTCTATTCTCGTCTGTAGATATTTGAGCACGGCTGGTCAGTCTATTCTGTGTTAAAACCTTTCATGAACTTGAAGATCATTATTAGATTCCCTTCCTTTTTCTAGACTTAGAATTCTCCTCACTCATTTGTTATATTTCTTGGTTGCAAACTATTTTATCATCTCTCTTTTTTCTATTTACCCTGTCCCAAATTCTCCCATCCCTTCCTGAACTGAACCCCACACTTTTGACAAGAAATATAACCAAAGGGAATATTGGAATATAATAGGAGGAGAGAAAAGAAAGGAGTGATAAGGAATATAATAAGTCACCAGAACGGAATATAAAAAGGAGAGAAAAATAAACTGTGGACATGGTCTTTAGATAGAACAGGAACTGAGTCTTGGCTCTATCACTTACCCTTTTGGAACATTCTTACAAGTTACTTAACACTTCAGTCCCGTGCTTTGTAAAACAGAGATAATTCATAGGAGCATGAAAAGAAAGCTTCCTGGCATCAGCAAAGGCTCCATAGATGGTTAAGATGTAGCAGACTGCAGTGCCCCACTCAGATCCTCTTGAATTCCTTTGACCATTTCCGTGCATTCCTTCCTGCTCTGGTGGCTTTTACTTCCAATGGCCTCCTGCATAGGACTCTCCTTTAGAGGATTAGCCTAGGGCTGTTGGAGCAGAAGTCCCTAGGAGTGTACATGGCCCTGGGGTTGGCCTCTGCAGTGAGTGATGATGCAAGTGTATACAAGCCCAGCCTCCTCCCAGTGACCTGGTGGTAGATAACTCAACTTCCACTCTAGGATTCGCCTGAAGCTTCCCCCTTAAGGGGCTTGGCCTGAAACAGACATGTTGCTTGGCTTCTCTTTTCCTGTCCTGAGGCTCCCATTCCTTCACTGGTTTCTCCTGGGAGCACTTCCTTAAATAAATCATCTATACACAAATCCTCATCTCAGGATCTGCTTCTGGGATCCTGACATAAGACAATTACCAATACAATTATCATCCTTACTTCTTTATAGTGCAAATTGTTCAAATACCTCAATTCAAGGAAGATAGCAGGGATTTTCACTCTGGTGGACAAATGTTCCCAAACAGGAAAAAAAATCCAAACAGAGCAACTTCCTTAACTCATCGCATTGTAGACAAACTGTAGTGCATAGTGAATCAGTCAGTGAATTACCAAAAGTAAAGGAGGTTTTAAGCAGGCGGCATGGGCATTTCTAAAATAACTCACAATTATTCATTCTTTAGAAATTGCTTTACTAACCTTCACCTTGTTTCTGTACCAGGATCCTACAAGGAAGAAAAGTTCCCAGCCCATGGTCTTAATTTTGCTCTGCGTTAAGAAAATGTGGTCTTGATGTGTCTAATGTCCTCCCCTCCTTTGCAAAAGAGCTAGGACTAGAGATAGGGTCTTGCAAAGTTAGAACAAGACCTCTTACCAGAGTCACCCTGGAAGACCAACTCCCTAAGAGACAGGCATAACTACACTCTGGAGCTGGCATGGGAAGAGAGGAGCTGGAGGTCTCACAGAGGCAGATTTGGGGCAAGAATAAGGACGAGCACTCAAGCAACCAGGGCGATTGCCAGCCAGTCCCTGGTGTCATTGCATGTGAGGAGTGAGAGTATGTCAGGCTGGCTTAAAAGCCCAGATGCAAAGGCTTGGAGCTAAAGACAACCAAGGACGGGGCTTTAAGTATCTCAGTACTCCTGAGGGGGTTATTGGAAGGACTTAAAGTAATTTAGTTTCTCTCATGGGTCATCTCTTATCTTTATTTCTATTATCCTCCTTGCTCCCGACGCCTGGATTTGTCAACAGTTAGACAGTAAATCCGCTGTCCCTAATTTAAAGGGCACCCAGATAACCCATATGTTTAGTGTTCCCCTCTGCCCTTTGAGGCAACACCAGGTTTATCCTATTCTACACAAGCTTTGTGGCAGCTTTCTTTTAAAAAACTGTATTTCAGTTAGTTAAGGTTGCCAGAAAATGCAATTCCAAATATGTAAAGCAGTATCATCATTATTTTCCATATGCATTTGCCTTTCCTGCATTTCATGGGGCAAAGGTCCACATTTTTCCAATTTTAAAATTAATCTAATCACTCCTTTCCAACTCTCTTTCCTTCTCCCAATTCTTATTCTTAATCAGACTGAGTTTGAGGTTCTCTATAAGTCAAAGGATGCTCTTGTTTGGGCCAAGCTCACCCCACTCCCCCCACCCCCAGTTCTGCAGCCTAAGTACATTTTCTACCAAAATCTCCTCCTGCAACAACAACTGCAAACCCATTCTTTTTTTTTTTTTTTTTAAGATTTTATTTATTTATTCATGAGAGACACAGAGAGAGAGAAGCAGAAGGAGAAGCAGAGGGAGAGGCAGGCTCCGTGTGAGGAGCCCGATGTGGGATTTGATCCCGGGACTCCAGGATCACGCCCTGGGTGGAAGGCAGGCACTAAACCGCTGAGCCACCCAGGGATCCCCAACCCCATCCGTTTTTAACTGAATTTTTACATTTAAATTGATCATTATAGAGAGAATTTTTAACCACTTACACTAGCTAGTTTTTTTTTTTTTTTTCCAAAAGGTAAGGAATCACTTATTTATTTTTCCCTAGCTCTGCTCTTACTCTTGCCAAGGCCACAGCATTGAGGAAAAAAGAGAGCACGCATGCGCATGGATGCACACACACTTTCTACAAGGACTCTTTCACTCGTTGTCATGGTTTCTTTTGAAGCCTATTACCTATGGTAATCCTACCTGCATGATATTCTATTTGTTTGTTTGTTTGCTTATTTGTTTGTTTTAAATACCACATTATTTTCATGCTTTTATTTATAGGATGTTGTCAGTAAGGAATTTAGAACTTTCTACCTCAGTATCTTGTTCTTACTCCAGCCTACTTTTGAACAAGTTGTTTACATCTGAACCTATTTTCTTACTTAATCCATAGGAGTTGATGAGGTATCTTAGATTATTTAGACCTTGAGCCTAACAGAATTAAGTTCTTCTGAAAGTCACTGATGAACTCTCTATTGTTAAATGCAATGGCTAATCCTGAGGATTCCTGTTTTATTAGACCTTTCAGAAAGAATTGACACATCTGATCACTATTTCTGCCTTGAAACATGTTCTTTACTTGGCTTCCAGATTATCATACTTTTTTAAACCATTCCTTCTCAGCTTCATTGGCTGATTTCTTCTTATCTCCCTGAACCACAAGGTTCAACCCACAGACCCCTTCTCAAAGAGTGACCTAAACGATCTTATCCAGTCTCATGAGATCTTTAAATATCATCTATATGCCGATGATCCTCAAATTTCTATCTCTAACTTTGGCCTCTCTCTCTCTCTCAACTTCAGACTCACATGTCCACATGATTATTTGATAACTCCACTTGGATATCTAATAGACATATCTTCTCAGTATGCCCCAAATCAGATCTTTAGACACGTGCATGCACGCACACACACACACACACACATATACACAATCATACCCTCACTTCTCCAATCTTCCCCACCTTAATTGAATCTCCTTCTACCAATTATTCAGATCAATATCCTGGTGACATCCTCAGCTTTACTCTTATTCTGAAAGACACTACCAAATCCTATTGTCTCCACCTTCAAAATATATCCACCCCCACTACCTCCACCCTGATTCAGTCCTGTCCAGATAATTTCAGTAGCCTTGTTGTTTGTTTGTTTCTTTAAAGATTTTATTTATTTATTCATGAGAGACAGAGAGAGAGAGAGGTAGAGACATAGAAAGAGGGAGAAACAGGCTCCTTGTATGGAGCCCGACGCGAGACTCGATCTCAGGACCCCAGGATCACGACCCAAACCAAAGGCAGACACTAAAACACTTAGCCACCCAGGTGTCTCATTTCAGTAGCCCCCTAATCTCATTTCAGTAGCCCCCTGATCTCCTTCCATATGCCTCTGCCCTTTTTACAACTCTCCTCAGTCAACATAACATCCAAAGTGATCCTATTAAAAGGATCATCTTGGTCATCTGCACAAAGCCCTTTAGTGGCTTTCCATGGAACTCAAAGCAAAAGCCAATGTCCTCTCTATGATTTACAAGCTCCTACATGGTCTCGTCTTCATTACCTCTTTGACATCATCTCCTATAACTCTCCCCCTCATTTATTCCACTCCAGTAAACCCAGCCTCTTTGCTCTGCTTTTCCACACAAAAACACCAGGCATGCCCCAGTCCATGGCCTTTGCACTTGCTTTTTTGTCTGCTTAGATTACTCATGCTTCAGATATCCACATGGTTTG
This sequence comes from Canis lupus baileyi, assembly GCF_048164855.1. Lineage (NCBI taxonomy): Eukaryota > Metazoa > Chordata > Mammalia > Carnivora > Canidae > Canis > Canis lupus. The sequence goes on along the minus strand of NC_132859.1, from coordinate 28,087,464 downwards.
TTCTTCTACTTTCTTCAGGTCTTTGCCTAAAATCACTTTTTAGTGAGGCTACTCTCACCAACTCTCTAAAATTTCCCTTCCTTCCTTCCTTTATTTATTATTAGCCATTATCACTATGAAACATGTCATTTACTTTGCTTACAATTTTTGTTTACTACCTGTCTCATTCACTGACCCATGAAGGCAGAAGTTTTTATTCTGTTTTATTCAGAAAACCACTGAATCCCCAGCTTCTGGTGCCAGAAGCACAGTGGGTGCTCACTGGATATTTGTGGAATGAATAAACAATGCTAGGGACACCTGGGTGGCTCAGTGGTTGAGTATTTGCCTTTGGCTCGGGGTATGATCCCAGGGCCTGGGGATAGAGTCCTGCAGCAGGCTCCCCGCAGGGAGCCTGCTTCTCCCTCAGCCCATGTCTCTGCCTCTCTCCCTGTGTCTCTAATGAACAGATAAATAAAATCTTTGAAAAATAAATAAATACATAAATATAGAGGTAGTTTCATCTAGTGCATCTCACGTACCCCAAATAAAAAGATAGGCACAATAAGAGTTGTTCCGGGACTGGAAACAAGGATGGCCACAGGAAGACCATGCCCGATCATTACCAAAGCAAGGTAAGATGTTGGACTAGAACTCGTGACCTCTCCAACTTTAACACCACCCCCATGTGTTTTAGTCATTGGATGCACCTAACTGGAAAGAAATAGATTTCACCCAAGTCCTTAGGCATGGTAGGCTCCTAAGAATTTAATTTGTGCAAGATCACCCGCTAAAGCTTTACCAACCCCCCAACTTTCTTCCATGTAGTGGACTTAGCAAATTGACCACTTAGTAGTGCTGATTTTATTAGGACCTGTATCACTGTCCCTTTCTTCCCGGTGGAGGCAAACATGAAGTCTCTTGACTTTAATATATCAAAGGGAACTACGTGAAGTTTGATTTAAAAACGAGGTTTTCATAAACTAACGACAACATGAGTCCTACAGCTCGGTGATTCAAATTCTTCTGCCTAATTCTCCTCCCCTTTCTTCTCCTGATTTTTACCATTCTCGTTTTTGCCAACTCTTCTCTCTCTCTCTCTCTCTCTCTCTCTCTGTCTCTTTTGTTGTTATTATTATTTTTTTAATTAGAAGGCACATAGCAGGGATTCTACACAGTTCACCTGAAAGCAACAGAAAATTAGTCAAGGAGTGAAGAAGTGCCTGCAATTTTATGACTCGATAGAGACCAATTTAGACAACTTTTCAGTATTGTGGCACATCTTCCCATTTTGTTTGTTTGTTTGTTTGTCTTTCTGTGTCTCTGATTCCATCATACCTAAGGCCTGAGGGACCTTCCCTTCCCCTATCTGTGTCCCCTGCAGGCATAAAGATACCTATAGGCCCTTGCATGCATTACACGTTCACTTGGGGATTGGGGATATTACTATTAGGGTGTGGAAGATTTGTTTCATACAGGGAGTTATGTAGCATCTTCAGGGGATCTGAGACCTAGAAAACAGCGGTCCTATTCAAGGAAGGCCATGTTACCAGGGAGCCCAGTTATCAATCAATGTACCACAAAAATTAAACCGTCTCTTATAACAGCAGTCGAAGCACTGTGGGCAATGAATTCTTAGGGGGTGGCAAAACAGATGAAATCCAGTCATCACATTTTACAACAGATCTGCTGCTTGATAAAGTACAACTGGAGAGCAGACTGTTAGCAATAAGGCCATTTCTAAGAATAAAACGCGAGTTTGTAAAAGATCCGTTTGAATTATTAACTCCAAAAAGTGGCTGGAGAAGAAAATGGTTGCTGCTATCACTGGCTTTTCTCCTCACGTGTATGATTAGAACAAAGGGAGGCACAGAAGAGCAGGGGAAAGAAGTGAAAGCAAATTTCCCTCCGACATAAGGAGGCACATTTTCACGCAGTGCCTCATCGATACATGGAGAGGCCACCTACCAGGTAAAGAAAACAGTGCGGCCGTTGTGCAAGCGAGCAGATGCCGGAGCAGGGGAAAACACGCTCGTTTTTACCAAACACCGTTGCTTTCTTTCCTTTCTTTCTTTCTTTCTTTTTTTTTTTTTTTTTTTTTGCTTGCAAAGCATTCTTTTAATACCAAGTGGACACATCTAGCCTTTCCTTTACTCTGCACCCTGTGGATTTCCACTCCCTGCTCCCAGAGCCCCCAATCCGGATTCAATTTAAAATGTGAGGCATGTTGGAGGTCACAGGAAAACAGCCAAGGTGACCATTAATATCTTCTCTCTTGCTCTGATGTGACAAACCGAGGATGAATCGATCTGGAAAGACAATATTAGTGTTTTCCAATTCAATACTTCTCACCATGTTAACGATGAGATTTGAAATCTTTCATCCGAAGAGACGCAGAGAAACATGTTAACAGGTCACAGAGGTCAATGCTCTCCTTTGATTTTATGGGCATGTTTTCTCCATGTTGTGTGGAGACAAACACATGCATCCCGACTCACTCAGAAAATAAAATGTTTCCTTCTGGAATCCAGCCCCATGAAGAAAAAGAGAGTCATGCTATCGCTGCTACTACAGATTCTAGGAGGTCATTTGTTCGGTGTTTTCTTCTTAGGGAAAGTTGCTCTCAGGACCCTTTTATGTCTCTCTTTTCAAATCTTTCTAGTAGAAAATCCCTAACCTTCTTTAAAGATTGTAAGACATGACTTTTCAGAACAGATAGGTCCTATTGACCATAAATACTATTAATACGTAATGTCAATACTCACCGTATACTGTATTGTTAAAGATGCGTCCCTTTCTTGTATAAAGCAATTGAATGTAAGATAAGTTGAATAATATTTAGCCATTTAGGATTTAATTATCCTTCTATTTAAAAGAAACGGGGCGGGAGGTGGTAGGGGAGAGTACCTGGGTAGCTCAGTGGAAGAGCATCTGCCTTCAGCTCAGGTCGTGATCCCAGGGTCCGAGGATCTAGTTGCACATCAGGCTCCCCATAGGAAGCCTACTTCTCCTTCTGCCTTTGTCTATTCCTCTCTCTGTGACTCTTATGAATAAATAAATAAAATCTTAAAAAAAAAAAAACGGGAATAACATTTACATCTCTCATATTACGGATCTGATCAAGGAATTTCAAGAAAGACAACATAAGACCCAAGATTTAAAAAAAAAAAAAAAAACGCTATGAATATGCTTAGTCTAAAACTCTGGAGGGTGAAAGGACTATGATCAAAGGTTACAGAATAACTACAGGTAAATTGACTATTCATCGAATTCTGGGATAACATGGCTAAAGTACCTGAAGAAATGGCATTGGGTTAAATGCTTGCAATTATTTGTTATTGGGTTGGGTGTTGTTTTGTTTTCCTTTTTTAAGGAAATTTTTCATATCACAGGATGGATATAGATTTAGAAAGTCAGCTTTTTTTCTATGATATTATAACATAAGAGCCAAGGAAGAGTTGGGTTAACTTTATTTGTATGTATTTACTTTGTTTTAAGCATTCTTCTAAGCACTTTTAAAAGACTATCTTGGGGGTGCCTGAGTGGTACAGTATGTTAAGCAACCGACTCTTGATTTCAGCTCAGGTCCTGATCTCAGGGTCATGGATAGAGCCCTGCCTCAGGCGGCACGCTTGGCATAGAGTCTGCTTGGGATTCTTACTCTCTCTCCCTCTGCCCCTCCTCCCACTCATGCTCTCTATCTCTTTTTCTCTAAAGTGAATAAATAGGGACTCCTGGGTGGCTCAGTGATTAAGCATCTGCCTTCAGCTCAGGGTGTGATCCTGGAGTCCCAGGATCGAGTCCCACATCGGGTTCCTTGCATAGAGCCTGCTTCTCCTGTCTCTGTCTCTCTCTGTATGTCTCTCATGAATAAGTAAATAAAATATTTTAAAAATAATAAATATTTTTAAGAAAATTAGCTCATTAATCCCTACTTTGGTTCAGTGAGGTAGGTATTCTTTTTTATACTCATTCTTTGGTTAGAAACGAAGGCTCAGAGAAGGTATGACATCATACAGCAGATAGGCAGTGGAGCCTGGCCCCCAAATCTGTGCTCAAAACTATTGCATCAGCTCCCATTCAATCACACATTCAATAAATGTCCAGTGAGCATCTACTGTGTGCAGGGGACTGTGCTAAGATAAATTAAATCTTGTCCTTTCCTCAAAATATCTACAAATTAAGAAGAGACATGAGGCATGGATGGACACAAATGCCTATATCTTAAGGATGCATGGGATAAGTTACCTAACAGAGACACCTGGAATATCTGAAGTGACTTTGTAATCTCTACATGTGGTCCAAGGAGAATGGGACATAGGAGAAGCAGAAAAGAAGGACTTGGGAGGAGGAGACCAACAATCATGTTGAGAAGAATTATAAAGGGAGCCTGTAGTAAATACCTTTTAAATGTTGAGAAAAGAGAGTTCCCCCTGGGAGAAAAATCAATTCTTACAAAATATTGGAGCTGTGCCAACTTCAATGTTCTATAGACTCAGTAAAGGCAGGTCTCTTGGAGCAAAGCTTGGCTGTTGCCTTTTCTCCCACTTGGACAACAAAGAAACCAAGCAAGTATTTACACATTTAAAAGTACAATTTAGCTACCATACACCCCTGAGAATGACTAAAATTTTTAAAAATAAAAGTAAAAAGACTGACAATACAGACAATGGTAAATGTTGCCAAGAATATGGAGCAAATGAGACCCTTATAAATTATAGGTGGTAATGTGCAATTTTTACAACCTCTTCAGAAAAAGGTTGAGCAGTTTCCTATAAATCTAAATATACACATACTTTATAATTCAGCAATTCTACCCCTAGGTATTTACCCAAAAGAAATAAAAACAGATGTCCACAAAGTCTTGTTCAAGAAACACAGCATAGATGAATCCCAAAAACATTATGCTGAGTGAAAGTAGCCAGACACAAAAGACCACATGGTACAGGATTCCATTTATATGAAGTTCTAGACTTGGAAAAAGAATTATTTGGTAGAATCAACTCAGAACAATGATCAGGTCTGGGAGGGTGAGTGCCTGGATTACTAGCAAGAATCATGGGAGAACTTCCTGGGAGTTGAGTAACACAGGTATATGTATTTGTCAAAACTTATGGAATGATCATTTAAGATTTATATATTCCATTGCATATAAATTTTACCCTGAAAGACAAGAAATGTAAAAGATATTGAATTCTAGCTAAAGATATGCATGACGTAGTATTTAAAAGTGAAATGTCTTTATGTCTGCCACTTCAATATGTATCAAAAAATAAGACGGACGGATGGATGGACAAATAGATATGTGATAAAGCAAATATATTAAAATGTTAATTACAGAATCTAGCTGCTGGGTTTTTGAACATTCACTGTCAGGTTCATTCAACTTTGCTGTATGCTTGAAATTTTTCATAATAAAATTGCTTTTGGAAAAATACAAAGTCGAGAATACTGACTGAAGTGATAGATATTTTTGAAGATTTAAAGACTTGAATCACCTACAAATCAGAAGGACTTTGCAGTGAAGAAGGCTTAAGCTCCTATTTTTGTAACTACTCTACTTTCTTAAAGTATAGATGGAAATAACCAGAGAAGTAACACAACTACAATGCATGACTGGAGGACTCTCAGTTTTATGATACAAAATGTGTGCCTTATGTGTTTTAGAAATAATCTTTTCTTTTAAAGATTTTATTTATTTATTCATGAGAGACACAGAAAGAGAGAGGCAGAGACATAAGTAGAGAAAGAAGCAGGCTCCTTGCAGGAAGCCTGAAGTGGGACTCGATCCCAGTACTCCAGGATCATGCCCTGAGCTGCAGACGCTCAAATGCGCTAAGCCACCCAGTCGTCCTGTTTTAGAAATAATCTGGATGGCTCAGTGGTTGAGTGTCTGCCTTCAGCTCAGGTCCTGATCCCAGGATCCGGGATCAAGTCCATCATCGGGCTCCTTGTGGGGAGCCTGCTTCTCCCTCTGCCTGTGTCTCTGTCTCTCTGTCTCTGTCTCTGTCTCTGTCTCTGTCTGTGTGTGTGTGTGTGTCTCATGAATAAATAAAATAAGTCTTTAAAAAAAAATACAGTGGATACACCAAAGATTGGAATACAAGAGCAATCTCTGGAGCCCTAGGAATTTGCTATAGACATTTTTGCTTGTTGTGCAGAAAATTTGGAAAAGCTCATAAGTACATAGTGAAGAAGAAAGAAACTACCCCATAATCTGATCACCAACAGAAAATCACTGTTAATAGTTTGAGAAATTTATTTCCAGTGATTTCTCTTTCCACATTTGAACAGACTTAAAATGGTAAATAGTTCAATATATAGTATGAATAAAAAATTTCTCATAAATCATTTTGAGAAGTACATAATGTTGTTTTATTTTTTTTAAATTTTATTTAAATTCAATTTGCCAACATATACATAATGTTATTTTAAATGGGTATGTCATATTTTACTACGGAAATGTGGGCATATAGGTTGTTTTAATTTAGTTTTCTATAATAAATCATGTAGAAAAGAAACATCTGTGCAAAAATACTTATTTTTAGGGCAAAGAATTTCGGAAAATTGTACGTTTAACAGAGCATCTTAGCTGGTCTATGGGTCAAGAATTCGCTCCCATGTGCTTTTGACCAAGTGTCCTTATTGCTACAGACAGCTCAATTAAATTAAATATGGGCTTAACCTCATCCCATGGTTTGTCAGCATTCCAACAGCCCATGGAAAGAGACTTGAGCTCTGTCCACACCTGCAGTTCAGGCAAACACAGACTTATGCCTGAGTGGGGGATGGGAGAGGAGGTAGAGATGAAGAACTCAGTTTGAAATTGTTCTTTTCTTCTCCAGCAAGGGAGAAAGGAACTAGAATCTTAAGTGAGGCAGCAGCCCAACATGGGAAAATGCCTGAGACAGTGAGGAGAAGGGTTGCCCTTCTAGAGGATGAGGCTGTGCTTGAACCCCTCCACGTTGACGCATCTGCTGGATATCCCTGACGCATCTGCTGGATACAGTGCAGCCACTGTATTATAAAAGGATAAAGAAACTGTATCATGTCAACAGCAGAGTGGGTAAACCGCTGGGCTGAGGAGACCCTCTTTAAAAGCAGTGGACATAAGACGATAAGGTATTTCCATAAGGTGTGTGCCGTGGAGAGACACTCAGAAATAGGGACTCATCGCAAAAGAACTTAAACATATTGTTATCCTGTAGGCAAGAGGACGTGGTACAAGATGAGAAAAGATTTATATCTCTCCCTTGTTCTGCT